>NC_072477.1:95061224-95374109 GCF_027574615.1 Eptesicus fuscus
GCAACCTGGGAATATGCCCTGACCGGAGTCTAACCCTGACTTCCTGGTTTATAGGTCTCCACTCAACCACTGAGCCAAGCCGACTAGGCCAACTTAAGTTCTTTCAAAAGTTCTAAAATGTTATTTAAAATACTTCACTGTAATTCTGTGAATCAAGACATTAATGCAAATTTATTATAAAAAATTAAAATTGTATAAATATAAAATTAATTAATTTCAAATGATTCACTCTGAAAAAAGTATATATTATTCTATTCTGCCTGCCACCTATCTTGTTTAGGTAATGCTGTAAAGGCACATGTAAGGTTACATTATGTTATGGTTTTTACCTTAAGGTAGTTATGGTTATAAAAAAAAATGTGAATGGGCCCAGGCTGGTGTCTTTCAGTTGTTAAAGTGTCAGCCCATGCACCAAAGGGTTACAGGTTTTTCTTTCCAGTCAAAAGCATGTACCTGGGTTGCAGGTTTGACCCTGGATCCAGTCAGGGCTCCTGCAGAAGGCAACCAATTGATGCATCTCCCTCACATTGATGTTTCTCTCTCTCTCTCACTTTCTCTTTCTCTCTCTCTCTCTCTCCCTCTCCCTTGCTCCCTTACACTCTCTCTAAAAAGCAATGGGGCCCTGGCCTGGTGGCTCAGTTGGTTGAAGTGTCATCCTTACACCAAAGGGTTGTGAGTTTGATTCCTTGTCAGGGCACATACCTAGGTTGTGGGTTCAATCCCCAGCCAGGGCACATATGGGAGGTAACCCATCAATGTTTTCTCTCTCTCTCTCTCTCTCTCTCTCTCTCTCTCTCTCTCTCTCTCTCTCTCTCTCTTTCTCTCACTTTCTCTTTCTCTCTCTCTCCCTCTCCCTTGCTCCCTTACACTCTCTCTAAAAAGCAACGGGGCCCTGGCCTGGTGGCTCAGTTGGTTGAAGTGTCATCCTTACACCAAAGGGTTGTGAGTTCGATTCCTTGTCAGGGCACATACTAGGTTGTGGGTTCAATCTCTCTCTCTCTCTCTCTCTCTCTCTGTCTCTATCTCTCTCTCTCTCTCTCTCTCTCTCTCTGTCTCTCTCTCTCTCTCTCTCTCTCTCTCTCTCTCTCTCTCTCTCAAATCAATACATATTCTTAAAAAGCAATGTGAAAAAATAACCTAAGATAAGGATTAGCAAAACAAGAAGATGTGAATGGAAGTGATGTGTGTCACTGCAAGGCAGCCAGTGCACTGTTGGCCTCATCTCTTTACCGCCCCCTCCCCGCCCAGTGCTGATGGTGATGTTCCAGAAGGTGGAAGCTCTCTCCACCTGGGTTCTGGCATGTGAAGATGTGTAGCAGAGTTCCCAGAGGACATGTAGTGGCTATAGAAAATAAACCTTCATCGTTATAAGCCATTACGATTTGGAGGTCTTTTATTACCAAACAGTTGTTTTTTAAGTTTAACCTATATAATCCTAATAAGCACCTCCACTATGTTATATTTCAATTCTATTTTTCAAATAGTGCTTAGTGATACAGAAGTTAAAATAAATGCAAATATTAGCATCCCATGAAGGTTTTTTTTTTTTTTTTTTACTTTATTTTTGTTTAGACTATTACAGATGTTCCCATCCCCCTCCATTCTTTGCCCATCTCCACCCAGCCCCCGCCCTCCCTTCCCTCTGGCCATCACCACACTATTGTCTGTGAAGGTGTGTCTTGCATATATGTTCTTTGGCTAATCCCTTCACCTTCTTTTATGCAGTCTCCCCAGATCTCTCACCTCTGACAGCTGTCAGTCTGTTCTATGTATTCATGCCTCTGTTTCTATTTTGTTCATCAATTTGTTTTATTCATTAGATTCCACATATAAGTGAGATCATATGGTATTTATCTTTCACTGACTGGCTTATTTCACTTAACATAATAATCTCCAGGTCCTTCCATGCTGTCACAAAAGGTAAGAGTTCCTTCTTTCTTATTTTTCTTAATTGTTTTTATTGATTTTAGAGAGAGAGGCGGTGGGGGAAGAGGAGATAGAAACATCTATTGGCTGCCTCCTGCATGACCCCTAAAGGAGATTGGGACTGCAACCTGGACACGTGTCCTGACTGGAAATCGAACCTGTTACCACCTAGTGCATGGAACGATGCTCAACCAACTGAGCCATACCAGCCAAGGCAGAGTTCCTTCTTTTTTATGGCTGTGTAGTATTCCATTATGTAAATGTACCACAATTTATTATCCACTCACCTACTGATGGGCACTTGGGCTGTTTCCAGATCTTAGCTATTGTAAATATTGCTGCTGTGAACATAGGGGTGCATATATTCTTTCTGATTGGTATTTGGGGATTCCTAAGATATATTCCCAGAAGTGGATCACTGGGTCAAAAGGCAGTTCCATTTTTAATTTATTGAGGAAACTCCATACTGTTCTCCACAGTGGCTGCACCAGACTGCATTCCCACCAGCAGTGTACTAGGGTTCCCTTTTCCCCACATCCTCGCCAGCACTTGTTCTTTGTTGAGTTATGGTATTGATGGTAGCCATTCTGGCAGGTATGTGGTGATACCTCTTTGTGGTTTTAATTTGCATCTCTCTGATGGTTAGTGACGTTTAGCTTCTTTTCATATGTCATCAGCCATCTGTATGTCCTCTTTGGTGAAGTGTCTATTCAGGTGTTTTGCCAGTTTTTTAATTGGATAGTTTGTCTTTTTGGTGTTGAGTAGTACACACTCTTTATATATATTGGAAATTAACTCCTTAGCAGATATTATTGGCAAATATGTTCTCTCATACAGTGGGTTCCCTTTTCATTTTGTTGTTTCTTTTGCTGTGCATTTTAATTTGTTTGTTGTAGTCCCATTTTTTTTGTTTGTTTGTTTGTTTCTCTTGCCCTGCGATATATATCGGCAAAAATATTATTAGGAGAGATGTCTGAGATTTTAGTGCCTGTGTTTTTTCTAGGAATTTTATGGTTTCACTACTTACATTTAAGTCCTTTATCCATTTTGAATTTATTCTTGTGTATGATGTAAGTTAGTGGTGTAGTTTAATTTTTTGCATATACCAGAAGTTAGTTATTTTTAAGTGGTTGCTATTGATTTGATAGTTGCACTGTAAAAATATAATATTTATTGAGAAAACTTTGTAATTTTTCTTATTCTCTTTTGATAGACATGCACCATCCACCTAACTGCTGTGGCAAGGCTTAAGAATAGGTGATATTTATTGTAAAGTTTTAGTATTCCATGTGATTTTTCCTGTGTAATATAATAGCAGTAGAGTGTGCCATTCTGGATCCTATCTTCTCTAACTTAATGTTTTCTCTCTTCACTAATAAAGTGGAAGACAACTATATAACATATTATATTCCTTTTTCTTACTAAATTTCATGAGATTACTTTGGCCTAACAAGCAATGGCTTTCAATATCTAAGTATAACACACACAAACACACACATATGCTATCTTCTGATAAAGAACTTTCCTAATTTAAAAAATTGCCTTTAACATATCAAACTGTATATTTCATATGCAATTAGAGTTTTCATTATAACTTTCCTCTTGCATCTTGGGAGTATAGCAGCTTATAATTACTTTTTTATTTCATTTCCATTTATGTTTCATTTCATTGAAAGCTCAATTAAATGGTGTTAACTGCCAGTTTTAAACATTTTAAAATATAGATTTTATTTAAATTGGTATGTTATAAATTATACAGATGATAAAATTTGATTTCATTACTTGACAAAGTTGATGCACATCCTGGTTTTTAATTTAAATAAATATTTGATAGGTCACCATTGTGTGCCTAGTAAATTTAGATTATTGCCTCATTACTTTTAAATTTTCCACTAGATGGTGCTCATTCCTTTATGAAATCCGAGAAATAGTTCAAGGAACATGTCAGTTATGTCACTATGGATGAAAAATAAAAAGAAGCAAATTCAGGCCCAGGTAATACGAAAAACTTGTAAAATTCCCTTATGTCCTGTAAAGAGCCAGATACTTTGTGGTAGAGGTATTTATGACTAATAATGTATTGTGTTTCCAAGGAATCAGGCATTTTTATTATATGGCTCATTTGTATAAAAAAGTACGTAAATGCTTGCTGTACATTATATTAGGTGGTGGTGATACGATGGTCAACAACAGGCATGGTGGTTTCTGCCACATGATTCTTGAACAGTATCCATGGAAAAAGAAACAGACACCACCCACCTAACTGCTGGTAGCAGTTGATCGTATAAGTGTAAAATTATGACAGATACAGATACAGACAGGTTTCTGATATTTGGAGCATATAATGGAGGGGGCTGGCTCAAATTCTGGGAATGTTTTGTTTAAGAAGTAACTACTGAGCTAGTTAAATGAGATCTGAAGGTTGCTTAAGAATTGACTAGGTGGGCATGGGCTGGGCAGATATTAAACAATATGCGTTAGTGTCCGGGGTTCTTCATCCGCACCGTAGTACTTGGTTGGATTCCGTGGGCCTTTTCAGTTTGGAGAATTGTGTTCTTCCACTGTTATTTCTTTGTTAATTTCCTTCCTTTAGCTCTTTTCCATCTTTCTGGAAGTTCTTTTAGGTTTATATTGGTCTTTCTGGATTAGTAGTCTATTTTTTTCTTCTGCTTTTGCTTTTTAAAAGATCTTCAACTTTTACTTTCCTACTTTCTATTTAATTTTAAAAACTTTCTGTCAAAGTATTAGTTCTAATGAATTTGGTGGGTGGTGTCTGTTACTTTTTCATGGATACAGTAGAGAGTCTTTCTAATTATAATTAAAGCAAAGCAACCCCCCCAAAATCCAAACAAACCAAAAACCCTACTTATTGATTCTTTGCTATGTGCCCTGTACTTTTCAAAGTTCTGAATACTTTGTTTGGTTCTTCCAGGAACCCTAATAGATCTACACTAATCTTTATCCCATTGTTAGGCTTAGAAGAACAAGGTACTTTTGTGACTGAGGTTACACAACCAGTTAAGTGATGGAGCTGGCCTTGAACCCAGGTGATTTGACTGGTTGGTTCTGTGTTTTTAACATCAAGCTGTTCTGCTGGCTGTCTAGTAGAATGTCTTTGGTATTGTTATTGGGGTGACACCTGTTAATAAAATTATATAGGTTTCAAGTGTACAATTCTGTAATGCATTATCTGTGTATTGAATTGTGTTCACCATCCAAAGTTATTAGTAGTAATTATAAAATGGCATGCTCATTCAACAAAATAAATAACTTTGAATAAACTATTAAAGTTGGCAGTGATTAAAAGAAAAATGTAGGGAGTAAGACTAATTTATTGCTAGTTTTACTCATTTTTTGGCAAACGTGTAATTAGATATACGAGGAGCCAATCAGTAATATAATTGGTGTAATTTCTGTAACTCAGAAAGTTTTTATTTTAGTACAGTGTTCTTTAATGTTTTATTAGATTTATTTTTCTTCTTTGGAACTTGATGAAAAGCATTATTTCATCTTAACTGGAACAAGTAATTTCTGCTACCTCTCATTGGCAAATATTTATTATACTCACATAATCTGAGTTGGTACAATAGAGTCTTGATTACCTCAACAGTAGCTGCTTTGGCCAAAGTAGAAACAAAATACCTGTGTTTCTATGGCAGAACAAGTAACTAGAATGAAATAAGGTTTGTACATGTGCTGCACATAGCTTTTTAAGCTTTCTATAGAAATCAGAAATGGGAGAGGATTGAATAATGTCTAGCTTTTTTATGAGGTTTTTCATACAGTTCCAACAGTATTTGTAAATCACCAACTTTACTTAATTCTGCTATATTAAAAAAAAAATCCATGGAATATTGAGGTCCTAACTCATATTTTGGTAAAATGAGTTCTTAGAATTCATAGGATAGTACAGTATCTTGTAAGTTCATGAAACTATGCTGCCAGAATCTGTGACATCATCCTCTCTGTAGGTCAGTGAAAGTACATTGCATCATCTTATTCTGGCCCGTGGTGAGATTTGCAGAGACGTTAGCACATGCTCTCTTGTGCTTCTGGGACAGTTGATGACTACTTCTTTGGCAAAATTATTGACTGTGACCAGGGAAGGACTCTAAGCAGCTAGGGGACAGTGGAGGTACTTCGATGCAAAGATATTTGGTTTTTGAATAACTGCATGAGACAGGCCAGACACTCTCTGTCATTCTCTTTCCCAGGAGGCTCATTTTTGGAACATGACAGGAGTAAAAAGTAAGACAAGCCAAAAAGGTAATATACTACAAAACTATAGAAAACCTACTGTATTAGGAAGACTATAGAAAATGAATAGAATCATAGGAGTGCAGTGTAAGCATAGGATTTCGTGATCCAGATTTACACAGACTATGTATAATGATTTGTTCATCTGAGGACTCCATAAAATACTTCACTTGTTTAATTTAAAATATGGTATGGTTAAAAAGTTTGGTCCTAGTATAATCTTTTAATAACATACCTGTTAAAAAGTTTATATATATACACACACACACATATATATATGTGTGTGTGTGTATATATCCCAGCTAAATTAGTTTCTCTTTGTAGTGAGGTGACATACTTTTACTTTATTATAATTATTGTTTTTATATATTTTTTAATCATTACCCGAGGATATTTATTTTTATTGATTTTGAGAGAGAGAGAGGGAGAGAAACGTTGATGTGAGAGAGAAACATTAATCAGTTGCCTCCTGTACATGCCCTGACTGGGGGATCAAATCCATAACCTGGGCATGTGCCCTGACCAGTAATCGAACCCACAAACTTTTGATGCACAAGACGATGCTCCAACCAACTGAACCACCCAGTTGACATACCTGTACTTTAAAAAATCCTGGCCTCACTTTAAATGCCATTGAATCCACAATTTTGGCTTCCTTCACATCTTGCTACTTAAGCCTAACCAGCAGGGGTTTTTTTTCCAGTTATCCTATCTAATAAAGAGGGACTAAGCTAATTGACCATCACACCATCACAAGATGGTGGTGCCCACAGCCACAAGATGGCAGTGCTCAGTCCCCTCAGCCCCGCCTCATCCAGCCAGAGTCCCCTAGTCCCCTCAGCCTTGCAGGGGAAGGCAGTTGGGGGCGATCGGGCTGGCAGGGGAGGGCAGTTGGAGGCAATCGGGCTGGCAGGGGAGGGCAGTTGGGGACGATCATGCTGGCAAGGGAGCAGTTAGGTGTCAATCAGGCCAGCAGGGGGAGTGGTTAGGGGCAATCAGGCAGGCAGGCAGGCAGAGTGGTTAGGAGCCAGCAGTCCTGGATTGTGAGAGGGATGTCCCAGATTGGAGAGGGTTCAGGCTGGGCTGAGGGGCACACCCCCCCGCCCCTGTGCACAAATTTTGTGCACCGGGCCTCTAGTTAAAATATAAAACTATAAGGAAAATAGAATAAAGTTTCTATGCTATGTATAGGATTCTGAGATTAAAAATTTTAAAGAAAGAAAAGTTAGAGGTGGTATCTACAAAAAATTTTTCCTGCTTCTGGTTTTCATTAATTTTGATTTTCTTTTGTTCACATATGGATATTTATATTTAAAAAATTGGCTAAAAAGAAAGTTAAAACAACTGTTATTAATTGCTTAATATCAGTCTCTCCAAGTGATGGACTTGAAACTTAAGAAAGCATTGTATTTGTCTTATATCCCTTCTGTATCTTTGATGCTGATGGGGCATATTACTGGACACTTATTAGACACTATTAATTTGTACTTTTGTATGAAATGTGACATTCTCAGATTTATTTATTTATTTTTTGTATTTTATATATGTTTTGGAACCATTGTGGAATGCTGACAGGGTTTAAATAAACTCAGAGTAATTATGTTATTATTACACAACTTTTATATAATGACATCAGAGAACACCTTCCTAAGCTTGTTATCTGAATAAAAAACTAAAGATGAGGAAATGAGTAAAGCTATAAAAGATGAGCTTTAGTTAGAGATTATTGAGAGTGAATAGACAGATTTGTGTAGAAAATGGAATTCCTAAAAATGTTATTGTTGAAATAAAAACCTCAGTGGATTTAATGGCTTAAATTGCAAGTTAGATACAGCTGAACAGAATTAGTGAACTTTAAAACACACCTGAAGAAAGTAGCAAGAAAGCAGAGAGATATTTATAATTATATATTTTTATTATATATCTTAATTATATAATAACTAAAGGCTAGGTGCACGGATTCATATACCAGTGGGGTTCCTTGGCGCAGCCTATGGGGATCGGGCCAAAACTGGCAGTCCAACATCGCCTGTCACTACTGCCTGCTACTCCTGCTCATCCTGCCCTACTATGCCTACCGCCACTTGGTAGGCTCGCTGCCGCTCTGCTACAGTCTCTGGGCTGCAGCGGCCAGCTGTGAGCCCTGCGTCTGGCGCCATCAGTCAGCTGAGCAGCTCTCCTGCCGTGGGAGTGCACTGACCACCAGGGGGCAACTCCTGCGTTGAGCATCTGCCCCCTGGTGGTCAGTGTGCGTCATAGTGACAGGTCGACCAGTTGTCTGGTCGTTCAGTTGCCTAGGCTTTTATATACATAGATAGTAAGAGGTATAAAAGTTAGAATGAGGAGGTCTACTATATATGCTCAGTTGGAGAACCAGAAGGTAGGTGATTGTAGAGAAAATAAAAGAGAGTGATATATGAGGGAGAATGGCTACAAGTTTTCCAGAATGGCAAAAACCCATGATTTCATAGACTTAGGAAGCACAACATATCCAAAAGTATATATAAAATAAAAATTTAAGAATAAAAGAATATTGCCTTGGCCAAATAGCTCAGTTGGTTAGAGCATTGTCCTGATATGCCAGGGTTGTTGGTTCAATCCCCAGTCATGGCAGATATAAGAAGCAACCAATGAATGCATGATTAGGTAGAACAACAAACTGACGCTTCACTCTCCCTCTCCCCCCTTCCTCTCTATTCATTCTTCCTTCCCTTCCTCTATCTCTCTATAAAATCAATCAATAAAAATGTTGTTACATTTAAAATTTTTCTATCACCCCACATTATTTTTTAAATATTTTTTTTTATTGATTTCAGAAAACAAAGGAAGAGAGAGAGAGGGAGAGAGAACATCAATGATGAGAGAGAAACATTGATTGGCTGTCTCCTGCACGCCCCACACTGGGGATCAAGCCTGCAACCCAGGCATGTGTCAAACTGTGAGCTCCCGGTTTATAGGTTGACGCTCAGCTACTGAGCCATGCTGGCTGGGCAAATCACCACCCTTCATTATTATATAATTACTAGAGGCCCGTTGCACAATATTCGTGCAAGAATAGGCCTTCCTTCCCCTGGCTTCACTCCCAGCCACCCGGGAGCCAGCAAGTCCCCGCTCCCTGGCCACCTGGGAACCGGCAAGTCCCCCGTCCCCAGCGACCTGAGAGCCGGCACCTCCTCACTCCCGGGCTGCCAGGAGCTGGCAAGTCCTCACTTCTGTCTGGAGCACCATTCCAGTAGCTCCCTCTGCCGCCCCCCTTCCCCTCAGAGCAGGCTTCACTCCGCTCTGCGCCTGCATATGCAAATTAACCTCCATCTTTGTTGGGTAAATTTGCATACTCACTGATTGGCTCTGGGCATAGCAGAGTGATGATTAATTTGCATGTTTCTCTTTTATTAGGTAAGACTGAGGCCTGGAACACAAAATTTATACACGGGCAGGGTCCCTATGCCTGGCCTGCAATGATGGCCAATATTCCCTGGCTGCTGGACAGGGCCTTCCTTCATTCCATGCCACCCCCTGGTGGTCAGCGCTCATCATAGCAAGCGATCAGTCTCCCGGTTGAACTCCTGTGGGGACAATTTGCATATTAGGCTTTTATATATATATATGATATATATATATATAAGGAAACTATATAATTATATATCTCCATTTTAGATAAATTATTAGGAAAGCACAGAGCATTCAATGGAAAGTAAGGATCTTTACAAGCATCCAGAGAGAAAAGACAAAGAATGACAATTATAATATTAACAGACTTCTCAAAAACAAAAATGTAAGCCAGAATATAATAAAAATGAATCTTCAAATAAGTGCTGAAAGAAAAGATCTGTCAGCCAAGGCATAGCAAGGCAAAAATATTTTGAAAAAGCAAGGTGAAATAAAAATCATATATAACTGAAAACTGAAAGTTTACTAACATGAGGATTTTACTAAAGGGACTTTTAAAGGAGGAATTTGGGGGGAGGGGGAGATTCCCAAATGTCAACTGACTAAATGCTATAGACTCATTAAGGACTTTATGACATTAGGATTTAAATTTAATTTTATTAGTTTGTCTGGAAGATAAGCACTTTCAGGACCACGTGGTAAATGTAATTTCAAGTTCTGCTGTTATTCAATTGATCTGAGAGGAGTCATTGTTTATCAAAAGGATTTTTGGAAGATGTCATGTTTTTTTGGGTTTGATGTGATGAACTGATAATGGCTGTCTTTAAAAATTTTGAGACCAAAATCATCTGTAAAGATAGTATAGTATAGGGCTTATTTTTAATGTAGTCCACTGGGGATCTTTCTTCCAATTACTTTTCTTTCCTGTTACCCTACTTTGATTTCCCCCATTTATTTGGTGATTTTTCATTGATAGATATGGGTACGTAGTTCGACAAGTACATATGATCACGTGGTTTTTTAAAAATCTTTATTGTTGAAAGAATTATATAGGTCCTTCTTCCCCCCAACCACCGTTAACCTCTTCCAACCTATTCCCATCCTTCCCCTGTCCCCAGGCCCTTACCACACATATGATCAGTTTGCTCAAGCCTCCCCTCTAAGCATAGTGGTGGCTTCCTACAGTGAATGGGCTGGAAGAGGTCATCAAACCTATAGGTATCTTCAGTCAAAGTGAGTGGAGAGGACAAAAAGATTTTTTAAAACTTAGAATGCTATACTAAGTACATATTTGGGGTAACTGCTGCAGTTTGTTCCACTGATACAGTTCATAAGATTCTTTCATCTGTGCCCTAAGTACTTTCCTATTTCCACATCACAACAATCTTGCTGGGTTAAAAAAAGCAAACTTGTTTTTTTTAGAGTCTGGAGGTCAGAAGTCGCGCTGAGCTAAGATGAAGGTGTCCACATGGTGGAGAATCCATTGCTTTTTCTAGCTCCTCGAAGCTGTGCTCATCCCTTGGCTTGTGGCCTGGCTCACATCGTTTTTTCATCATCACAAAGACTTCAATCCAAGATAATGTTCCCATCTCAAGCTCTTTAACTTAAACACATCTGCAAAGAGCATTTACCATATACGATAACACATTCACAGGTTCTGGGGATTTGGATGCGGATATCTTGGGGGGAGGAGGGCATTACTCAGCTATCACATGCCTCATTTTTGTTCCCTGGCATATCTTTTCCTCCAGCCTCTGCAGCTGGGCACTGTGATGTGTGTTCATTTGGAACCGTAGATACTAGTGGGGAGTAGCAGAGTCACCCAGCAGACTAAGGGTTTTGAAAAATGCCGTTACTGTGTTGTACCATCCCTTATCCCGCCCTCCCTAACCCTGGCAGCTTCGTCACGGAAGTCTGACTGCCAGGTGACTGCCTTTCTTCTCTGTCTTCCTGTGTTTGGCGCCCCTTGTTGCAACACTCCACTTAATTATCCAAGCAGTTCCCACCAAGCAAAATCACAGACAGACAGACAGCTATACTATGTGAGGAGGTAGTAGTTCAGTTTTGGAATTCCTTCCTTTTGTTTCTTGGTAAATATCCTTAAAATACTTTTCTCTAGGACTCAGAGACACCAAAATCTTCTGGCTTCCCCCTTCCCCTCCAGCTACTTTCTTATAGGCCCCTCTCTTCCCAACCATTAATGTTGGAGGTGTGCTGGCCTTATCTTCAGTCCACTTTTCTTTTCACACTGTCTACTGTATTTTCTCCCTCCCCAGGTGATTTAAAAAAAAAAATCCAAAGTATGTTTATTGGGATGGTTCCCCACTCATCTTGATTCGGGGTGCTTTTGCTGCTGCTTCTTTCTGAAGGCGCCTCCTCTGTAAGCCCTGCTTCTCCTCTTGTAGGCTGACAGGGCCGTGGAGCAGCCAACGCACGAAACTACCGTTTGTGCATGGCCAAAGGCAGCGGCGATTTTGTAGCATCCTGGGCATTTCACATCCATGAAGTAGGAATTGGGGCTCTGCACAAGGCACTTCTTGTGTTTTCTCTTCTCCTCTTCTGGAGAGGTCCTTAGTGAGAGGCATGTTGTCATGGAAAGGTCATCACTGTCCCTCCCCAGGTGACTTTCTGCGTTCTCTAACTCTTTAGACCTTTATCTTAAGTTTCAGTCTTTCTTTTTTTTTCTTTTCTTTTTTTTTTTTATTGATTTCAAAGTGGAAGGGGAGAGAGAGAGAGAGAGAGAGAGAGAGAGAGAGAGAGAGAGAGAGAGAGAGAGAGAAACATCAATGATCAATGATGAGAGAGAATCATTGATCGGCTGCCTCCTGTACATCCCCTACTGGGGATGGAGCCTGCAACCCAGGCATATGCCCTTGGCTGGAATCAAATCTGGGACCCTTTGGTCTGAAGGCTGACGCTCCATCCACTGAGCCAAACCAGCTAGGGCAAGTTTCAGTCTTTCTTGAAAAAGCAGAATAGTCAACTGCCTTTTCTACTTGTCCATTTGGATGTCTCACAGGACCTCACATTGAATGTTATCTAAAACTGAAGGCATGGTCCCCCCTAAATTTGGTCCTTCTCTCTCAGAATTCTCTGTTTCAGTCAATGACAGTGCCATTCCTCCAGTTCTTCCTCAGGGAAACACAGGACCCATCTTAGATACTTCCTTCTCCCATGGTAAGCAGTCAAACTTCAAATACCTTTTTAAATCTTGTTTAGTTATCTGACAAATATCTGAGAAGGTACCAAGTCTCTTGCATTATGCTAGGCCCTGGGCACATAGACGTGAACATTACAAACGAGGGCCCTCTTTCCTCACAGAAGTTACATTAAAGAAGTAACGACTAACTGAGCAAGATGCTTTCTGGTAGTAATAAATTCTGTGAAAGTGATAAAACAGGTTGATATGAGAAACAATATAGGTTCATGGAAGACCTTTTTGAGGAGGTAACATTTTATTTTTATTTCGTTTCATACATGTATATAGTTTAAATGACCATTATAAAGTTAGTTAACACATCCATCACCTGACATAATTACATTTTTATGTGTGATGAGAACATAAGATCTACTCTCCCAGCAATCATTTAAGATCTACTCTCTCAGCAATTCTCAAGAATATAATACAGTATTGTTAACTATAGTCACCATGCTGTACATCAGAGCCCCAGAACGTAAGAGGTAACATTTTATTGAGACCTGAGTGACAAGGAATTGGCCGTAAAGATCTGGAGGCAGAGTGTTCTCTAGACAGAAGCAACTCAGGTACAAAGTCCCTAAGTTGGGAAAGACTTTGGTACATCTGAGACATAGGTAAATCCCAGTATGGCCAGAGTGTGGTGAGTGAGCAGGAGGGTTGAGGCATATGTTCAGACAGAAAATAGGGCCAGATCACATGGAACATTAAAGGTTGAGTGTAAAGGACAGAATAATGCCTTCCCATCCACACCTTAATATGTCTCTTAATGGCAAAAGGAACTCCAATGTGATGGAATTAAGTATCTTGAGGTGGGAGAAAATCCTGGATTATCCAGGTGGGTACAGTATAATCCCAAGATCTTTGTAACAGGAAACAGGAGGGTCAGAGTCTGGAAGGAGATATGAGGATGAGGGGGAGGGGGAGGGGAAGGTAGAGAATGAATCATGTTCTTTTATAACCTAATCTCAGAAATGGTACCCCATCACTTTTGTATATTTGTGTTCATTACAGCAAAGACCCTAGATCCATCCAACCCACAAGGGGAAAGATTGTATGAGGGAATGAACACAGGGAGGGGAGAATCTTTGGAAGCCATTTTAGAAACAGCTCATAGCACTTAATAAATTATCCTATATAATAGCACCCTAATATATGCAAATTGACCGAACGGCGGAATGACCGGTCCCTATGATGCGCACTGACCACCAGGGGTCAGACGCTCAACTCAGGAGCTGCCCCCTGGTGGTCAGTGCACTTCCACAGGGAGAGCACCGCTCAGCCAGAAGCCCGACTCATGGCTGGCGAGCTCAGCGGTGGTGGTGGGAGCCTCTCCCACCTCCATGGCAGTGCTAAGGACCCCTCAGGGGATGTTTGCCTGCTGGCTTAGGCCCACGCCCTGGGGTCCCGGACTTCGAGGGGGCACAGGCCAGGCTGAGGGACCCCCCCTCCCCCAGTGCACAAATGTCATGTACCTGGCTTCTAGTTATTGGTTAATGAACATTAATATTCTACTCCCCACTCTTTCTGGACCTCTGCTTCTCTGAGCTTGGGCTTCTTTGGACCTCTGATAGCAATGTGTCCACTTCTCTAAGCTGGGCCATTTTTGCCTGTGATTATAGAATATGATGATACAGATAGTCTTTTCCCACTACTTTAATCTTAATATTTCCTGGAAATATTTCATTGTTTCCTGATGTTTGGATGACATTTTTCTCTGCTGTTACCATGCATATAAAAATGTTTATGTTTTGTTTGGTCATTTCAGTGGTATCCTGAGTAAGAAAGGTGATAAACTTGTGGATGCAATCCATCATCTTGACACTGGAAGGGCCTTAAGGGTTCTGTGTTTTCAGGTAGCTCTTTCCTCCATTACTGGAATTGCTGATAAACCCACCTGTAAAGTATTAAGTTGATGGGAAAACTGTTCTTTTATTCCTTCAGAGAGTTATCTTTGCATCCCTGAGATCCAAAGCTTCTTTCATCTAAGTTTTAGTATTAAACAATACTTTGTTTTAATTGATCAGGGGGAAATTTTAGCCTAATTTCAGAGTAGAATTGGACAGATTCAATCCTGAAGGTTGAACTCAATTGCTTTGTTAATTGTGACTTGGAATTTTAGATGCCTGAACTATCTCCTATCTCAGTAATAATGTATTAACCTTCTGCCAATCACAAATAATCAGATTTTATATACCTTTCAATATGAACTATTGGAGATAATCTTAAAGCTAGTAGAAAGACATAAAAATTTTACAATTTCATTTTTGTAAATATGTTTTAACATATACCTGTATGATTCCAAAGACTTAATAGATAGAGTGAAAAGTTGGGGAAATAGTTGTAAGAAAATTGAGATTTAATTTTATTAGAAATGAATTGTAAATGTTTTAACTTATACTTTAGAAGCCTAGGATGTTTAACTTTGAGGTAGTAGGAAAATTTGTTTTGGAACAAGATTAAAATAGTTAATTTTGGTCTGCATTTACTCTGCCCATCTAGGGACCATCTTCTTATTAGCAAAGACATTACAAGTTTTTGTTTCTTACTGCCCAAGAGGTGTATTTGATTATTCATGTCTGCAAAGCCTCATATATAATAGAAGCTTTGTTTTTCTATTAAAAATGAATTCACAGTAAAAGATGTTTTTCATAGAAAGACAAACATTTTAGGTAACTCTGCTAGGAATAGGAGGGGAATGGTTTTATATAAAACTTAAGAGGGTGGAGAGAAGAGTGCCATTTTTTTGATATGCTACAATTTGTGACAAATCTAATTACAGATACAGTTATTTAAGAGCATTAAAATATCCTGGCTGTGATGGTACAAGCAAATAACTTATATTTATTGTACGAAGCAGAAACATAGACTAGTATTTTAGACATAAAATATATGAGAGTAAAAATATAGAGTTGAAAAACATATAAATGTGTGAAAGAAAGGGTAGTTTTGAAGTGATGCAATAATAAAAGAAGATAATAATAGCAGTCCTGGACTGATGCCAAAGGTGCTTGGTCTGGGACACTGTCATAAATTGCTTAGGTTTAAATGTACTCACAGTTGCAGCTATAGGACAGAGTGAAAGGCAGAACTTTCAAAAAGTCTGAGTAATGACACAACATTAGGGACTGAGCAAAGCTTAAGTTTCATGAAATGCTAAAACCTGTTGTGTGTCTGTGTTTAAATTAACTCTTTAAAAACCTACTAGTCTTTTTCTTAAAACTTTCAGACATTGAAATCATGGTTTTATAGAAAAATATGATCGGGTTCTGAGAGTAACAGGTTCTGGAAGTAACTTGGACCTATGACTTTAGGTAAAATGCTGGACTCTAAAGGAAATGTGCATTAGGTAAAACTTATGAATATTCCTATGCTAGAGGCATGTAATTTACTAAATAGTGCAGCCACAAAGAAATGTTAGATTTCCATGTGTTTGTTACATGTACTCAGAGTTTGTATATATTGATGGTTTTCAAAGTGTGGTCTGTAGACTCCTGAAGGTCCCTGAGATTATTTCAAGGGGTCAGAATTTTTCATAATAATATTATAATGTTATTTGCTTTTTTCACCGGACTGGCACTTACTAGTAAAATAATGGAGAAAAGCAGTGGTGAATAAAACTGCTGATGCTTTCACACAAACCAATGCAGTGGCACTAGTTACTATTATATTCTTCATCACCATGTACTCACAGTAAAAAACAACAACAAATGCCAGGTTTTTTTTAATAATTTTTTTATTTTTCAATTAAAGTTGATATATAATGTTATATTATTTTCAGGTGTACCACCCAGTGATTAGACCTTTATATGACTTATGAAGTGATCACTCTGATAAATATAGTACGCATATGGCACCATACATATCCTAATATAAAAACCCTGGGTCCGTCACATCCTCAACGACTGGAGACTCAACCTAACGCCCAGGCTGCGCACGCAGCAGGCTCTGGTGGGTGGGGGCTTGTGGCAGCGGAGACAGGGACTGGGGAGGCGGGGCCGGCACTCACACTCACTCACAACCACACACATGCACAGACACACACAGGGCCCACCAGCTCACAGCCTTTTCTCCCTTTCCCTCCCTCCCAGCTTGCTCTCGGAGCCTCTCTCAGAATGAGGAAACAAAACAGACTGGACCTGAAGAGGCCTGGATGGAAGGGAGGGCGGGCAGAAGGTGGAGCGGCCCCCACTGGCCCCACCCCCTCCCAGCCAGGAAAGAGAAATGGACACGGAGGCAGGGAGGCCTGGAGGACTGCTGAGAAAAACAAAAACAAAGAGAGACAGAGACTGGGAGAGGCTGGGATGGAGAGATGGAAACAAAACAGACTGGGCCTGAAGAGGCCTGGATGGAAGCGGGGGTGGGCAGAGGGTGGAGCAGCTCCTCCTGGCCCCGCCCCCTCCAGCTGGGAAAAAGGAAGAGGGACACAGGGAGGCAGGGAGGCCTGGAGGACTGCTGAGAAAAACAAAGAGAGACAGAGACTGGGCGAGATCAGGCCGGCAGTGGGGGTGATCAGGCAGGCAGAGGCAGTTGGGGGCGAGATCAGGCCAGCAGAGGAGAGCAATTGGGGGCAAGATCAGGCTGGCAGGGGAGGGCAGTTAAGGGCCATCAGGCAGGCAGTGGCAGTTAGGGGTGATCAGGCAGGCAGACAGAGAGGTTAGGGCCAATCAGGTAGGCAGGCAGAGGGGTTAGGGACGATCAGGCAGGCAGGCAGAGGCAGTTAGGGGCGATCAGGCAGGCAGGCAGGTGAGTGGTTAGGAGCCAGCGGTCCCAGATTGCAAGAGGGATGTCCATAGGGATCAGGCCTAAACTGGCAGTCGAACATCCCCAAGGGGTCCCCTAAACCAGCAGATGGACATCCCCCAAGGGGTCCCCGATTGGAGAGGGTGCAGGCTGGGCTGAGGGAACCCCTCCCCCCATGCACGAATTTTGTGCACCGGGCCACTAGTCTATAATAATAAAAGCATAATATGCTAATTAGACTGGACGTCCTTCCAGACGAAGCCGAGGCTGCGAGGGAAGCCTGGGTCCCAGGTGCCTGCTGGCAGCCCAAGGGAAGCCCTGGTCCCAGATGCTGGAGGGAACCCGGTGCCGGCAGCCGGGGGAAGGGAGGCCTACTCTTGCATGAATTTCATGCATTGGGCCTCTAGTCTACACTAATAAAAGGGTAATATGCTAATTAGACTGGATAGACCGGACGTCCTTCCTGACAAAGCTGGGGGCATGGCCGGCCTGCAAACCACCCCTGGCCCCTCCCCCAGCCCCCCAGGCTGGCCCCGCCCCCCAGCAGGGACCCCTCCCACCCCAATAGGGGGAGTGGCTGGCCTGCAAACCCTCAGTAGCCCCAAGCCCAGGCTTTCCCCGCCCCCAAACAGGGCTTCCCCACCCTGGTCGGGGGCGTGGCCAGCCTGCAAACTGCCTGCGACCCCCATGGCCCCTTTCCTGGCAAGTCCCACCTCCCAGCGGGGACCTCCCACCCTGATCTGGTGCCCCCTTCAGGGCAGGCCAGCCTACCCCCACCCGTGCACCAGGCCTCTATCCTATATAATAAAAGGGTAATATGCAAATTGACCCTAAGGGCAGAACGACCAGATCGACCACTGGACCAGTCACTATCAGGTGCACTGACCACCTCTTGGTCCCTTCCCCCAGCCGTCAGGCACCAATCAGCCGATGGTGAATGGGGAACCAAGGATGGGTTGCGGCAGGGGGGCAGGGCTGGCTGCAGGCAACTGGCTAAGATGGCCCTGATCACAGGCCAGGCCTAGGGACTATACCCACACTCTAATTTCGTGTGCCGGGTTTCTTGTTTATTATAATACTAGAGGCCCGGTGCACAAAAATTTGTGCACTGGGTGGGGGGGGGTCCCTCAGCCCGGTCTGTGCCCTCTCACAGTCCAGGAATCCTCAGGGGATGTCCTACTGATGGCTTAGGCCCGCTCCCCTCTGCAGGTGACCGGGCTGGCCGATCAGGATGGCACTGCTACGCTGCTGCCACCAGGCCAATTGGGATGGCACCACCCCCATCACCCTGCTGCTGCCACCGCCAGGCCTCCCTCTGAGGGAGGTGAGGACAGGGGATCAGAGGACGGCACGGCCGCCCTCACCCCACTGTTGCTGCCAGGCCTCCCTCTGCGGTAGGTGACTAGATCGGCAATCAGAGGACAGCATGGCCCCCATCACCCCGCTGTTGCCGCTGTTTCTCTCTCTCTCCCTCTCTCTTCCTCTCTCTCTAAAATCAATAAAAACATGTTTTTAACACTTTTCAATTTTGCCATCAAAAGGTGTGTTTTTCAAAAAATGAGATTTTAATTTTGATGATTTCTAGCTTTTTCAATGACTAATTTATTGAGTTGCAAATGGAAACTTTTTAAAGGCAGGACATGGGATCAGGGAAGGGGTATTCAGGAAGCACAGGGGATCAGGGGATGGCACCTCCCCCATCACCCCACCGCTGCCGCTGCCCAGCCTCCCTCTGCAGGAGGCAACCAGATGGGCCTATCAGGGGACGGTGCCGCCCGCCCCCCCTTTGCCCCTCCACTGCAGCTGGTTGCCACCACCCTTCCCCCCCATCGCCATTCCCTCCCTCTGCCCGCTGGCACACACCTTGGTTGGCCTGGTACCGCCTGCTCGCCAGCCCCAACCCCCTGCCAACTGGTCGTTCCCCCGTTTGGTCGATTTGCATATTACACTTTTATTATATAGGATTATTGACTATATTCTCTTTGCTGTACTTTACATCCCTATGACTATTCTGTAACTACCAATTTGTACTTCTAAATCCCTTCACTATTTTCGCCCATCTCCGAATCTCCCTCCCATCTGGCAACCATTGAAATGTTCTCAGTATCTATGAGTCTGTTTCTGGTCTGCTTGTTCATTTATTTTGATTTTTAGATTCCACATTTAAGTGAAATCATATGGCATTTGGTTTTCTCTCTCTGACTTATTTTACTCATCACAGTACCTTCTAGGTCCATCCATGTTGTTTCAGAGGGCAAGGTTCAAATATTTTTAAATGGCTGAATCACATTTCATTGTATATATGCACTACTTCTTTTATATCCATTCATCTATTGATAGACACTTAGGTCACTTCCATGTCTTGGCTTTGGCTATTGCAAATAATGCTGCAATAAACATAAGGGTGCATATGTCTTTTCAATACAGTGTTTTGGGTTTCTTTAGATAAATACCCAGAAGTAGAATTGCTGGGCCCTTCTTTGTCTCTTATTATAGCCTTTGTTTTAAAGTCTATTTTGTCTGGTATAAGTATTGTTACCATAGGATTTTTTGCTTTGTTTCCATTTTCATGAAATATCTCTTTTTAATTCCTTTAAGTTTGTGTGTCTTTAGATCTGAACTAAGTCTCTTATAGACAGATGTGTAAGGGTCTTGTTTTATTATCCATTCAGCCAATTTATGTTATTTTATTGGGACATTTTATTCATTTGAATTTAAAGTAATTGTTGATAGACATGTATTTATTGCCATTTTATTATTTACATTTTTTTTAAATCTTTTTCTTTTTCTTCTTAACTATTTCTTGTAATACTGGTTTGGTAGTGATGAACTCCTAAAGCTTTTTCTTATCTGGGAAGCTTTCTATATGTCCTTCAATTTTTAATGATAGCTTTGCTGGATAGAGTAATCTTGACTATAGGTTCTTGCTTTTCATCACTTTGAGCATTTCTTGCCCCTCCCTTCTGACTTATAAAGTTTCTGTTGATAAATCAGCTGACAGTCTAATGACAGCTGCCTTGTAGGTAACTAACTGCTTTTCTCTTGTTCCTTTTAAGATTCTCTCTTTGTCTTTAACCTTTTGCATTTTAATTATGATGTGTCTTGGTATAGGTCTGTTTAGGTTCATCTTGTTTGGGACTCTATGTGTTTCCTGGACTTGTATGTCTATTTCCTTTACCTGTTTAGGGGATATTTTCTGTCATTATTTTTTCAAATAGGTTTTCAATTTCTCTTTCTCTTCTCCTTCCGGCATCCTGGTGATATGAATGTTGATACTTTTGAAGTTGTCCCATAGGCTCCTTAAATTATGCTCATTTTGGGGAGTTTTTTCAGGGGTTTTTTGTTTGTTTGTTTGTTTGTTTTGTTGGTTTGTTTTGTTTTGCTTTGCTTTTCCAACTCTCTGTTGTTTGCTTCCTTCCAAATTGCTGATTTGATTTTCAGCTTCATCTACTCTAACTTGATTCCCTGTAATGTATTCTTCATTTCAGTTAGTTTATTCTTCATTTCTGACTGGTTCTTTTTTATGTTTTCT
Organism: Eptesicus fuscus; assembly: GCF_027574615.1. Lineage (NCBI taxonomy): Eukaryota > Metazoa > Chordata > Mammalia > Chiroptera > Vespertilionidae > Eptesicus > Eptesicus fuscus. The sequence goes on from NC_072477.1 coordinate 95,082,269, forward strand.
ATCTCTGTTTTTATGTTTGCTATGTCTTTGTTGAAATTCTCACTAAGTTCATCTACTCTTCCCTTAAGTTCATTGAGCATCCTTACTACCAGTGTTTTGAACTCCGCATCTGGTAGGTTACTTGTCTCCATTATATTTAGTTATTTTTCTGGAGTTTTGTTCTTTTCTTTTATTTGGGGTATGTTTTTTTGTCTCCTCATTTTGGCAGCCTCCCTGTGGCTGTTTTTATATGTTAGGCAGAGCTGCTACATCTCCTGGTTTTGATAGAGTGGCCTTATGTAGTAGGTGCTCTGTAGGGCTCAGTGGTGCAGTTTTCTGGGTCACCATAGCTGGGAGCTCCAGGTGCCCTCCTAACCCCACCCCAGTGTGGGTTCTGTGTACCTTCCCATTGTAGTTGAGCCTTGATTGCTATTGGCATGTCAATAGAAGTGATTTATCCCCAGGCCAATCTGCTATGAGGACTGGCCATGACTATAGCTGAGGACCTGCTGTGCAGGTGCCCACCCCATGGAGCAGGACTTGCTTCAGCAGGGCTCTGGTTCTTGATCAGCTGCCCCTTGAGTGTGTCGCTTGTGGAGGTGGTTGGGTGATGCTTCAGTGTGCTCTGAAGTTGTCCACCAGGTGTGCTGGCTCTGGGGCCTTCTTGGAGGTCCAGGTCAATATCAGCTGCTGTTTGTGCCCTGCCTGGGGCCACCTGGCATGAACTACAGAGTGATCTGTAGAAGGCTTCTACTTGTGCTGGGCTTGGAGGTACCCAGGAGAGACCAAGCTGCAAATCTTGGCTGGCTGCTGTTAGTGCCCATCCTGGGGCCACTTGGTATGAGGTATGGGACAAGCTGAGGCCAGATGCTGCTTGTTTGGGGTTTGTGGATCTTTGAGAGATTTTAGGAAAGTCCCTGGTATGAACAAAGACAGACCATTTGTATGGAAAAGCCACTGGAAGTGGCTTGCATGGGTCTGGTCTCAGGGAATCACCAGGATGGGGCAAACAGTGTTAGCCAGGTTGATGGCTCCATCCTGTCAGCTCTGTTGGGGGAAGGCTCTTCAAAGGAACAATGGCTTCAGCCAGCACTTTTTTTTCTGGGAGAAATCTGCCCCTAGAACTCTCACCACAAAGCCAGATGATTCAGTTCCTCCTCGTATGTCCCTCGTATGTCACTGAGCTTTTTGAGCTGTTGCCTAAATGTTGGAGCTCAGAGTTAGTGAGTCTGAGTAAATGTGTGTGGGCTTTTTAAGAGGAACTGCTTAGGACTCCAGCAGCCTCTTTCTCACTCAGCCACAATCCCTGCTGGTAACCACAGCCAGAAGTTATGGAGATTTCTCTTCCTGGCACTGGAACCCTGGGCTGGGGGGCCTGGTGTGGGGATAGAACTCCTCACTTCTCAGGGAGACCTCTGCAGCTGAGATATCCCTCTCAATTTTTAACCACCACACATGGTTGTGGAACCACCCCTCTTACTAGTTCTGATGTGGCTGCTTCTTTAATTTCCTAGTTGTAGGACTTCTGTTCAGCTAGATTTCAGGTGGTTCTGAATGATAGTTGTTCTGTAGCTTAGTTGTAATTTTGATGTGGTTGTGGGAGGTTCCGTGTACTTTATTTACCCATTGTGACCGAAACTAATGCCAGTTTTAATTAATGGTTGATGAAGCTTTAAGTTGAAGCCACTGAGTACATTTTATTTTTACTCTCAAGTGTTTTTAATATGGAAAAAATGAAAAATACTCAGAAAATACTTTGCTGCATATCAAAGAAAACTAAGTTATCTGCTTTTTTCATAGGATACTTTTTAACTTAAAAGAATTACTGCCATAGAAATTATGTTTATTCAGAGTAGGTGGTATTTGGAAGACATTGTCTCACATGATTAAAGTGAGCCTGTCACTTCAAAGACAACGAACTGTATTGATGCCAATGATAAAATTCAAGCTTGAAAGGAAGTATTGAAAGTTTGAAAAACTTGTGTAATATATAAGGGGTTTATTTTTCTATTAAACCACGAGTTTGCCAACTTCCCAATACTTAAAACCTTTTTTGGATGACATTAATGATGATATTAACAAATGGAATTTTGTTGTTGTTGCTGTACCATGAACTGTATAAACACTTGAAATATCTGGCGAGGAAAAGTGCAGGAGAGACCTGTGTTTGTAATGTAATATGTAGTATGGAAGGCTCATTGATATGGTTTTAAATTCTACATTGCAACTTGTCTCTAAAAATCTACCACTTATAGAGTTTTGGTGTAATGTGAACAAATATCTAGTTAGCTACAAAAGACTACTCTTCCTTCCAACTACAAGTCTGTGTGAGGCCAGATTTTCTTCAAAGAAAGCAACATATCCCAACAGATTGAATGCAGAAGTACACAGGAGAATCCCAGCACCAGAATTAATTTGCATTAAATAACCAACCCTATTGTTTTGTTGATGGTTTCCTTTGCTGTGCAAAAGCTTTCTATTTTGATGTAGTCCCATTTGTTTATTTTATCTTTAGTTTCCATTGCCCTAGGAGCAGTATCAGTGAAGAAATTGCTTCGGCATATGTCTGAGATTTCGCTGCCTGTGGATTCCTCTAGTATTTTTATGGTTTCCCGTCATATGTTTAAGTCCTTGATCCATTTTGAGTTTATTTTTGTGTATGGTGTAAGTTGGTGGTCTAGTTTCATTTTTTTTGCATGTATCTGTCCAATTTTCCCAACACCATTTATTGAAGAGACTGTCTTGTCTCCATTGTATATTCATGCCTCCTTGGTCAAATATTAATTGAGCATAGTGGTTTGGGTCGATTTCTGGGTTCTCTATTCTATTCCATTGATCTATATGTCTGTTCTTGTGCCAGTACCAGGCTGTTTTGAGAACAGTGGCTTTGTAATACAGCTTGATATCTGTATTGAGATTCCACCTACTTTGTTCTTCTTTCTCAGGATTGCTGCAGCAATTTGGGGGTCTTTTTTTATTCCAGATGAATTTTTGGAAAGTTCATTCTAGATCTGTGAAATAATGCCGTTGGTATTTTAATGGGAAGTGCATTGAATTTATAGATTGCGTTGGGTAGTATGGACATCTTGATGATGTTGATTCTGCCAATCCATGAACACAGTATATTCTTCCATCTGTTTATGTCTTCCTCTAGCTCATTTTTCAGTGTCCTGTAGTTTTCCACGTATAGGTCTTTTACCTCTTTAGTTAAGTTTATTCCTAGGTATCTTAACCCTTTGCACTCGCTTGCTTTTTTCTCGATTCCTTTATTCTAATGCTAACCGTGTCAAGTCACACTCGACATCCAAGTGCAAAAGGTTAATTTTTTTTGGTACGATGGTAAATGGGATTGGTTTTTTAGTCTCTCTTTCTGTAAGTTCATTATTGGTGTATAGAAATGCCATAGATTTCTTGGCATTAATTTTTTATCCTGCTACATTGCCAAATTCATTTATTAAGTCTAATAATTTTTTGATGGAGTCTTTAGGGTTTTCTATGTACAGTATCATGTCATCTGCAAATAAGGACAGTTTTACTTCTTCTTTTCCAATTTGGATGCCTTTTATTTCTTCATCTTGTCTGATTGCAATGGCTAGTACTTCCAGTACTATGTCTAATAGGAGTGGTGAGAGTGGGCATGCCTGTCTTGTTCTTGTTCTTAGGGGAAATGGTTTTAGTTTTTGCCCATTGAGTATGATGTTGGCTGTGGGTTTATCATATATGGCTTTTATTATGTTGAGGTGTGATCCCTCTATTCCTACTTTGCTGAGAGATTTTATCAAGAAAGGGTGTTGGATTTTGTCAAATGCTTTTTCTGCATCAATTGATATGATTATGTGATTTTTATCTCTCAATTTGTTTATGTGCTGTATCACGTTTATTGATTTGCGAATATTGTACCATCCTTGCATCCTTGCATTTATGTACCCTTGCATAAATCCTACTTGGTCATGGTATATGATCTTTCTGATGTACTGCTGAATCCTATTTGCTAGAATTTTGTTGAGAATTTTGGCATCTATGTTCATGAGGGATATTGGCCTGTAATTCTCTTTCATTGTGTTATCTTTATCTGGTTTTGGTATTAGGGTGATGCTGGCTTCATAGAAGGAGCTTGGAAGTGTTTCTTCCTCTTGAATTTTCTGGAATAGTCTGAGGAGGATATGTTTTAATTCTCCCTTGAATGTTTGGTAAAACTCCCCTGTGAAGCCGTCTGGCCCCAGGTTTTTGTTTGCTGGAAACTTTTTGATGACTGCTTCAATTTCTTCCATAGTTATCAGTCTATTGAGATTTTTAGAATCTTCCTGAGTGAGTTATGGAAGGTTGTATTTTTCTAGGAATGTGTCCATTTCCTCCAGGTTGTCTAGTTTGTTAGAATAGAGTTGTTCATATTATTTTTTTACAATCCTTTGTATTTCTGTGGGTTCTGTTGTTATTTCACCTCTTTCATTTCTGATTTTGCTTATTTGTGTCCTCTCTCTTTGCTTCTTGGTGAGTCTGGCTAGAGGTTCATCAATCTTGTTTATCCTTTCAAAAAACCAGCTCTTAGTTTTTTGATCTTTTGTATTGGTTTTTTTTTTTTATTTTGGTCTCTATGTCATTCATTTTTGCTCTGATCTTTATTATTTCCTTCCTTCTGCTCACTGTGGGCTTTTCTTGTTGCTCTCTTTCTAATTCTTTGAGTTGTAGAGTTAGATAATTTATTACCATTTTTTCTTGTTTTTTGAGGTAGGCCTGTAGAGCTATAAACTTCCCTGTCAGGACTGCTTTCATTGTGTCCCATTGCATTTGCACTGTTGTGTTTTTATTGTCATTAGTCTCCAGGATGTTTTTAATTTCTTCTTTGATCTCATTGATAACCCAATCATTGTTTAATAGCATGCTATTTAGCTTCCAAGTGTTTGAATTTTTTGGAATGTTTTTATTGTAGTTTATTTCTAATATTATGCCATTGTGGTCTGAGAAAATGGTTGATATGATTTCAATCTTCTTGAATTTGGGGAGACTTTGCTTGTGACCCAATATGTGGTCTATTTTTGAAAATGTCCCATGTGCACTTGAGAAGAACGTATATTCCGTGGCTTTGGGGTGAAATACTCTGAAGATGTCAATTAGGTCCATCTGATCTAGTGAGTCATTTAGAATTGCTGTTTCTTTGCTGATTTTTTTGTCTAGAGGATTTATCCAGTGATGTCAGTGGTATATTAAAGTCCCCTACTATGATTGTATTGATGTTGATCTTTCCCTTGATATCTTCCAGGAGTTTTTTTATGTATTTGGGTGCTCCTGCATTGGGTGCATATATGTTTACCAGGGTTATATCCTCTTGTTGTATCGATCCCTTTATTATTATGAAGTGGCCTTCCTTATCTCTTCTTATGGCCTTTACTTTGAGGTCTATTTTGTCAGATATAAGTACTGCTACCCCAGCTGTTTTTTCATTTCCATTTGCCTGAAAGATGTTTTTCCATCCCTTCACTTTCAGTCTGTGTGAGTCCCTTTTTCTGAGGTGGGTCTCTTATAGACAGCATATATATTGGTCATTTTTTTTTTTATCCATTCAGCCACTTGATGTCTTTTGATTGGAGCATTTACTCCATTTATGTTTAAAGTTATTATTGAAAGGTACTTGTTTGTAGCCATTTTTATTTTTTGTGTCTGTGTTCCTTCTTACCTTTTTATTTCTTCTTTTTACACCAGTCCCTTTAGCATTTCTTGCAATGCTGGCTTGGTAGTGATAAACTCCCTTAGCCTTTTTTTGTCTGTGAAGCTCCTTAATTCCCCTTCAATTTTGAATGATATCCTTGCTATATAGAGTATTCTTGGATTCAGTCCCTTGGTTTGCATCACTTTGTAAATTTCCTTCCATTCTTTTCTGGCCTGATGTGTTTCTGTTGAGAAATCATTTGATAATCTAATGGGAGCTCCCTTGTATGTAACTTTCTGTCTCTCTCTTGCAGCCTTTAAGATTCTCTTTTTGTCCTGAATATTTGCCATTGTAATTTTGATGTGTCTTGGTGTGGGTCTTTTCAGGTTCATCCTGTTTGGGACTCTCTGTGCTTGTGTCACTTTTTTCTTCACCACATCAGGGAAGTTTTTGACCCAGTGACAGAACATAGGGGTGCATATATCCTTTCACATTCGTGTTTCTAGTGGATCCCACTTCTAGGAATATATCCCAAGAAACTAGAAACACGAATGTGAAAGGATATATGCACCCCTATGTTCATAGCAGCACAATTCACCATAGCTAAGATTTGGAAACAGCCTAAGTGCCCATCAGCAGATGAGTGGATTAAAAAACTGTGGTACATCTACATAATGGAATACTACGCTGCGGTAAAAAAGGAGTTCTTACCATTTGCAACAACATGGATGGAGCTGGAGAGCATTATGCTAAGTGAAATAAGCTAGGCAGAGAAAGATAAATATCACATGATCTCACTCATTTATGGAATATAATGAACAACATAAACTGATGAACAAAAACAGATCCAGAGACAGAGAAACATCGATCAGAATGTCAAACCTCAGGGAAGGTAAGGGAGGGTGGGGGTAAGGGGTAGAGATCAACCAAAGGACTTATATGCATGCAATAAGCCTAATCAATGGACACAGACAACAGGGGGGTGAGGGCATGATTGGGGGGGTTGGGGGGTAATGGGGTAATAAGGACACATGTAATACCATAATCAATAAAGAAATTAAAAATAAATACATAAAATAAATTTTAAAAAACTAAATAAATAAATAACCAATCCTAGCCTTCCAGCTCCTACAATAAGTTCAGAAATGAGGAGTAAATCAGGGCTGAACTGGTGACTATTTAAGCTTATTTTGCAGCTGTGATGCAAGGATTGGCCAGAGCTGGAGGTCCCTCTCCTGACATTTAGGTTAGGTCATGGTGGGGAACTGGTGCTGAGATGCATACATAAAACAGCTACTTTTCTAGGGTTACACTGTTAGTGAATGGGAAATTGAGAAAAATTCCAACTACCTTTCTAGAGAGGTGGCAAGGAATCTGGTCTGTCTCCTTGTAAGATTAGGTAGGAAGAGAACAAAACGTCCAGTTTGAGAATGTGTAACCCTGAACTGGTTGGTCCATGGCTTGATTTTAATTTTTTATTTACACGTCAGGAGTCCTAAACTGTTAAATTAGCAAATTGGCGGGTGATATTTCACAGTCACCCAGTGGAATCAAATAAAAACCTTTCTGAAAAGCTGTACCTACAGTGTAGGACTCGCTCACAAATAGCCACTAAATATTTACTACCAATCCCAAATTACAAACCATTTGAGAAAAATCTGCTATCTGTGCCAGTCAGTAGGCACAGCAAATAGCAAGATTAAAACCTTAGCACTCTAATTTAAAACAGTCATATAGCCTATAAAATAAGTATATTTAAAATTATATAAAACATAAAAGAAGGCCTCAATCCTAAGAAGAAAAACAGTGTGCTAGGAAAAGAGAACAGAAGCCATATCTGAACTACAAAATAAAAATTATAGTCATTAAAAAAAAAAAAAAAAAAAACATTAGACACAACTTAAGAGAGCAAAGTGAATTGGGAGATGGATTTCTGGAAAATTCCCAGAATGCAGAGAGATAAGGTTAATACACATAACTTGATTTTCAATGGAATATGGGATCATAAAATCAGTGTGGAAGAATAATGGCTAAGAAGTTTTGCCTTACTAGATATCAAATGTGTAGATAAAAATCCTATATAATAAAAGCCTAATATGTTAAGTGTCTGGTCGTCTGTTTGGCCATTCAACCAGTCAAAGTGTAATATGCTATTGATATGCTGTTCAACTGCTCGCTATGATATGCACTGACCACCAGGGAGCAGACAGTCAACTGGTTGACCAGTTGCTATGATGTGCACTGACCACCAGGGGCATATTATTGCCCAGCCAGCGTTGCTCATCGACCTATGAACCATGAGATCTTGGTTCAATCCCGGTCAGGGTATATGACCATGCCGGGTTTCGGGAGGCATGCAGGAGGCAGCTAATCAGTGATTCTTTCATCATTGATGTTTCTATATCGCTCTCCCTCTCCCTTCCTCTTTGAAATCAAGAAAAATATATGTATTTTAAAATTGTACTAATCATTGATTTCAGCCAGCAACAAAAGCATTCTTTCCTTTGTCATGCTGAGGTATCAGCATGAAAAGGTTGTCTGGTCAAAAACTGAAGTTTTGGTTGACAACCAAGACATTTTTTCTGTGAATCACTTGGTTGAGAACAATTGTTTGAGATGTGAGACTTTCAAGAAACGAGGTTTGACTGTCAAGTGAGAGCTCTTCATGGATAGTTAAGACTTCAGTATATAAAGTAAAGCTGTAAAACTTAAACAAAAGTTACAGGAAAATCTCTTTATTAACTTAGGATAGGAGATGTTTTCTTAAGAAATAACTTCTACTTGTCTAGGGCCACTGTATTTTTTTTTATTTTTATTTTTATTTTTTTTATTAAGGTATTATATGTGTACATATCTTACCATTGTCCCCCCACCCCACACCCATACAGGGCCACAGTATTATTTAAGGTACGAGGGACAATTGACAAATAGTTAAAACACACACACACACACACACACACACACACACACACACAGAGTAATAATTTAGGGACAATAGAGGTTTATTTCTACTCAGTAATAGAGGGATATGCCAGATTGATGAGTCACACTTCTCGATGTGGGATTTTGAGGACCCAGGTTCCTTCTTGCTGATAGCTTTGCTGTCTCTTAAGGCTTGTCCTAGTCCACATCCAGCTGGTGGTAGAAGGGGAGAATATGGAGGACACTTATTTATTTCTGAAAGGAAGTGGCACATAGAAGTTACACTTATATTTCATGTTTGACAACTAATCACATGTGTGAACCTGGCTGCCAGGAGAGAGGGGAGGGTGGACATTATAGAAAATGTAGCACTTGCCTCGGCAGCTGCTTTCTAGCCACAGTTCCGTTACTGTGGAAGGGGAGAGCTGATGTTGGGGAGCAACTGTCTCTGCCTCAGAAACTATTATGGAAAGGCAAGTCATAGACTGGAGAAGATAAAGTTAAAAACCATAGGAGATTCTGTTTTATGTCCATTTGATTGGCAAAATGTCTGCTAACACCAAGTCTTAGTTAGGGTATGGGACACAGGAAACACTGGAACTCTTAGGTGTTCACCGCTGTGCAGGAAGGAGACCTGTGAAGGGATGTGCAATAATGAAAAAGTGGAAACAGCCATAGTGCTCCTCAGTTAAAAGGAATAGAAATTACTGTTCATTAATATGATAGAATATTATCCAGCTGTTAAAATGTATGAACTAGATCTGTATATATCAACCTAGATACCTCAATACAGTATTGAATGAAAAATCCAGTTATACAGGAAACAGTCATTTATGTACATTTAAAAAAGGATAACATATATTGTTTCTGGATGTATATATGTTTAAAAATTTGAAAATAAGTGTAGAACTCTATATAGTATTTTTAGCATAATATGTGGTATTTTTTTTTCTTAGAGAAGAGAGAGAAGGGAGAAATGGAAGCATGGATCTTTAGCCATATCTCCTATGATTTATTTCACAAGATATCTAAAGCCAAATATACCAGGTTAATAGCTCTTTAACTTCTGTGCTGGTATGTAGCTTATTTATCACATTAAATTTTTTTTCCATGTGTAAAGTATTTAAAAATGGAACATTGAGAATTGAAATGTTTCAAAAAATTTAAAAGTTAGAGAGTGATGCACTATAAATTTCATATAAATTAAAATGAAAAAACAACATGAAAAGCACTTTTGACATTTCTTATCATTAGAAGCATCACATGAATGAAAGGCCAAGATGAAAAGACCGAGTTGAAAGTACATGATTTCATTTCTGATCTTATAATTGCATAGATAACCAGTCCTTTATTGTCTCAGTACCAAGGGTGGCTCAGGTGGCCTGACTCTTCTTGTCCTATAGAAAGTACTCTTATTTTTAAAAAGTGTTTTTATTGATTTCAGAGAGAAGGGAGTGGGAGGGTGAGATAGCATCGATGATGAAAAAGAATCATTGATTGACTGCCTCCTGAACAGCCCCTACTGGGGATCGAGCTTGAAATCCAGGCATGTGTCCTGAAAGTCAATGGAACTGTGACCTTCTGGTTCATGGGTCGATGCTCAACCACTGACCCACACGGCTGGGCAGATAAGTACTCTTAAGTGAGTACCAAAGTAATGGCAAAAATTAAATTGACAAAACCTCTTCTTTCTCAGTTGCTCAACTAATGAATAATGAATAAAAAAGGGATAAATGATATTTTAACTTTTTTAAAAGGTCAACTGAAGTTTTCCCGTTACATGTCCTTCTATCTTTTTCCCAGGTTACCTTTTTTAACTGACAAGGTTAGAGTCACTTTCACTCTTGCCATGTTTTGTTCCTGACTTTGAGTATGTTTTTCCTGGAATGGGTGCTTATTTTATTCACTATTTTATGAATGAAGAAAACTCCAGTTAGAGTAGTTTGCCTTTTATTTTGTTTTCCATTAATTTGACTTTCCATAACACATGGCTTAAGTGTTATGTAGGGCTGGGTTATGTAAAAAAGAGAGAGGATAAATTAAGGTAAAAACAGAAAAAAAATTAGAACGTAAAAATGGTAAAACATAAATCTGAAAGGTGGTTCTTTGAAAAAATATTAGCTAACTAATGAAGGGATGCAGGATAAAAATAGAGAAAGTACAAATGCACCAAATAAATGATAATGAAGAAAAACATAGATAACATAGGAAATATAAACACCCCTAAGAGACTATTTACTTAAGTAAAATTTTTACAGCCAGATAAAAATAAATAACTTCCTAGGAAATATTATTTTCTGCAACTGACACTGGAAAAGATAGAAAAACCTAAATGGAGAAATTTCTATAAACCAACCAGAAGAAATAAACTTGGGGGAATAAAGCCACCCTCCAATATATGTCAGAACCAGCTGGTTTCTCAAGGTAATTCCATGAAATACTTAAAGAAGAGATCATTCCAGTGGGATTTAGATGTTTTCAGAGCATATACAAAGATAGCTCTCATAGTTATAAAAATAATGAAATGATCGTAACATGGATATCAAGACTCAATAAAGATGGAACAAACTCCCCTCCCCTCCATTAATGTCAGCCTCAGTTATGACTATTGATGGAGAAATTCTAAATAAAATATTAGCCAATTGAATTCCACAGTATATTAAAAGAATAATTCATCATAACCAAGTTAGGTTCAGTTTGGGAGTACAACAATAGGTAGTATTTACAAATTTATTAATAGAATTTATCATATTAATTTGTCAAATAAAAATAATGCTTTCATGAAAAGCATTTCATGAAATTGAACATTCTTTTGAAAAATCTTGACAAATTAAAAATGTGTGAATACAGATTTCATATATATATACATATACATATACACACATATACACATACACATACACATACACATACACATACACATACACATACACATGCACATATACTAGAGGCCCAGTGCATGAAATTCGTGCATGGATAGGGTCCCTAGGCCTAGCCGGCTATCAGGGCTGATAGGGGCCTTCCTTCCCCCAGCTGCCGGCTGGGGCTCTCCTTCGTTCCACGCCACCCCCTGGTGGTCACCACATGTCATAGTGAGTTGTTGAACTCCCAGTCTCCCGGTCGAACTCTCGAGGGGACAATTTGCATATTAGTCTTTTATTATATAGGATATCAATGGAGAGCTAGAATTTAGCATATTAAAAGCAGGCACAAAACAAGGTTGCCTGCTCTCTATATTTTTATTACTTTTTTTTTTTTCCTGGAGTTACTGGCCAAAAGAGAGAGAATAGTGTATAATATTGGAAAGAAGGACATAGAATTAGCACAGTGGCCTTTACTGTGTTTGTTGTTTTTTAGTTTTAAATCTTCTTTTCTTTATTATTTCTTTTTTCTCTTGAGCCAAAGTTTTGTTTCATTTTTGTTTTCCTTTTGGAGAAAGATTAAATTGTTATCTTTAATGCAGGTCCCAAACATTAGAATACTTTTATTTTTTATTCCTATACAGCACAGTATGTGATTTCTAGCTCTTCTTGGCTGTCCTTGTGTCCCAGGGATCTTTTAGTACTCAGAATTCCCTCTTCTCCATGTTTTAAGTAAAAGAAGTAGATGGGTATGTGTGTGTGTGTGCACACATGCCAGTTCTCGATTGGGTACTTTTTAAATTACATAGCAGAGATTCAAACTGTTGGGCAGTTATTTTTAATACCCTTTTCTACTCATAATAGAAGACAGGAAAGAGAGTTTACAGCCTTGGTTTATTTATTATCATTTCGGTAACCAGGAGTGCGTTTTTCAGCTTCAGTGCCTCTACACGTCTTTGAGAGGTTGAAAATAAATGTTGCACTGGGACCAGTTAAGCCTTATTTATACTTCTGTTACTGAAGCCTCATTTAAAATAATTTTTACTGTATGTGTACTAAAGTTAGATTATTGGCACCAGATTTCCTTGTAAATATTAAACATTTATTTTTAAGATATGTGTAAATGAAGGTTATTATAGTTTTCCAGTAAGAATTGGTTACATATAGAACTGACTTTTATTTTAATGGACTTTTTCTGCTTACAAATGTAATTATAGAAAACAAACGCTTATGGACACATACTTTACACTATTTAATAGAGCATAAATATATATTCACTTTGAAATGTTCCTTTTTCTTAATAGTGTATTTTAAATATTTTAGCATGTCATTCTTTTTAGGGATCTTACTTTTGAATAATTGCTTTATTTTTTCATATGAAATTAATTTCAGAGTCTCCCCTTCTCTCCAGACTTTGTTACTCCTAACTCCTTCCTGTTCACAACTCCTTCCATTTTTGTTCTCTTCTTGTTCAGGGGAGAAAAATGAAGTACACTTTTTTTACATGGTTGAATCTTCAAAGGGACATGTTTAGTTAAAATAAATGAGATTTTGCCGATATGGCTATACATAATATTTAGTAATAGGTGCTGGTTTGCCTTATTGCTGATAAGCCACATCTTTGGTTATATATTTGTCTATTGGATTCCAAAATGTTACCACACACAAAAAAATTGCCAGACTATGTCAGAGTGAATTTTTTCTGGAGTTAAGAAGGGAAAATACAGAGAGTATAATCTAAAGCTCTGCCATGTTATTCAGTATGATAGCCACTAGCCACCTGTGGGTATTTATTTTTATTTTTTTATTTTTATTTTATTTATTTATTTTTTAAAATAAATCTTTATTGTTCAGATTATCACAGGTGTTCCTCTCCCTCCCCCCCATAGCTCCCCTCCACCTGATTCCCCACCCCACCCCATGCCCTTACCCCCGCCACTGTCTTCATCCATAGGTGTAAGATTTTTGTCCAAACTCTTCCCACACCCCTCAGACCCTCTTCCCCCTGAGAATTGTCTGTCCCCTCCCTTTCTATGTCCCTGATTCTATTATATTCACCAGTCCATTCTGTTCTTCAGATTTTTTATTCACTTGATTTTTAGATTCACTTGTTGGTAGGTATGTATTTGATTCTTTTTGTTGTTCATAATTTTTTACCTTTACCTTTTTTTTCTTCTTCCTCTTCTTAAAGAATACCCTTCAGCATTTCATGTAATCCTGGTTTGGTGGTGATGAACTCCTTTAGCTTTTTCTTGTCTGTGAAGCTCTTCATCTGACCTTCAATTCTGAATGATAGCTTTGCTGGGTAGAGTAATCTTGGTTGTAGGTTCTTGCTGTTCATCACTTTGAATATTTCTTGCCACTCCCGTCTAGCCTGCATAGTTTCTGTTGAGAAATCAGCTGACAGTAGTATGGGTACTCCCTTGTAGGTAACTAACTGTTTTTCTCTTGCTGCTTTCAAGATTATCTCTTTGTCTTTTGCCCTTGGCATTTTAATTATGATGTGTCTTGGTGTGGTCCTCTTTGGATTCCTCTTATTTGGGGTTCTGTGTGCTTCCTGAACTTGTAAGTCTATTTCTTTCACCAGGTGGGGGAAGTTTTCTGTCATTATTTCTTCAAATAGGTTTTCAGTATCTTGCTCTCTCTCTTCTTCTGGCACCCCAAAAATTCGGATGTTGGTACGCTTGAAGCCATCCCAGAGGCTCCTTACGCTATCTTCACACTTTTGGATTCTTCTTTCTTTCTGCCTCTCTGGTTGGGTGTTTTTTGGTTCCTCATATTCCAGATCTTTGGTTTGACTCTTTGGGTACAGTGATCTACAGTTGAGTTTCTGTATATTCTTTATTTCAGACAGTGTATGCATAATTTCTGACTGGTCCTTTTCCATTTTTTTGGTATTCTCATTAAGGTCCTTGAAGGTCTCTTCAAGTTTCTCAGCGGTTTTTAGAAGATTCTTGAGTAACCTTGAGTAACCTTATAAATGTGGTTTTGAACACTGTGTCGTCCATTAGTTTACTTTCCTCCATCTCTTCTATTCGTGACATACTTCGGTGTCTCCACATTTTGGCTGTCTCCCTGTGTTGATGGAGTGGCTTTGTGTGGTCAGTGACCTATAGGGGCCGGTAGCTCAGCTTCCCCAATCACCCTAGGTGATTGCTCTTGGTACACCCCTTTGTGGGCTGAGTGGAAAGTCTTGGTGTAGTTAAAAGCCTTGATTGCTGTTGGTATACTGGGAGGAATTGACCTCCAGGCCAATTGGCTCTGAGGACCTGATGTGTCTATAATGGAAGCACTGCTGTGCTGGAGACACGCTTGTGGTGCAGGGCTTGTTTGAGTGGGGCTTTGGTGCTCACTGAGTCCGCCTCCCGAGTGTGTCACTTATGGATGTGAGGAGTTGAAATCTGGTGCCTCACACTGACCACTAGGTGCATTGGCTTCTGGATCTCCAATGGGGTGCAGTTCAGCTGCTGTCTGAGGCCACCCTGCAGGAGCTACAGCTAGAACCGCGGCCCTCTCCTCCCTGCTTGGAGCTTGGAGGCCTTGGAGCTGTCTGTATTGGGTTGTAAGTTTACTAGTTTAAACTGCAATAGAGAAGGCCATTCATATGCAAAAGCCGCTGCTAGGAGCTTGGGTGTGTTTGTAGATTGTGTGGGGCGGAGTCTCAGGGCGTCACTAGGCTAGGATGTGTCAAACAGCAATGTCTGGCAGTGAGCTGCCTCCAACCGCATCCCGCAATCGCGTCCCCGCTGTCTCGCGCACCCCGGTGCAGCCAACAATTCTACCTCCATGCAGCTCTGCTAGTAGCCACCCTCACTCCGACCTGATGGCAGACAGCCCAGTCTCTCCCCAGAAACTGGATTTCAGAGAGATTGGGGGCTTGTCTCTCTTCAGATTGAAGAAAGCAACACCCGCCTCTAGCTGGGCTCCGCCGCCAGCTCGTAATGCGCGCGTGCTCCCCTGTACCTCAGTTTTTCAGCGTTTGTGTCCTGATTGCACCCGTCTCTTTCGGTCTAGTTGTAGAGGTTCCGCTCAGCCAGCTTTCCCGTGGTTCTGGGTGATAGACGTTCTGTCTTTTAGTTGTAGTTTTGGAAATTGTTGTGGAAGGCAGCAGCCCAGATGTTTATCTACGCCGCCATCTTGGATCCTCCCACCTGTGGGTATTTAGATCAATTAGAATTAAGTAAAAACTTGAGTGCTTCAGGTACACAATCCACAGTTCCTTCATGTGCTCAGTAACCACATGTGAATAGTCCAAATGCATATTGAGCAAGCAGATACAGAACGTTTTCAACATCACAGAAAGTTCTCTTAGGCAACTTTGGGGTGAAGTCTATATGTGTTACCTGTTTATTGTATTAAATTTTTAAAATCATTTTGGCTTTTTAATTTTCTTCTCTGGTATTATTAAAAAGCAGAATTTCTGTCAATATTTTTGGAAATAGTGAATAGTTCAAAATTATTTAGAGTAATTTTTACTTTCCTATCAGCATAATTTTTAAAATTATGTACTGAAGTAAAATATATAAGAACATAGGGTTCCCAGTTAGTAAATTCTAGAACATTTAAAAAATTCTTGATATAAAAAGTCCATATGTGGGAAAGGTAAGGGAAGGCTTGTGGATGCGAATCTAGAGAAGACAATGTAGAAAGAGAAACTGATAATTGTGTGTGTGTGTGTTTTATTTTTAATATATTTTATTGATTTTATTACAGAGAGGAAGAGAGAGGGATAGAGAGTTAGAAACATCGATGAGAGAGAAACATCGATTAGCTGCCTCTTGCACACCCCCTAAAGGGGATGTGCCCGCAACCAAGGTACATGCCCTTGACCGGAATCGAACCTGGGACCTTTCAGGCCACAGGCTCTATCCACTGAGCCAAACCGGTTTCGGCTAATTGTGTGTTTTTAATCACCACCTGAGGATATGTTTTTATTGATTTTAGAGAGAAGAAGGGAGAGAGAGAGAAAGAAACATCAAGGTGAGAGAGAAACATTGATTGGTTTCCCTGACCAGGAATCAAACCTTTTGGTGTATAGGACGACACTCCAACCAACTGGGCCACCTGCTAGGGCAATAGTTTACTGTTTTTAAAAGACACTCAGAAGCAGAAAATTAAGTGGAGAAATAATGTATTTATTAGGAGCAGGTAATTTTAGGTTATAATTATAGTATTAATGTAAATTAATCTAGAAAAATTAGGAACTACAGGAAACAAAAATATTAAGAGGGGAGGGGAGGAGAGGAACTGTCAATAATCCTATTGTCATTGAGAATGGCCAGACTATTTGTCACATATCTATCCAGCCTCTTTTCTTGCCCTTACAAACAGGTCATATTCATTCAGCTGTAAATGAGGTCAGTGGAAAACGTAGATGAGATGTGAGTCTGAGAGGCAGGCAAACAAGGGTGCTAAAGAGCTCTGACACTGAGCCAGATGGCCTAAGGTTTAAATCCCAGCTCTGCATTTACTGTTTGTGGGACCACAGCAACTTATTTCTCTCCTGTATACATACCTGTTTATCTATAAAACTAGAGGCCCAGTGCATGGATTCGTGCATGGGTGGGGTTCGGCCGGCCCTGCCTGTCGGGAGGAGGAGACAGCAGGAGGTTAGCCAGCGAGCCCGCTCCGATCAGGGCCGGGCCAGCTGGGGGGAGGGGCTGTGGGCCAAGGGCTGGCCAGCCCCACCCCTGAATGTGGCCAGGGGAGGGGCTGTGGGAGGTTGGCCAGCCAGCCCCACCCCCGATTGGTGTGGGGGGGCCAATCGGGGGTGGAGCTGGCTGGGGTGAGGGGTCGTGGGCCGATGAGGGTGGTGGGCGCTGATTGGGGGTGGGGCCGGCCATGGGGAGGGGCCATGGGTGGTTGGCTGGCCGGCCCTGCCCCCTATTGGGGTGGGAAAGGCCGATCAGGGGCGGGGCCAGCCGGGGGGTAAGGGCCACGGGGGTGTTGGC
This sequence comes from Eptesicus fuscus, assembly GCF_027574615.1. Taxonomy (NCBI): domain Eukaryota; kingdom Metazoa; phylum Chordata; class Mammalia; order Chiroptera; family Vespertilionidae; genus Eptesicus; species Eptesicus fuscus. The sequence continues at coordinate 95,099,629 of NC_072477.1, forward strand.
CAGCTGCCCCACCTTCGATCGGCGTGGGAGAGGCCTATCAGGGGTGTGCCGGCCAGGGGGAGGGGCTGTGGGAGGTTGGCCAGCTGGCTACACCCCACATCGGGCCGGTTCGCTGGCCGCAGTGGGTGTCATAGCAACCAGTCATTCTGGTCGTTACAGTGTTCCGGTCGCTGGCTTTTTATATACAGTACTAGAGGCCCGGTGCACGAAATTCATGCACAGAGGGGTGTTGTCCCTCAGTCCAGCCTGTACCCTATCCAATCTGGGACCCCATTTAAATGGGCACTCGGACATCCCTCTCACAATCCAGGACTGCTGGCTCCCAACTGCTTGCCTGCCTGCCTTCCTGATTGCCCCTAACCGCTTCTGCCTGCCTTCCTGATTGCCCCTAACCGCTTCTGCCTGCCAGCCTGATCACCCCCTAACCACTCTGCTGCCAGCCTGTTTGCCCCCAACTTCCCTCCTCTGCCAGCCTGGTCACCCCTAACTGCCCTCTCCTGCAGGGTTGATCACCTCCAACTGCCCTCCCTTGCAGGCCTGGTCCCTCTCAACTGCCCTCCCTTGCAGGCAGGGTGCCTCCCAACTGCCCTCTCCTGCTGGCCATCTTGTGGTGGCCATCTTGTGTCCACATGGGGGCAGCTATATTGTGTGTTGCAGTGATGATCAATCTGCATATTACTCTTTTATTAGATAGGATATAGACGGGATGATGGAGCTATCTACATTTCATGTTCTTGAGGGTTAAGGTATTCAGATATTGAACTCATTATAATAAGACTGTATTACTAATAATACTGATAACTATTAGTTAGGTAATACAGGCACATGGTAGCTAAGACGTATAAGCCTCTATATTTATTATTGCAGGAAAGCAGACATTTAAACACATAGTTGCGGTAAGTTGGAGGAGTTTATGAGAGGGTAAGGTCAGTGATAGTAAATGTTGTGGTAACCCAATTCTTGATAATTAGGGAAAATTGATTTAACTTTTAGAATGGTTGGTTTTAAATTATACTGTCAGCTTTTCAAATCAAATCTTACTTTTTATAAATCTGTGTTCTTGAAATTTTGTTTATTACTCAAATGTGATAAATGTTTAACAGTTCCAAGATATTAAGTAAAAATGTTGTCCTTATCATTCTGGTAGTATCATAAGTGTCAGACTTCTCTCCCTGATGCTTTGCATTATGTACTGGGCTGCCAAAATGATAATAAAATCCTCTCTTAGCAATAGCATCAGGGTATTCAAAATAAAATCTATCTTCCAGATTTTTTACAAAAAAGTTTGGTTAAGCTTTGAGTATGATTAAAGTGTATCACTTGATACTTACTAGAAACAGGAAAATGAGAGGTTCAACGATTTTTCATATTGTATAGTAGGGGGCAGTTTGGTCAACCATAAATAAGAGGCTAAACTAAGTTTTCAAGTATAAAATTTTAAGTGCACCTCTGTAAGAGCTGAAATAGATTAAACAAGTGCCAATTGTTTTGTGTTTGTCAAAGCATCTTTCATTTCTAAACTATAACTACTAAAATTTTAAAGAAATTCATCTTATAATGCTTTACAATATTTTTCCCTTTGTGTTTCTTGAGTAATGATGATGGAAAGTTAGGTTCCAAATTATTTTTTATTTATTAATATAACTTGACTTGTTTTCCATATGGAAAATTATTTAAGCTAACTAGTTATAAGAAATGTCCCTAATTGTGAGAAATCCCATTGTTTCTTAGAAATTTGAATTTTGAGGGTGAAGTTGGCAATTTGGAAAAAAAAAAACACAATAAGTAAAAGGAACAGTGTGTCTGGAGTGCCACACAGGTCCATCAGTGCCCGCTGCCATATTCCTGATGCTTAGTGCATACCAGCCGTCAGGATGTAGCTGCCAGATTACCGCTTTCCTTTAATCATAATTTATGTTTTTAACAGGAATATGAACTACAACCAATGCTTGAAACATTGAAGCAATATGTTTAAGAAATTAAAGGTTTTAGTTAGCTACTGTTTGTTGGGGGCAAAAACAAAACAAAAACAAAAAAACCCAAAGGTGTAGTTTCTGTGTGGGTTCTATTTGATGACGATTTTATTTTCTGTTTGACTTCATATTATAAACCCTGGACCGTAGTAATAGATGCGTTATGTACACATATTTGTCATCTATAGAACCATTAATTTCTTTGTTTAGAATGTTCAATGATCAGTTTCTATTTGCAATGATAAAAATAGTTAAATATCTCAGATGTTTGCTAGCAGTTGAACTTACATTCATTTGCTTTTCTTCCAGATTTATGAAAAACTACACTACTATGAGAGGCAGAATCCTGCGCCCATCCTCCACAGCGCAGCAGCCTTGGCGGATGATGTAAGTGTGCCCTTCTGAGATCCCTGGGGCAGGTCTGCCACCAGCCTGGCCGCAGCAGAACTTACCCTAGTGCAGACAGATGCCCGCGATGCTATGAGTGAAAACCAGGGAAGTTGCAAATGTTTCCAATCGTCCTGTCATCACAGAGCTTATGCTGATATTATGCTTATTTTCACTCTCCTGTTTTAAAAATGTTGCATGTAGATACCCTCTTGTTCTGCCTTGGTAACTACGTAATATAAATTTTAGGCTGTAATTCTCTGGGGGAGAGAGAAGCTGTCGGCTATTAGTGTACGCAGAAAGTCACAGACAAGAGGAATGCTTTGGAGAAATAAAGACAAATGAGATAGCTCTTTTGCTGACAGTACTAAAAAATGACAGATACTAGTATAGGAATGAGGCATAAGAAATACATAAAAAGACAGGATTGTTTTTAAAATGGATTATAAAGCATAGTAATGATTTATGGGTATTAGACCTTTCCAAATTACCTTCATAACCAAAAGATAAATTTTAGAAGCAGCTGGCATTGATGGAGTAGTTAATTTCCTGTAGCTATAATTTTATTTTCAATCTGGGGTAAGGAACTAACTTGCTGTTTCTTACTGTTAACTTTCGGACTTGGATGAATTGAGAGCACACCTGGGTAAACTGTAAGGGACACTAAGCCAGATGAGAAATACGTTTAGTGTGAAGGCTGGTTTTGGTGATCTGCTGCAGCTAATTTTTTGCTTTTTAAGTTTTTACTTTGTTATGTTAAAACCAATTATAATTCAGTTCAGTAAAATATCAGAGCCATAACTATAATTTAAAAAATGGCCATCTTCAGATGTTGATTTTCTTTTATGTATTTTATATTTCTAATTTATAAAATAAAGCATGTAATAAATCTCTAAGTTGTGGGTTATTTGTTTAGTTCCCAAACATTTTTCCTTCCATTTTGAATCTATAGAAATTACAAATTACAAGGATATTTCAGTATACATGTTTTATAAGGAAGTTTGCCTTTGCATTATAGAACCAAAACATTTAAAGGGAAGATGAATAAAAGTGTAGATAGAGTTCTACAGAAAGCTGCATTTGCCACTTAAGAAAGTAAAATTTAAAAAATTTTACTTTTGAAGGTTTGGAGAAATATTTGTTTGTAAATCAATGTAATTGAGGCCCAATCATATTATGATAATTTGCTTATAAAAAAATAGAGACTAATATATAAATATGGTATAATAGTAATTCATCAGAGCAATGTATTGAAATGTTAAAAAATATTGTTATATATTAAGTGACCAAAGAGTGCAAAGAGCCCTTTGCAACTTTTTGTAAGCTAATTCTATAAAAATGTTACCTTAAAAAGTAAAAACCACTTTTTGAAATGTAATAAATGAATATACCAATTTTATTGGATTTTATTTTGTGTGTGTAATTTATATTTCATCCTTCTTTTAGAGAAAAGTCCTTTTCCAGAGATAAAAACAGGACAAATTTTATGCAATGTTTTAAGAAAGGTTTTTAAATTAAAATATATGTACATAGTTTTAATTTTGTATTGCATATTTCATAATTTTAATCTTTTTTCTATTTGAATCTTGCTTTTCTTCTTATGAAAGTTATATGATCCTTCCTATAGCCTAATATTGAATAGAAATGTTGATAGGAAGATCTTAGTTAAGAATATGAGGCAGGTTCAAAGCTCTAATCCTTGCTTTAACTAGAACCAGCAAATGGGAATTGTTGATTATTGTAATAGAGTATAGTCAGTGTTTTTGGCACTGGAGTAGTTGTCAACCTATTATAAGTCATTTTATGATTAACCTGGTTTATATTTAACAGACTCCATAGTCTGTGTAGGTAAACATAATAAAAGTTTTGGACCTTTGCCTTATGAGAGGCATTCTAGTTCTTTTTACCCAGATCTAAACAGCAAGCTACTATGGGTTTTTGGAAACCCTGTGGGTTTCACCACCTCATTCAGAGCTTCCCCCCACCTCCCCCCACCACCTCCCGCTTCTTTCTATTTTCTTTCTTTTTTTTTTTTTCTTTAATAGTGTCAAAGTTTAATCCAGTACTTTTTACAAGTAGTCCTTTGTCTGCATGCAAAAGGCCATTTTGGTAGATGAAGTGCTGTGGTTTGCCCTCATTGCAATAAATCAGAAGGTGATCTGGCTGATGTGATTCCTTGGGCTGCGCTTAGCCAAAGGCCTGGGCTGGGATCTGGGCTAGCAAGGGTCTAAAAAGAAAAGCAATGATTGATATACTGTTTTATTTCATGCTGACTTTTCCTTAATCTCCGGACAGTCCACAAGATAGATCTGTAGCAGGCACACATGGAACTACATGATGCTCTTATTAAATGTTCTTATGTCAATGTGATCTCTCTTGCAGCTGGCTGAAGAGCTGCAGAACAAGCCATTAAATAGTGAGATCAGAGAGCTGTTGAAACTACTGTCAAAACCCAATGTGAAGGTGAGGACATGCAATGAATATCTTCCAAAAGGTCACTTCAGATGAATTTTGCCTTGAGCTTCAATTTTCAAGTAAATTTATTTTCAATAAGTGCATAGTATTTTAATAGCCTAAATCTTATTAAGGAAAAAGAGGTGAGCTTTTAATGATAATGTTGTGACAAATTATAAAATACTTTAATTGGGAAGCTCTGAAGGTGGCTTCAAGGTTATTTTCCTTTTAAATGAAGTTATGAGTACAGAATACAGAACCTATTAGTGATTTGGTTTATGTTCATTTTACTAGTTAATGATATTGCAATATATTTTACAATTATATCTTTTCCTGGATCAGTTTAACATTCCTCTTCTTCCTCCTCCCCCCCCCCCTTTGTCCACCTATATCCTATCCTACCAATTCATGTTTAATATATCCTACTATTTTACAAAGTAGAGCAGCTTTCAGTGTAAATACAACTATAATATTGGTAATATTTTAATTCTTCTTGCCATTTTTCTCCCATGCTTTCACTTATTTTCCCTCTAACAGTGATTAGTTAACATAAGGCATTTTGAAAATTTCCTATTAATTCTATTGTCCTAAATGCACTAAATCCCCAAAGCGCTATACACTCACTAGATTTGACTCTACTGCAATTGTATCCTACCTAATAATAGACAAATATGCAAATTGACCATACCTCCGACATGCCCACAAGCCACGCCCACAATCCAATCAGAGCGAGCATGCAAATTAAGCCAAACCAAGATGGCTACAGCCACAGAGAGCAAGGTTTCCTAGGTAACAGAGGAAGCCAAGCTTTCCGCCTGACCTTGCCAGGCCTAAGCCTCCACGTAAGCTACAAAGTTTCAATTATAGAAAGTAAACAAATTCAAACAAATGGCAGCAAAATGGAGCTTGAGAGAGCAGGCCAGGGTTGCCACCGGCAACAGGGGAAGCAAAGCTTTCCGCACACCCTGGCCGGGCTCACCCGCTTAAGGCTACAAAGTTTCAATTATAACCCCAACAGAAATGGCTGCTGGCCTTGGAGGGAGCCCCAGGCTTGGCTCCGCTCCAGGCTACAAAGTTTCAATTGTAGAAGGAAAATAAATTCCAGATACCAGGGCCTCCACTTGGGTTGCCAGGGGGCGTGGCTGGCCTGCAAACCACCACAGGCCCCTCGCTCAGGCCGCCCCACGCCCCAAGGGAACCCCCACCTGATCCGGGACACCCTTCAGGGCAAACCAGCTGGCCCCCACCCCTGTACCAGGCCTCTATCTTATCTAATAAAAGAGTAATGTGCAGATTGATCATCACTGCAACACACAATATAGCTGCCCCCATGTGGTCAAAGATCCTACCCCCATGTGGACACAAGATGGCCATCAGGAGAGGGCAGTTGGGAGGCACCCGGCCTTCAAGGGAGGGCAGTTGAGAAGGAACAGGCCTGCAAGGGAGAGAAGTTGCAGGCCTTCTTCTCACCTGATCAACCCTGCAGGAGAGGGCAGTTAGGGGTGACCAGGCCGGCAGAGGGGGGAAGTTGGAGGCAAACAGGCTGGCAGCAGAGTGGTTAGGGGGTGATCAGGCTGGCAGGCAGAAGCGGTTAGGGGCAATCAGGAAGGCAGGCAGGCAAGCAGTTGGGAGCCAGCAGTCCTGGATTGTGAGAGGGATGTCCGACTGCCCGTTTAGGCCTGATCCTGGTGGATCAGGCCTAAACGGGCAGTCGGACATCCCTTGAGGAGTCCCATATTGGAGAGGTTACAGGCTGGGCTGAGGGACAACCCCCCTCCGTGCACGAATTTCATGCATCGGGCCTCTAGTATAAAATATTGTTCATGAGTCAAAATTACATATGGGTTGCATAATATCCTATCTAATAAAATTGCAAAGATGGCGGTACCCACAGCCAATAAGGAGGGAATATGCTAATTGACTGCTCCACCCTCAAATATGGCGCCACCACAGCCAATAAGGAGGGAATATGCTAATTGCCTGTCACGCCCTCAAAGATGGCGGCACCCAGTCCCCTCAGCCCTGCTGGGGCGGCTCTGCATGCCTGCCTCCAGAGTCCCCCAGTCCCTTCAGCCCCCCAGCTGCCCAGGGCCAGCCCGAGTTGCAGGCAAGCCTCAGATGTAGGCTGGCCAGCTGCCCACAGCCACCTACAGCCGCCCAGGTAATGAGGGCTTGGCCGAGGCTTGTGCTGCCGGCAGTGGCAGCAGCAGAGGTGTGATGGGGCGTCACCTTCCCCTGATCGCTGGGTTGCCTCCCGCCCCTGAGGGCTCCTGGACTGTGAGAGGGGGCAGGCCAAGCTGAGGGACCCCCCTCCAGTGCATGAATTTTCATGCACTGGGCCTCTAGTATGTAATATAAATGATTAGTTATGATGATTTCTGATAAACATATATAGACTGTTGAATGAAAATATCTTCCTTAATAAAAAAAAACACAGTTTCTACCTTCCTTGAAAAATCTCCATTGGAATTGTGCTATATGTGTCTTAAATGGATATTCAAAAAAAGAAAGGTAGAGGAGTGTCAAGATGATGGTATAGCTAAACGCTATACTCATCTCCTCCATCAAAATTACAACTAAAATACAGAACAACCATTATTCAGAACTGCCTGAAATCAGGTTGAATGGAAGTCCTACAACTAGAGAATTAAAGAAGAAGCCACATTGAGACTGGTAGGAGGAGCAGAGGCATGGAATGGGCTAGTCTGACACCCATGTGTAGTGTTTTTTAATCGGGCAGGATATCAGGGCTACAGAGGCCTCCTGTGAGGAGCAAGTGGTCCCAGCCCCACTCCAGACCCCTCAGCCTAGGGTTCCAGTGCTAGAAAGAGAAGTCCCGGTAACTTTGGGCTGTAAAAACCAACAGGGATTGTGGCTGGGTGACATGGAGGCTAATGGAGACCCAGGCAGTTCCTCTTAAAGGGTCCACACACAGACTTACTAGGAGGTACTCACTGTGAGCTCCAGTGCTGGGGCAGCAGCTTGAAAGGACCCAGCAACATATGGAGAGGAACTAAATTGTCTGGCATCTGAGCAAGAGCTGGGGGGCAGCTTTCTCCCGGACAAAAGTACTGGTAGAGGTCATTGTTCTTTATCTGGGACCTCCCTGCCACAGAGCCAGCAGGCAGGTGCTGCCATATCTGAGTCTCAGTCAACCTGGCCCACACTGTTTGCCCCACCCTGGTGATTCCCTGAGACCCCCACCCTACCAACTATGCCAGTACCAGGCTGTTTTCATTACATTGGCTTTGTAATATAACCTGATATCCGGTATTCTGATCTCTCCAACTTTGTTCTTTCTCAAGATTGTTGTGGCTATTCAGGGTCATTTTAGGTTCCATATAAATATTTGGAGTATTTGTTCTAGATCTATGAAATATGTTGTTGGTATTTCAACAGGGATTGCATTCAATCTACAGATTGCTTTGGGTAGTTTGAACATTTTAATGATGTTAATTCTTCCAATCTATGAATATGGTATATGCTTCCACTTGTTTGTATTTTCCTCTTTCTTTTTTCAAAGTCCTACAGTTTCTGAGTACAGATATTTTTACATCCTTGGTTAAGTTTATTCCTAGGTGTCTTAATTATTTTGTTGAAATGGTAAATGGGATTGTTTTTAGTTTCTCTTTCTAAGGGTTCATTATTGCTGTATAAAAATGCCATCAATTTCTGAATGTTAATTTTGTATCCTGCTACTTTGCCAAATTTATTTATTAAATCTAGTAGTCTTTAGTTGAGTCTTTAGGGTTTTCTATGTACAATATCATGTTGTTTGTGAATAATGACAGTTTTACTTCCTCCTTTCCAATTTGGATGCCTTTTTTTTTTTCTGGTCTTATCACTGTGGCTAGGACTTCCAGTACTATGTTGAATAAGAGTGGTAAAAGCAGACATCCCTGTCTTATTCCTGATATTAAAGGAAATATTTATTATGTTGAGATATGATCCCTCTATTCTCACTTTGCTGAGAGTTTTTATCATAAATGGGTGCTGGATTTTGTTGAATGCTTTTTCTGTGTCTATTGATATGATCGTGTGATTTTTAAAAATATGTTTTTATTGATTTTCAGAGAGAGGGGAGAGGAGTGGGAGAGAGAGATAGAAACATCGATGAGAGAGAAACATTGATCTGCTGCCTCTTGCACGTCCCCCACTGGGGATTGAGCCCACAACCCGGGTATGTGCCCTGACCAGGAATTGAACTGGCGACCTCTTGGGTGCATGGGTGGATGCTCAACCACTGAGCCATATCAGCCAGGCAAGATTGTGTGATTTTTATCCTTCATTTTGTTTATATGATGTATCATGTTTCTTGATTGCAAATATGGAACCATCCTTGCTTCCCCAGAATAAATCCTACTTGGTCATGGTGTATGATCTTTTTAATGTATTGCTGGATCCAGTTTGCTAATATTTTTTTGTTGAGGATATTAGCATTTTTGTTCATCAGGGATATTTGCTTGTAATGTTCTTTCTTGTTGTGTCTTTATATGGTTTTGGAATTAAGATAATGCTGGCCTCATAAAAAGAGTTTTCAGTTCTTATCTCCTCTTGAATTTTTAGAATAATTTGAGGAAGATTGCTGTTAATTTTTCTTTGAATGTTTGATAAAATTTACCTGTGAAACCATCAGTCCAGGGCATTTTTGTTTCCTGGGAAATTTTTTATTACTGCTTCAATTTCATTAGTTGTAATTGACATATCAGGTTTTCTGATTCTGCCTGACTGCTTTGGAAGATGGTTTATTTTCTAGGAATTTGTCCATTTTGCCCAGGTTGTTCAGTTTGTTCACATTTAGATGTTCAAAGTATTTTCTTATAATCCCTTATATTTCTGTGATGTCAGTTGTTACTTCACCTCTTTCATTTCTGATTTTATTTATTTGGGTCTTCTCTCTTTGTTTCTTGATAAGTTGGGAAAAGGTTCATCAATCTTGCTTATCTTTTCCAATAACCAGCTCTTGGTTTCATTGATGTGTTGTATTGTTTTTATTTTTTTAATTTATGTCGTTTATTTCTGTTCCAATGTTTATTGTTCGCTTCCTTCTACTTTCTCTGGGCTTTTCTTGTTCTCTATTATTCTTTTAATTTAGGTTTAGCCTGTTTATTTGAGACTTATCTTGTTATTTGGGGTAGGCCTGTAATGCTATGAATTTCCCTTGTAGGACTGCTTTTGCTGTGTTCTATGGATTTTGGGTTCTTCTATGTTCATTTTCATTATGTGTTTCCAGGAAATTTTTTATTTGTTCCTTGATGTCATTGGTAACCTATCCATTTTACAATAACATGCTATTTAGCCTCCATGTGTTGGATTTTTTTTATTGTAGTTGATTTATAGTATCATGCCATTGAGATCTGAGATGATGCTTGATATGACTTCAACTTTCTTTAATTTGTTAAGACTTATTTTGTGTCCTTACATGTGGTCTGTTTTTAAGAATGATCAATGTTCACTTGAGTAGAATATCTATTCTGCTGCTTTGGAATGAAATGTTCTGTAAATATCAATTAAATCCATCTGATCTAGTGTGTAATTTAAGGTCACTGATTCCTTGTTGATTTTTTGTCTGTCTGGAAGATCTATCCAGTGCTATCAGTAGGGTGTTAAAGTCCCCTACCATGACTGTATTGCTATGGATCTCTTTCTTAAAGTCTTCTAAGAGTGTTTTATATATTTAGGTTCTCCTATGTTGGGTGCATATATGTTTGCATGGGTTATATTTTCTTTTTGGATTGATCCCTTTAGTATTATGTAGTGACCTTTATTGTCTCTTGTTATCATCTTTGTTTTGAAGTCTACTTTGTCAGATATGAGTATTGCTACCTCAGCTATTTTTATTTCCATTTTCATGGAAAATTTTTTTCCATCTCTTCACTGTCACCTATTGTGAGTCTTTTGTTCCATGGTGGGTCTCTTGTAGACAGCAGTTATATATGAGTCATGTTTTCTTTTCCATTCTGCTACTCTATGTTTTTTTATTGGAGCATTTAGTCCATTTACATTTAAAGTTATTATTGATAGGTACTGATTTATGGCCATTTTTTTCTTTATACCTATGTTCCTCTCTCAATTTTTCCTTCATAAAGCAGTCCCTTTAACATTTCTTGCAATGCTGCTTTGGTGGCAATAAACTCCTCTAGCCTTTTTTGTCTGGGAAGCTCTTTATTTCACTATTTATTTTGAATTATAGCCTGGCTGGATAGAGTAGTCTTGGTTTTAGATCCTTGCTTTTCATTACCTTGAAAACTTAATGGCAGTCTCTTCTGTTCTATAGTGTTTCTGTTAAGAAATCAGCTGACAGCCTTATGTGAGCTCCTTTGTAGGTAACTAGTTGCTTTTCTCTTGTTGCTTTTAAGTTTCTCTATCTTTAATTTTTGGCATTTAAATTATGATATATTTTGATATGAGTCTTATTGCATTCTTCTTGCTTGGGACTCTGTGCTTCCTGAACTTGTGTGACTTTTCCCTTCACCAGGATATGGAAATTTTTGTCATTATTTCTTCAAACAGGTTCTCTATTCCTTGCTTACTTTCTTCTCCTTTTGGCACTACTATGATGTGAATGTTGTTATGTTTCTTGTAGTCCCTGTTTTCTTAAATGTTTCTTCTGCTTCTTAATAATTTTTTTTCTTTTTGGTTCTCTGACTGACTGATTTTTTTCCTACCCTGTCTTGTAATTTGCTGATTTGATCCCCAGCTTTTTCTAATTTGCTTTTTATTTTTTCCAGTGTATTCTTTATTTCTGCTATGTTATTCTTCATTTTTGACTGGTTGTTTTTCATAATTTCTGTGTTATTTTTCATGCTGTTGAGCATCCTTATAATCATTACTCTGAACTTTATGTTTGATAAATTGCTTATCTTTACTTTATTTAGCTCTTCTTCTAAAGGATTCTCTTTTTCTTTCATTTGAGCCTTCTTTGTCTCCCCATTTTGGCTCCCTCTTAATGCTTGTTTCTATTTATTGCTATGTCTCCCAGTTCTGGTGGGCTGGTCTTCTGCAGTGGGACACCATAGTGTAGTCCTCTTGGTATTCTGAGATGGCTGGGTGCTCTAGTAATGTCCCTTGTGTGGATTATGGGGGCCCCTCCTATTATAATTTGATCCTGATTTCTGTTGTCCCTTCTGTGGGTGTGCTTGATCCTCAGGGTGGGTGCCTATGAGGCTCAACCCCAACCACCTTGTGTCAGCTGTTATACAGGTTCTGACATAATAAGACAAGACAAAAAAGGACAAAACTGAAAACAACACACACACACACAATAAAAACTAATCATAAGAACCAAAACACCACCACCAACAAGAAAACATAAGAAAAAAGGAGGAAAGGGATATAGAAAGGAATACTATAATACAATAGACCAAAAGAATTAAAGCAGAAAGAAGGAAATGAAAGGAGAATGTGAAAGTAAAGAAGGTGGAGGAAAGAAAGGAAAAAAATAAGTATAGAAGTGAAGAAGAGAAAAATATGTATATGTGAAATAATAATAATTTCAAAAGGCAATAATACTGAATAATGTGGACTAGGAAGGAAAAAAAGAAAAGGAAATAAAAATTTAAAAAGCAAAAGAAAAGAAAAAATAAATGGAGAAAATGAAAGAGAGAAATAGGGGATATGAGAGAAAAAAACGAAGCAGAAACAAAATAGAATCTAAAAAAATTGAGATTATATTCAAAGTAATAATATAAAATTAAAAAGAAAAACAGAACAAAAAGTGGAGTTTGGCTCTGCAGATTTTGCTGCCTACTGTGCATTCACCCTTTAGATCTACTGTTTGTGAGCCTTGTGGGTTTTGCTCAGTAGTTGACCTACCCATTGGTGTGTCAGTCACAGGCCTCCAGGTAGGTTCTCTGGTGCAATCAATGTCAGTCACTATCCCTTCCTGTTTTTTGTTTGTTTGTTTGTTTGTGTGTTTGTTTTTGTATCCTGCTACATTGCCAAATTCATGTATTAAATCTAGTAGGTTTTTTTGGTGGAGTATTTAGGATTTTCTATGTGCAATATCATGTCATCTGCAAATAATGAAAGTTTCACTTCCTCTTTTCCAATTTGGATGCCTTTTATTATTTTTTCTTGTCTGATCATGGTGGCTAGCACTTCCAGTACTATGTTGAATATGAGTGGTGAAAGCAGACATCCCTGTCTTGTTCCTGTTTTTAGGGGAAATGATTTTAGTTTTTTCCCATTGAATATGATGTTCGCTGTAGGTTTGTCATACATGGCCTTTATTATGTTGAGGTATGATCCCTCTATGCCCACTTTGCTGAGAGATTTTATAAAAAATGGGTGTTAGATTTTGTCCAATGCTTTTTCTGCATCTACTAGAGGCCCGGTGCACGAAATTCGTGCAGGGGGGGTGTCCCTCAGCCCAGCCTGTACCCTCTCCAATCTGGGACCCCTTGAGGGATGTCTGACTGCCCGTTTAGGCCCTAAATGGGCAGTCGGACATCCCCTTCACAATCCAGGACTGCTGGCTCCTAACTGCTCGCCTGTCTGCCTTCCTGATTGCCCCTAACTGCTTCTGCCTGCCAACCTGATCACACCCTAACCACTCCCCTGCCAGCCTGATTGATGCCTAACTGCTCCCCTGCCAGCCTGTTTGCCCCTAACTGCCCTCCCCTGCAGTCCTGGTCACCCCTAACTGCCCTCCCCTGCAGGCCATGTCCCCCCAAATGCTCTCCCCTGCAGACCTGGGTCCCCACAACTGCGCTTCCCTGCAGGCCCGATCACCCCCAACCTCCCTCCTCTGCCAGCCTGATCACCCCTAACTGCCCTCCCCTGCAGGCTTGATCGCCCCCAACTTCCCTTCCTTGCAGGCCTGGTCCCTCCCAATGCCCTCCCCTGCTGGCCTGATCACCCACAACTTCCCTCCCTGTACCTCTCAACTGCCCTCCCCTGCTGGCCATCTTGTGGTGGCCATCTTGAGTCCACATGGGGGCAGGATCTTTGACCACATGGGGGCAGCCATCTTGTGTGTTGGAGTGATGGTCAATCTGCATATTACTCTTTTATTAGATAGGATAGAGGCCTGGTGCATGGGTGGGGGCCAGCTGGTTTGCCCTGAAGGGTGTCCTGGATCAGGGTGGGGGTTCCCTTGGGGCGTGAGGCAGCCTGGGTGAGGGGCCTGTGGTGGTTTTCAGGCTGGCCACGCCCCCCGGTGACCCAAGCGGAGACCCTGGTATCTGGGGTTTATTTATCTTCTATAATTGAAACTTTGTAGCCTGGAGTGGAGCCAAGCCTCCTGCTTGCTCCATGGCGGCCACCATTTCTGTTGGAATTTATTTATCTTCTATAATTGAAACTTTGTACCCTTGAGTGAAGGCCTGGGCCTGCCAGGGTGTGTGGAAAGCTTGGGTTCCTCCATCGCCAGGGAAACCCAAACCTCCCTCCTGCTCACTCTGTGGCCGCAGCCATCTTGGTTGGGGTTAATATGCATACTTGCTCTGATTGGCTGATGGGCGTGGCTGGTGGGTTAGCAGAGTGATGGTTAATTTGCATATTACTCTTTTATTAGATAGGATTGGTATGATCATGTAATTTATGTCTTTTCAATTTGCTTATGTGATGTATCACCATTTATCGATTTGGGAATATTGTACCAGCCTTGCATCCCTGGAATAAATCCCACATGATCATGGTGTATGATCTTTTTAATATATTGCTGGATCTGATTTTGTAATATTTTATTGAGAATTTTAGCATCTATATTCATCAGGGATATTGGCCTGTAATTCTCTTTCTTTGTGGTGTCTTTATCTGGTTTTGGAATTAGGATGAGGCTGTCCTCATAAAAAGAGCTTGGATTAAAAATCCTTCCTCTTGGATTTTTTGGAATAGCTTGAGGAGTATAGGTGTTAGTTCTTTGAATGTTTGGTAAAATTCCCCTGTAAAGCCATCCGGACCAGGCGTTTGTTTGCTGGGAGTTTTTAAATTACTGCTTCTATTTCCTCAGTTGTTATTGGCCTATTCGGGTTTTCTGATTCAGGTGTGGGAGATTGTATTTTTCTAGTTATTTGTCCATTTCATACACATTGTCCAGTTTGTTTGCTTATAGTTGTTCGCCTTCCTGGCTTTTGGCCACCAGTCTGATACGTGGCAGGTCAGAGCCCCGAACAGTCTGGTATGTGGGTCCTCTGAAGTCCAGAGACTGGGTTTCCATCGGGACTCTCCCCTTGAAAGTCTTTGCTCTGAGTTGCTTTCCCTTCCCCCATGAATCTTCATTCTATGGGGGTATCCGGGGCTTGGCTGGGATAATTTAAGCAGACTCCTGTTGGGGTAGTACTTGTAATCTGTAGGAGTGGGGGTGAGCACTTCCTCTTTTTCCTAGGGCTGTGCTGGCTGGGAAGCTCAGATCTGCTTCCTGTAATGCTGCTGAAAGTCCCACCTTCCACCCCTACTTCCAGAACAGAAACCCATCCAGGAGACACTGTTGCAACACCTCAGATCCACCTGGCTCCCTGATACTCCCCTGCCTCTCAGAGTAGGAGGGGATAAAAAACAAAAACAACAACACAAAAAAAACAAAAACAAAATAAAAAACAGATACAAAAATCAGCCCCTCTTGGCCCCTCAATACTTCTGCGCAGCTAGTCAGCTATAAGCAGGACTTCTGCTCAGGCAGCAACTGTCCTGGTGTCCTTGTCCCCTACGCTATCAGACTGAGTGAGCATATGGGCACAGATTTCCAGTCCATGCCATTTTCCCTTGGCTGGGTTAACTGCAGAGTTGGAAGACCAGCAGATTTGCACGTTGTGAGCAGGATGCCATCAGTGCACCTGAGATAGAAGTGAAGTATGGAAGTCTGAGCTCTTTTTTTTTGCCCCCTCAGCACACAGTACAGCCCCCATTGGTGTCTCTGCCTCCTGTTCTACCAGGTGATGGAGTCCCACTCAGAGTCACTCCTGAGTTCTACCAGTGAGCTCCCTCTTCAGCCTAGCTCTGCAGTGTGGAACTTTGCATGCTCCGCCCTCCCCGGGCCCAGATCAGAGCAGTTGTCTCTGGTGCTGCAACAGAGGTCACTCTTTGCCTGGGATGTTGCAGTTTGAGCTTCCAAGGTAGGCCAATTCTCTACTGTTTCCCACTGCCAGGTGCTTCCTAGCTGCACACCTGTACAAGTTGGCTTACCCTCTCCGTGTCTCCTCCTGTCTTTTCTCTGTGCTCTCTGTTCATGATATTTCAGATCTTCACTTCAACTAGTTTTTCACGCCGATTGCTCTGCAGTTCAGCCACAAATCTGTCTGGTGTTGGGATCAAGTGGTGGAAGGTTCCACCTACTCTGCAGCCATGATGAATCTCCCATTGAAATCATTTAAATAAGCAAGTGACATAATCACTCTGTGTGGAACATACAGAATGTTACTTGGAATGTAGCAATGGTGGTAAGGTAGGAGGAATACTGAATGGAGGAAGGCTAGTTGGGAGCTTGCAGAAATAATTCACGTGAAACATAATTGTGGCCTTAATGACAGATGTGAGCTATGGGTGAAAGGAAGTGGAAGATAGGTGGAATTGGATGTAGTTTCAATACATGGTATTAGGGCAAGTGGTTAATCATTGGGAAAAAGTAAGAAACTTCTCTTACCAGAATGAATTCCAAATAGATTAAAGATGTAAGTGTAAAAAATTGAACCATAATTATGGGATAGAGGAGAAGCATTCAGAACCTTAGGTGCATAATACCACACACACACACACACACACACACACACACACACACACACACACACATTGAAACGTTAAAAAGAAATCCATCAATGAAGTTAGAAGTAATCTACACTAATAAAAGAGAAACATGCAAAATTGACCATACCTCCGCTACGCCCACAAGCCACGCCCACCAACCAATCAGGAGTGAGTATGCAAATTAACTCAACCAAGATGGCTACGGCCATGGAGCAAGCAGGAGGCTTGGGTTTCCCTGGCGATGGAGGAAGCCAAGCTTCCTGCCTGCCCTGGCCAGCCCTGGCCTCCGCTCAAGGCTACAAAGTTTCAATTATAGAAGATAAATAAATCCCAGATACCAGGGCCTCCACTTGGGTCACTGTGGGGCATGGCCGGCCTGCAAACCACCACAGACCCCTCGCCCAGGCCTCCCCACGCCCCAAGGGAACCCCCACTCTGATCTGGGACACCCTTCAGGGCAAACCAGCCATCCCCCACCTGTGCACCAGGCCTCTATCCTATCTAATAAAAGAGTAATATGCAAATTGACCATCACTCCAACACACAAGATGGCTGCCACCATGTGGTCAAAGATGGCTGCCCCCATGTGGACACAAGATGGCCGCCACAAGATGGCCAGCAGGGGAGGGCAGTTGGGAGGGACCAGGCCTGCAAGGGAGGGCAGTTGTGGGCGATCAGGCCAGCAGGGGAGGGCAGTTGGGAGGGACCAGGCCTGCAAGGGAGGGCAGTTGGGGATGATGAAGCCTGGAGGGGAGGGCAGTTAGGGGTGACCAGACTGGCAGGGGAGCAGTTAGGTATCAATCAGGCTGGCAGGGGAGTGGTTAGGGGGTGATCAGGCTGGCAGGCAGAAGCGGTTAGTGGCAATCAGGAAGGCAGGCAGGCGAGCAGTTTGGAGCCAGCAGTCCTGGATTGTGAGAGGGATGTCCGACTGCCCGTTTAGGCCCGATCCTAAGATCGGGCCTAAACGGGCAGTCAGACATCCCTCGAGGGATCCCAGATTGGAGAGGGTGCAGGCTGGGCTGTGGGACATACCCCCCATGCACGAATTTCATGCACAGGGCCTCTAGTATTTATATAAATTACTTTTTATATTTGTGTTAGTTGATAGTTTATTATTGTAATTTTACCTTATAGGAAGTATTTTGATACTTTTAAAAATATACAGAAAAATGTTTTGATAATATATCATTGTATTTTTAATTCAAATTATAGAGTAGAAGCCACTGTCCTCATTGCTTTATTAGTGAAGATGAGCATCATTCCCTATGCTTAATGACTTTTTACTTCTTATATGAAGTGTGTGTTTGTTCTCATGCCTTTACTGATAATCACTCTTAATTGGTTACCTTACCTTTCATTCCTTTTTCTGTATATAAATATAACATACATTTTTTCAATTATAAACAGAATAATAGAATGTGCTACTTACTGTTTGTTTTGTTTGTTTGTTTGTTTGTTTTGTGGACTTTTAACATTTAGATATTTTGGATTTCTCTTTGTTGTTGTTTTTGTTGTTTTATTTCTCTTTGGGTCAAGATAATTATCAACTTAATATCCCTTAGAGGTGTTGTTGCTATAGATCAAGTTCTTGGAGTACTTACTCCTAAATCCTACTCACAATGCTAATTGTGAGAGCAAGTTCCTCCTCAAACTCTGCTCATTGTACTAAGTGTCGGAAATACTCACTGCTCTATCCTGCCGACTGGTCAAGTGTGGGAGCACATGTCCTGATCCTCTCCTACTACATCAACTGTTGAGTCCAAGCCCCTCTACTAGGTACTGGACCTCTTGGACGCCCGGTAGTAGATGGAGAAACCATGAGAAGCTGTTGATGTATAAGAGAGTCTTTATTGTAGTAGCTAGTGGCGTTGTAGCCATTGTTGACAAGGAGCTACTAGACAAAACAGCAAAGTCCTATATAGTAGGTAGCCACACACCAGCTAGGTAACAATACATCTTTCTCACAAAGTAGCAGCAGCCTTTGTCCTCACAGCTATTATCTGAGCAGTTGCACGCTGCCTCTGGACTTACAGCTTCACATAGTAGCCGCATCTGAGCTCACTTTTGCATCTTCCCCATAGTGCAGCCCCATACTGGCTGGTCAGTAAACTATACTACTTAGACCAAAGAGGCCTCCTTCTAAATAGTGACATCAATCATTTGGGTTATAAAAGGTTACACTTGCGCAGTGTGCTGTGAGATTGCTGCATCCTTGCACCTGTGTACAGTCCTTGGACACCCTAATTAAGATTGCCAGGCCCAGAGTGGCCATAGACATCCGGTGTGTTTTGGACAAGGTCTACACACTCTAACTGGCATCCGGCATAGTTCCCACAGGTGTACATTTCTCTTGTTCCTCCATTTCTGTTATATCTATACACTATATCTTAAGCAAAAACATTTTTTATATATTACAGAATTTTGTTTGGTCAATAAATTGTTGTGTTAACATTTTTGTACATTTAAAATTTTGATAGTTATTTACAGCTTGTCCTTAGCAATAATGTAGACAGTTTCTCTCAATATACAGTACCTTTCATAGCACAAGAAGGTTCTTTTTTCCTATGCCCTCACAAGCCTTGTTCAGTTAATGTGTGTGTTTTTTTAAACTTTGCTAATTGATCACCACTAGAATACAGAGTGGGGCAAAAGTAGCTTTATGCTGAGTAAATGAAACAGGTGTTTATTCTTGTATTATTATTTATTAATTATTGTATTATTTTCCATATGAACAACTGTAAACCTACTTTTGCCCCTCCCTGTCTATGCAAACACTTTTCTGTGTAACATGTTGCCTTCAGGTCTTGAATAATTGGAAAATGATTTGTCATTCTGTAACAACAGTCTTACCTGAGAACTCTCAAAGAATTAAATATTATAACATTCTTTCAGTCTGTGAATTGATTGGTCCGTTGTCATACACAAAAAAATAGGTATTCTTATTACTCAAGAGTGAGGAGATTAAGCAAAAACAACAACAACAAACAAACAAAAATAAACCTCATAGGCACAGACAACAGTAGGGTGATTACCAGAGGGAAAGGAGAGTGAAGGGAGGTGGAAGAGGGTATTCAGGGGGTAGATGGTAATGGGAGTAGACTTGACTTGGGTGGTGAAGACACAAAACAATATACAGATGGCATATTGTTATAGAATTGTAAACCTGAAACCTACATAATTTTATTGACCAATGTTACTCCAATAAAATCAGTAAAAAAAAACAAAAACTAGTCTTATTGTTCAAGTCTTGAAATCCAGGAAAATATGAAGTGTAAAATAAACAACAATGGTGAGAGAAGGGAAATGGTACTAAGTAGCAAAAGGCCTCAATAGATATAGTAGAATGTGAAAGCTTCCTGCAGGGATGGACCATTTTATCAATAATGATGGCGGTATCTGGGGACACTGATGGAGGGATGTTGATCTCTACAAAGACTTTGTTTCTAGGAGAAGCAAAGAGAGTCATTAATAAGTAAGAACTATTCCTAGGCATCAAATTGTCACATTTAAGGCAAATTAACCTCTATGAGTCACCATTTTTGTGGCTTATCCTATATAATAAAAGGTTAACATGCAAATCGACCAAACGGTGGAATGACCAGTCGCTATGACACGCACTGACCACCAGGTGCAGACGCTCAATGCAGGAGCTGCCCCCTGGTGGTCAGTGCTCTCCCACAGGAGGAGCACCGCTTAGTCAGAAGCCGGGCCCACAGCTGGCGAGCATAGCAGCGGTGGTGGGAGCCTCTCCTGCCTCTGTGGCAGCACTAAGGATGTCCAACTGCCAGCTTAGGCTCACAGGGAGCAGGCCTAAGCCATCAGTCAGACATCCCCTGAGGGCTCAAGGACTGCAAGAGGGCATAGGCCAGGCTCAGGGACCCCCAAGTACACAGATTTTGTGCACCGGGCCTCTAGGTTTTTATAAAACATGAAGTGATATCATCTCTAGAACATGGTGATATTATTTAAGTCAGGGGAAATTTGGTAGAGTTGTTAAAGACAATAAATAAAATAAGAAGATTTGTTGTGATTTTTTAGCTTTCCAAAACATTCACTTGCAAGAAATTACTCATTGCTTGAGCATACAGAAAGGATGAGATTTCATTAAAGCCTGCTAAAGGGAAAAGTTAAGCTTCTTTCTGGAGGAATAAATCAGTTATACTCACCTTATGATTAGACACTTAATTCTGTGGACCTGATAGATACATAGAACAAAGAGTTGACTTCAGGGGGTCAAAGGCATTGAAAGCTTGTGGGCCTCATGAGTGTTCAATTTCTTGCAGATTAATCTGAGGGACAGGTAAACCCATCTGTTGTGATTGGTGGTTGTGGTATATGGAAACACATTTTTTATTTAAGAATTGCCTTTTGAAAGGAAAATTTGTATATTGAAGAAAATGAAATACAAGGTTACTAATAGAAATGTTGCTAACCAAAAATAGTTGTAAAACAAAGCTACTAAAAATTAGAACTTAATATCTATAAACCTTAAAGGTATATTTTGGAAAAGAGACATGGAACTCAATGCAGAAAGCTAAGGAGGAAAAATACATAGCTGTTGTTCTTAATATTGCCTATCAATATAATAATCACTTTATTTTAAAATATGTTCATTAGTTATCTTTATTATTTTTACTTTATATATATAAAATAGTTGCCATAGATACCAAGATGGTGGATATTTCTGATACTGATTCCTTTGTAGGGACCCATAGTCCCATCTGATGTCATTCTTCCTATCTGAAAGACTTCTTAGTACATTTTTTTTAAATACAAATCTGTTGATTAATTTTTTGAGATTTTGTATGTCTAAAAAGTCTTCAATATCCCTTCATTTCTAAAAGATATTTTACTAGGTATAGAATTTTAGGTTGATAGTATTTTTCTTTGAGTATTTTAAAGATGCTACTCCTACATTGTTACTGATGAGAAGGGTAGTCATTTTTTTATTTTATTTTATATATGCACTTTTTTTGTATGACAGTAAGATTTTCTCTTTATCACTGGTTTTAAGCAATATGGTGTTACTTTTATGTTTCTTTTGGTAGATACATTGAGCTTCTTGAACATGTGGGCTTTTTAAAAAATATTTTCTGCCATATTTCCTCAAATATTTTTTAGTACCCTTCCTTTCTTTGTGTATATGTGTATATGTTAGGCCATTGAAATTGTCCTTCAGGTCAGTAATGTTCTTTTTTTTTAAAATATATTTTATTGATTTTTTACAGAGAGGAAGGGAGAGGGAGAGAGAGTTAGAAACATCGATGAGAGAGAAACATTGATCAGTTGCATCCTGCACACTCCCCACTGGGGATGTGCCCGCAACCAAGGTACATGCCCTTGACTGGAATCGAACCTGGGACCCTTGAGTCCACAGGCTGATGCTCTATCCACTGAGCCAAACCGCTTAGGGCTCAGTAATGTTCTTTTTATTATATTTTATCTTTGTATTTTATTTTGGATAGTTATTTTTGGGGTCTGATAATACTAAAATTTTTTAATATAAATTAATGGTCATTTCTTTTTTACTTTATGCCATTTCAGTTTATGAAAGGTTTCATAGGAATGCCCTACTTTCAAAGAGTGGGGCTATAATACACAGTTTATCACCCTTAGAACTATTCACATTTTGGGGCTGGATAATTATTTGTATGTTATTAAATGTTTAAAATTATACCTGGCCCCTGTGTGCCAGATGTCAGTAGCATCCCCAAAATTGTGACAAATTGAAAATATCTCCAGATATTGCCACATAGCTCCAGGAGAGTAAAATTGTCCTCAGTTAAGAACCACTGCTCTAATCCTTTCTGGTAGTTTTCCTCTATGCAAGTCTTGGCTAAGGACTTGGCTAAGGACTCAGGGGCAACTTCCTGCAGATCTTCAGAGCTCTGTCTCTGTACAGTTCTCTTCTCTCCCATACTCTTCCCTGAGAACTTTAGCCTTTCTGGGTTCCCAGCTCTGTTTTC
This sequence comes from Eptesicus fuscus, assembly GCF_027574615.1. Classification (NCBI taxonomy): domain Eukaryota; kingdom Metazoa; phylum Chordata; class Mammalia; order Chiroptera; family Vespertilionidae; genus Eptesicus; species Eptesicus fuscus. The sequence continues at coordinate 95,122,094 of NC_072477.1, forward strand.
TCAACTGAGGGAGACCATTGGATTCTGCCTGGGTTTCTTCTCCCCTCACCCCCAACACAGCCAGGAAACTCTCTCTAGGTAGTAAACTAGGGCAGTAATAGGGCTCACATTTGTTTTCTTTCTTCTCCGTGATCATGATCCTTTGATGTCAGGTGTCTTTGAAAACCATTGTTATATTATCCTTTTTTATTTTATGTTTTCTCAACTGGGCCCCCGTTAACTTTATCTTTGCCCTCATTCTCATTCTTGAATGATACTTTTGCTGGATATATAATTCTTATTTTTTCTAAGCACTTTCAAGGTATTTTAACAATCTTCTAGTTTCCATTGCTGCTGCTGATCAGGCTCAATTGGGTGTTTGTTTTCTGATTATCTTTTTTCTCTCTGATATTTTGAAAATCTTCTTTTTGCATTTGGCATTCTTTTTATTTTTCCTGCTTCCTAAAGAATATATTGAGCTTCCTGAATATGCAGACTCTGTCTCTCATCAATCTTCAAAAATTTGCTGCCATTATCTCTTTGGATATTTCATCATCTTGATGCTGTTCATTCTTTCCTAAGAAACTCTGATTGGATACAAAAAGCTCCAACCATAAGGAAAAAATATGAATTAGGCTCATTAAAATTAGGATCCTTTGTTGATCGGAAAACATTAATAAGAAAGTGAAAATGCAAGCTACCTAATGGATAAATATATGTGTAGCACATGTAACCAACAAAGTTTTGCATCCAGTATATTATAAAGAACTAGAGGCCCGTTGCATGAAGATTCATGCAATAGGCCTTCCTTCCCCTGGCTGCCGGCACCAGTTTTCCTCCAACACCCGGGATCCAGGCCTTTGCTCCGGCCGCAGCAGAGAAGCCAAGCTTCTTCAGTCTTCAGTCTTCAGTCTTCAGTCTTTGCTTGGGCCGGAGCCTTCAGTCTTCTCTCCGTGCCTGTGTATGCAAATTAACCCACCATTTTGTTGGGTTAATTTGCATACTCAGTCCTGATTGGCTGGTGGGCATCACGGAGGTACGGTCAATTTGCATCTTTCTCTTTTATTAGTGCCCTCCCTTGCAGGCCGGGTCCTCCCAACTGCCCTCTCCTGCTGGCCATCTTGTGTGGCCATCTTGTGTCCACATGGGGGCAGGATTTTGACCACATGGGGGCAGCTATATTGTGTGTTGCAGTGATGATCATCTGCATATTACTCTTTTATTAGATAGGATAGAGGCCTGGTAAGGGGTGGGGGCCAGCTGGTTTGCCCTGAAGGGCGTCCCAGATCAGGTGGGGTTTCCCTTGGGGTGTGGGCGGCCTGAGCAAGGGGCCTGTGGTGCTTTGCAGGCCAGCCACGCCCCCTGGTAACCCAAGCGGAGGCCCTGGTACTGGAATTTATTTTCCTTCTATAATTGAAACTGTAGCCTGGAGCGGAGCCAAGCCAAGCCTGGGGCTCCCTCCGAGGCCGCAGCCATTGTGTTGGGATTATAATTGAAACTATGTTGCCTTAAGCAGGTGAGCCCAGCCAGGGTGTGTGGAAAGCTTTGCTTCCCCTGTTGTAGATTCTTACAAATAAACAAGAAAAAGATGGTATAGAAAAAGTGCAAAATCTTGAACTGGCATCTCACAAAAGAAGATATTAACATCCCCAATAGCCATAAGAATGTTTTCAATATCATTAGCTGTAAGAAAAATGAAAGTTTAACCACAAAAAAATACCTCTGCACATTCATAATGGCCAAATTTAAACTAGTAACGTAAAATGTTAGGGGTCATGTGATGCAACTAGAACTCACATAAGCTGTTGGTGGGGTTATAAAACTTTTATCTGCTAATATTGAATATACTGATAACTCATGACCCAGATATTCCACTTTTGTTTTGTTCTTTGTTAATCCTCACCCCAGGATATTTTTTTCATTGATTCTTTTAGAGAGAATGGAAGGGAGGGAGAGAGACAGAGAGAAATATCAATGTTAGAGAGACACATTGATTGGTTGCCTCCCACATGTGCTGGGGTTTGAGCCTGCAACTGAAGTCCATGCCTTTGAACAGAATTGAACCTATGACCCTTCAGTCTGAAGGCCAATGCTCTAATCACTGAGCAAACCGGCTAGGGCCAGATATTCCACTCTTAAATATACTTAAACAAATTATGCATACAAGTATGTATATATTTATCAAAAGACATGAAATATTTACAGCAGCATTATTTATGGTAGCCAAGAGCTTCACAACCTAAATGTCCCTCAATAATGGGCATAATGAAGAAACTATAGAAATATTCATATGTTGTAATGCTACATAGCAATGAAAAATGAGAGACTGCTGCTACCAGTACCAGTATAAATAAATCTCATCAACTTAATATCAGGGGAAAAGTGAATATGCATTTGTGCCTATTCATTTTATTTATGCAGTATTTATATAGAGGCAAAACTACCACCTTCTGGATAATTAGGAAGTAGCATAAGTGGGGGTTTCTGGGGTTCAGTTAATGTTGTATTTTCTGTTTGGGGGATGTTTGCCTGGAAATATTCATTTTTGTAAATTCATGCTATGTGCTTATGAATTGTGTACTTTTTTGTGTATATATTTTCCTATATAATAAAAGCCTAGGTGGCGTCGTATGACGTCATCACAAGATGGCCGCCACAAGATGACTGCCATAAGATGGTCACCACAAGATGGCCAGCAGGGTAGGGCAGTTGGGGGCCATCAGGCCGGCAGAGGAGGGCAGCCGGGGGCGAGATCAGGCCTGCAGGGGAGGGCAGTTGGGGCAACCAAGCCTGCAGGGCAGGGCAGTTAGGGGCAACCAGGCCTGTAGAGGAGGGCAGTTGGGGGCGAGATCAAGCTGTCAGGGGAGGGCAGTTGGGTGCGAGATCAGGTTGGCAGGGGAGGGCAGTTGGGGGTGAGATCAGGCCAGCAGGGGAGGGCAGTTGGGTGTGACCAGGCCTGCAGGAGAGGGCAGTTAGGGTGACCAGGACTTCAGGGGAGGGCAGTTAGGGGTGAGATCAGGCCTGCAGGGGAGGGCAGTTAGGGGCGAGATCAGGCAGGCAGGGGAGGGCAGTTGGGGGAGAGATCAGGCTGGCAGGGGAGGGCAGTTGGAGGCGATCAGGCCTGTAGGGGAGGGCAGTTGGGGGCAATCAAGCCAGAAGGGGAGGGCAGTTGGGGGTGATTGGGATGGCAGGGGAGCAGTTAGGCATCAATCAGGCCGACAGGGAGCGGTTAGGAGGTGATCAGGCTGGCAGGCAGAAGCAGTTAGGGGCAATCAGACAAGCAGGCAGGCAGGCGAGCAGTTGGGAGCCAGCAGTCCTGGATTGTGAGAGGGATGTCCGACTGCCGGTTTAGTCCCGATGCCCCCAGATTGGAAAGGGTCCAGGCTGGGCTGAGGGACACACACCCCGTCTGTGCATGAATTTCGTTCACTGGGCCTCTAGTAGACAATAAAAGAGCTTAATTAAAAATAGACACCATTTCTTTGCCATCTTAGAGCTTCTATTTCAGTAGGTAGCAGATATTAAACATATGCATATAAAAGTGCATATATGGCTATGAATTATGAACATGTAGGAAGGCAAAGAAAAAGGTGCTATGAGATCAAGTTACTGAGGGGAATCTGCTTTTTTATTGGACTAGAGGCCCGGTGCACAAATTCATGCACGAGTAGGGTCCCTCAGCCTTGCCGGGGATCGGGGCCGATCAGGGCCAGCTGGCTGAGGTGGGGGGTGGGAGGGATACCACAGGAGGTTGGCCAGCCGCGGGAGGTTGGCTGTGGGAGCACACTGACCACCAGGGGGCAGCTCCTGCATCAAGCGTCTGCCCCCTGGTGGTCAGTGTGCGTCCTAGCGACCGGTCATTCAGTCGACCTGTCATAATAGTCACTTAGGCTTTTATATATATATAGACTAGAGGCCTGGTGCACGGAATCATGCACCAGTGGGGTCCCTCTGCCTGGCCTGTGCCCTCTCACAACCCGGAACCCCTCAGGGGATGTCGTACTGCCGTTTTCAGCCCAGTCCCCACATCAGGCCAAGGGACCTCACCAGTGCATGAATCCATGCACTGAGCCTCTAGTATGCATATAATATCTTTGGTTAATCTCTTCCCGCCCTCCCCCCTCCCCACTTCCCTCTGAGATTCATCAGTCTGCTCCTTGTTTCCATGCCTGTGCGTTGAGCCTCCTCCCCCTGGTGGTCAGTGTGTGTCATAGCTACCCATTGAACGATCACTTAGGCTTTTATATATATAGATGTTTTGGCTAAGTCCCTATGAGAAAGAGTTATTTAAGCTGTATGAGGAAAGTGGTATAAGGTAAGGTTGGAGATTAGGACATACTTGATCTTCATCCCAAGATCAGTGGGTAGGTTTTTAGAAGTTATTAGCAGGCCCATATGTGATTTGATCTAAGGTTTAAGGTAATTACTCTGTAAATCATGGATTTGAAAATGAGCCAAAGGTGAATGCAGTTGGACCGTTTAGAGACTATTGAAATGCTCCAGGTAAAAATTGATGATATCAGTGATCTAGCCAGGTCTGCCAAGTTTTCATGTAAAAAGTACCCGTTGTTTCTGTTCAGTTTTGACATTGGAGCATGACAATGGCCATGAACAAAACATAAATAAATGAGCATGTCTGTGTTCCAGCCAGGTTTATTTATAGAAGCAAGTGGCATAGTTCGCCACCCTTTGGTGTAGGGAGAAGATAACAAATGTTAGCCTATATTTTGAAAGAAGATTTAACAGGATATGATTGGACATTGGAAGTGTAGATGAGAGATTTCAACATTAATTTCTAGGGTTCTTGCTGGAGAAATTTATGGATTATGGCATTTGCTGATTAGGGAACAAGTTAGTTAAAAATCTAGGACCAGTCACCTAAAATAGTGAGTAGTGATATGTCAGGGTTCCAGTGTTTTCCTCATCTTTGGTCTATAAGGACAATATGACAATGTTTTGTGGAGTTTTTACCACCATAAAAATCATGAATAGAAATACTTACATTTTATTCTTTTATACACATACTAGTCATTTATTATACTAAGAGTTAAAAAGTGAGAAAACAAAAAAGTAAAAGCTCATCAATTGTATTGATCAGTTCTTTTGTGTTTTCTGCTAATAGTAGCAAAGAAATAGTATATATTTGTCTCAGGCTCATGTTGTTTCCTTGACAATATATCTATAGACTCATTTTCTCCCTCCTTTCAAAAGTAACATCCCCCCCACCTCTATCCCCAACTGCTGTTCTTATAAGGATGAACCAGAGAATATACAGATTAGAATATATTTTGTGTTGATTCTTATCATACATGAATGTCATTCGGGATAGGGTGGTAGCTAAATGGAGCTGCCTTCTGTTGTTTTTCATACTTCCTTTTTCTAAGAGGCTCCTTTTCAAGTAGTTGCCTCATTACCATTGTTATATCAAAATTATAACACCAATTAGATTTTCTTTATACTTTTATGGGTTTGGGGTTTTGTATTTGATTAAGCTCACTCTCCCCCCCCCCCAGCATATGCACTCACCCCCCTACTGTCTGTGTCCATTGGTTATGCTTTATGCATGCATACAAGTTCTCTGGTTGATCTCTTACCCCAGCCCTCCCATGCCTTCCCTCTTAGGTTAGATGGTCTGTTTGATGCTTCTATGACTCTGGCTCTATTTTTCTTTATCAGTTTATGTTGTTCATTATATTGCACAAATGAGTGAGATCATGTGATATTTATCTTTCTCCAACTGTCTTATTTTGCTTAGCATAATGTTCTCTAGGCCCATCCATGATGTTGCAAATGGTAAGAGTTCTTTATTTTTCACAGCAGCATAGTATTCCATTGTGTAGATGTACCATGTTTTTTTAATCCACTCATCTGCTGATGAGCACTTGAGCTGTTTCTAAATCTTAGCTATTGTAAATTGTGCTGCTATGAACATAGGGGTGCATATATTCTTTTCCAAGAACTCAGAAATACCAATCAGATTAATTGTTTTTTATCACCCTTTGACTTTGATAGGCTTTGCTCTCTGTGCATGACACTGTGGCTCAGAAGAAGTATGATCCAGTATTGCCTCCTATGCCTGATGATATTGATGATGAGGAAGACTCTGTAAAAATCATCCGTCTGGTCAAAAATAGAGAACCCCTGGTAAGTTTTGGTCTACCTGTGCCCAGATACGAGTCGATATCATGATAAAGCCAAATCTGATGACGACGTTCCAAAAATTCCTCTCTTTAAAATACAGTTCCTCTGTGTCCTAAAACTTTCAAGTAAATGGAACATTTATGTCTAAAGAATATATATTATTTAGAAAAATGAAGGCAAATGAAATGACATTTTGTTGGTTATAAGTAGCAATAATTTTAAAATGTAAATTGTTGACATTTGTAAAAGAAAGCATATGCACCAGTCACAGATGATTTGAGATTAAATGGTGCATAAGAATAATTGCTTATGGTTTTTCTAGGAAGCTAATTTTATTTATTTATTTATTTGTTTATTTATTTATTTATTTTTTTAATATTTTTAAAAGTTGATTTCAGAGAGAAAGGGTGAGGGAGAGAAGGATAGAAACATCACTACTGAGAGAGAATCATTGATCAGCTGCCTCCCGCATGCCCCCTGCCAGGTATCAAGCCCACAACCCTGGCATGTGCCTTGACCATGAATCGAACTGTGACCTCCTGGTTCATTAGCCAACTCTCAACCACTAAGACACACAGGCTGGGCTAACAAAGGGGTTCGAATGGGGAGATTATTCTGGTTTATCTGGTGGGCTCAATCTAGTCACAAGTGTTCTAACTGAAGTGAAAGAAGGAGGCACGAAGGCCAGAGTCACAGAGGGAGATGTGATGATGGAAGCAGAGGTTGGAGTGATGTGGCACTGAGCCACAGAATGCTAGAAGCTTCTAGCAAATGGAACAAGCAACGACTGGATTTTATCCTACATCCGCCAAAGAAATGTAGCCCTGCTGACACATTGATTTTAGCCCCTTCGTACCCATTTTGTCCTTCCTCCCTCCAAATTGTCAGGTAATAAATTTGAGTTGTTTAAGCCATTAAATCTGTGGTCATTTGTTATAGCAGTGATAGAAAATAAATATGCAGTGTATCCATATATTTATAAAACTACAGTCAAAAGACAAATAAATTTTATTATCTAGCACTTGATTTTAAATGTTTATTCTAATTAAGATATTTCTGTTTTCTTAAAGCAAATAGCAGTTGATAAGATAATAGTTGCTGAGTACTATTTTAAGTACTTTACATACATTATATTTAATTCTCACAGTTGGTATGAGGATCATAGTTTTTCTTTTTACAAACCAGGAAACTAATATTCAGAGAAATGAAGCAACTTACCCAAGTATGACTGCTAATGAGTGGTAGAACCAAGATCCAAACTTGGCTCTCTGTTTTTAAATATTAGTTTGCTTTTTCTTCTTGTTTTTTTTTTTTTAATACTCACCTGAGAATATGTTTTAATTGATTTTTAGAGAGAGGGGAAGGAAAAGAAAGAGAGAAAAATCAATGTGAGAGAAACATCGATTGGTTGCCTCTCATAGGCACCCTGACCAGGGATCTGATATGTGACTTAGTTATGTGCCCTGTTGGGGAATCGAACCCAAAACATTTTGGTGTACGGGATGAGACTCCAACCAATTGAGCCACCCCACCAGGCTCTAGTTTTATGTTCTATACCATATTGTGTCTTTGCACTTTTCCCTTTTGGTTCTTTTTCTCTTATTTTTTTGTTTAAGGGTAGATAAATGCATTGGACATTCCTACTCAGAAAAATGTACAAATACGTTTGCATATTATATCAAGGGATTTATTGAGCCCCTGAATCTCATCCATGGATATCCTAGCACTACCTGTATTCCTAGTTAAGATTATTTAATTTAGGTTGTACCTTCCTGCTTTTCATCTGTGATTATAACTCTATGCTGATAACCTAAAAAGCTTGTGATTTTTATTATTGAGGCGGTATACTTAGTAAGAATAGGTGACACTAATGTTGAATGTAGAAAGAGCTGTCTCAGGGCCTAGCACCATAAAGTTACTAATTTTTAGTGGGTTCTGTGCATCTGTTAAATGAAATACCTTTTTATTTTGATCAATTCAACCCTTTAGGGAGATCATTGAAAGACCATCTTGAGAAGTTCAGTAATTAATAATTTCTTTGATTTGTCATAATTTCCCCAGGGGCAGTAGTTTTGGTGAGCTAACATTTAAACAGTCATCAGCAACATTTAAGTCCCATGCCTTCTGATAAAATAAGATCTTCAAAATGTTTATCAAAGAAATTTGGCATGTACTGCATCAAGATTTCACAAAAGGTTTAACTGGAGCTACTATGAGTTAGTTTAAATTTTAAAAAGTTGAATGACATATGTAAAATAATCTAAAGCTGTGTTATCATAGTTTGTTACTAAACATTTATTTAGCTAATAAGCATGTAACAACTGAAATAATTTGACCTAACTTTGAGGTGGTGATTATTCATCTAATACCCTCTTCCATTATAGATTATATAATACAGGGTATAGATTTAATAGGACGTGTGGATGCAGAGGGCAAGAGGAGAGAGGAAGTCAACAGTAGCATAGGAGGTTTTTATTTAGGTGACTAGAAGTGTTATACATTCAATTAGCAAGAATAAAAAAAAATGCATGAGAATATAAATGACAAATTCCCTTATGATTATACTGAGCCTATGGGCTATGCAGGTGTTAGCAGAAGGTTAGATATTTAGGAAAGGGAACCAGGGACATTTTTCTAAAAATAGTGTTGAATTGATAATTTATTTAAAAACTGAATATTTATCTTTAGCATCAGAATGTTTTCCAGGTTTGTAATATTTGTGTATTTGGGGGATATTATAAGCATCTCTCAAAATAATTCAGTTTCTTAGTAGTATATTATGGTATAAGTAGAGGCCCGGTGCATGAATTTGTGCACCAGTGGGCTCCCTTGGCCTGGCCTGTGGGATTGGACTGAAACCTGCTCTCTGACATCCCTTGAGGGGTCCTGGATTGTGAGAGGGCACAGGCCAGGCCGAGGGACCCCACCAGTGCATGATCAGGGCTGGGGAGGGACCGCGGAAGGGCTCCAGGGCTTGTCCAGCCTGTCACACTCAGTCCCGATCGGCAGGACCCCAGCAGCAAGCTAACCTACCAGTCAGAGCGTCTGCCCCCTGGTGGTCACTGCACATCATAGCGAGTGGTTGAGCAGCCTTAGCATATCATTAGCATATTATGCTTTCATTGGTTGAATGGACCACCGGACAACTGTACACTTAGCATATTAGGCTTTTATTATATAGGATTTGGCAAGTTTGTAATGTACTTAATAGCATTTTCCTCTCTGCTTCCCCAAAAATGGGCAAGGAGAGAGAAGCCAAAGTTAAATACAATTCTTTCAAGTGTATGGCCAGGATATTTTGGCAAATGATTCAAGAGAAAAGGCCATATGGAGAGAAACCAAGATGGTGGCATAGGTAAACACCTAAACTGCTGCCTCGCACAAAAATTTCAAAACTACAACTAAAAGACAAAACGGACATCATCCAGAACCACAGGAAGGCTGGCTGAGTGGAAATTCTACAACTAGAAGGAAAGAGAAATGCACACTGAGACTCAGAGGAGCTGCAGGAGGCAGAGGTACTGAGATGCGTGCCCCGAAAGGACTGGCAACTGAGTACGTGGCTGGCTTTCTCAAGTGGGAGGGAAACAAGAGCTCCCGACTGCGCTGAACTCCAGTTCTGGGCGAGACTCTGGGTACCCAGACTCATACAGGGTGAAACTGGACTGTCAGGAAAGAAAAAAGCACACCGAGACTCAGAGGAACAGCGGAAGGCAGAGGTACTGAGGCACGCATGCCGAGAGGGCAGGCAACTGAGTATGCAGCTGGCTTTCTCAAGAGGGAGAGAGACAAAAGCTCCCAACTGCACTGAACTCCAGTTCCGGGTGAGACTCTGGGGACCCAGACTCATTCGGGGAGAAACTGGACTGTCTGGCAGCGGGCGGAACTCGAGGGCGACTTTCTCTCAGAGGTGCTTGCAGCGATTACCAAGGGACACTGAGACCCAGGGGCCTATTAGGGCAGGGCTGACGGGAAACCAATGCTGTCCGCTCCGCCCTGAGACTCCGCCCCATCCAAGCTGAGCACAGAGGCTTTTGCAAGTCTTGTCTCATAAGGATGTCTCCAGCACAGAAGTTCTCCCAGTGTAGACACAGCTGATCCTCACAGCCAATTGGCCTGGAGGTTAATTCCTCCCAATGATACCAACAACAATCAAGGCTTAACTACAACAAGACTGTGCACACAGCCCACAAAGGGCTGTACCAAGAGTGTCCACCTCAGGTAACTGGGGAGGCTGAGCCACTGGGCCCTATAGGATATCTAGCACACAAAGCCACTCTATTAACTCAGGGAAGCAGCCAAAATGCGGAGACAAAGAAACAGATCACAAATGAAAGAAATGGAGGAAAGCAAATGACTGGATATAGAGTTAAAGACCACGGTTATAAGGTTTTTCAAGAATTTTCTAGAAAAGGCCAATAAATTTAGTGAGACCCTCAAGGATATGAAAAAGGACCAACTAGAAATTAAGCATACACTGACTGAAATAAAAAATATTATACAGAGATCCAATAGCAGACTAGAGGATCGCAAAAATCAAGTCAAAGATTTGAAATACAAAGAAGCAAAAAACACTCAACTGGAAAAGCAAAATGAAAAAAGAATCCAAAAATATGAAGATAGTGTAAGAAGACTCTGGGACAACTTCAAGCGTACCAACATCAGAATTATGGGAGTGCCAGAAGAAGAAGAGAGCAAGATACTGAAAACCTATTTGAAGAAATAATGACGGAAAACTTCCCCCACCTGGTGAAAGAAATAGACTTACAAGTCCAGGAAGTTCAGAGAACCCCAAACAAAAGGAATCCAAAGAGGACCACACCAAGACACATCATAATTAAAATGCCAAGAGCAAAAGACAAAGAGAGAATATTAAAAGCAGCAAGAGAAAAACAGTTACCTACAAGGGAGCACCCATACGACTGTCAGCTGATTTCTCAACAGAGAACCTCCAAACCTCTTTAAGAAGAGAAAGAAGAAGAAAAAGGTAAAGATAAAGATTATGAACAACAAATACATATCTATCAACAAGTGAATCTAGAGAAGCCAGGATGGCGGCGTGGGTTGAGCACCTGGCCTATAGCCTGGCACAGCAGTTTCAAAAATACAACTGGGGGTCGGGGCGGACATAGTCCAGGGCCACAGGAAGGCTGGCTGACTGAGATGCCCACAGCTAGAAGAAAAGAGAAAACCACAAGGAAAATCAGAGGAGCCGCGAGGTATGGAGACATGGGCGGAGACACGGGCGCGCGCACGTGCGGGGAAGATGGAGCCGGAGAGGAAGGGGCGGCTGACGGCCTGGCCGGCGTTCTCTAGCAGGAAGGAGATAAAGGCTCCAGATTGCGCTGAACCCCAGCTCCGACTGCACTGAACCCCAGTTCTGGGCAAAACCCTGGGAAGCCAGGCTCATGCTGGGGGAATCTGGGCTGTGGGGTGGAGGCACAGAGGAGCAGCGAAAGGCAGAGCTCCAGAGGCGTGCACGGGAATGTGTGCAGAGGAGGGACTGTTGCCTGTGCTGCTGAATTGCCCTGGCGGGAAGGAGACAAATGCTCCGGACCGTGCTGAACCCCAGTTCTGACTGCACTGAACCCCAGTTCCAGGAAAGACCCTGAGAAGCCAGGCTTATACTGGGGGAATCTGGGCTGTAAGGCGGAAATGCAGAGAAGCGGCGAAAGGCAGAGCACCGGAGGCGCACGCGGGAATGTGCGCAGAGGATGGTCTGTTGACTGTGCCGCTGAATTGCCCTGGTGGGAAGGAGACAAAAGTGCCAGACTGCGCTGAGCCCCAGTGCCTACTACACTGAAACCCAGTTCCGGGCGAGAATCTGGGAGTCCAGATTCATTGGGAGAGAGACTAGACTGTTTGGCAGCGGGCGAAACTCCAGGGCGCTTTTCTCTCAGAGGTGTTTGCAGGGAGTACAGAGGGACACTGAGACACAGGAACCTCATAGGGCGTGGCTGACAGGAAGCCAAGGCTGTAGGCTCCACCCTGAAACTTCGCCCCATCCAAGCTGAGCACAGAGGCTTTTACAATTTTGCAAGTCTAGTTGAATAAGGCTATCTCCCGGCATAGACACAGCTGATCCTCACAGCCAATTGGCCTGGAGGTCAAATCCTCCCAGTGTACCAACAGCAATCAAGACTTAACAACACCAAGACTTTGCACTCAGCCCACAAAGGGGGGTATCAAGAGTGACCACCTAGGGAGATTGGGGAAACTGAGCGATAGGGAGGCAGCCAAATGGTGAAGACACCGAAGCAGGTCACGAATAGAAGGGATGAAGGAAAGTAAACTAATGGATGACACAGTGTTCAGAACCACATTTATAAGGTTACTTAAGAATCTTCTGGAGGACCAAGATGGCGGCATAGGGCAGACGCCTGATTGTTGCCTACCACAACAATTTTGAGACTACAACAGGAAAACAGAGCAGACACCATCCAGAGCAATGGCCGGAGGAATTGCTGTGAAGGAATTGACCGATGGGAGTTGGGATCGGGAAGACGAGGCCCCGCTGGGTCCCGGATCCAGGTGCACTCGCCCGGCGACTGGTCGCCGCTGCAGACCCGAGTGCCGCCGCAGTGACCTCGTACCAGCCTGCTGCCGCGCACCGGGAACACTGGAGCTTCACTGAGCCTGCCACCCAGCGAGTTCCGCGGCAGCCGCCCTGGAGCTTTGAGAAAATGGCCGAAGGAATTGCTGAGAGGGAATTGTCCGATAGGAATTGGGATCAAGAAGACGAAGCCCCGCTGGGTCCCGGGTCTGGGTGGGGCCGCACCCCTGGGTCTGGGTGAGGCCATGCGCCCCTGTGTTGGGGTGTGGCTGGATCCCAGGTCCAGGTGGGGCTGTGCGCCCCTGGATCCGGGTGGGGCTGGGTCCCGGGTCCAGGTGGGGCCGCGCCCCTGGGTCCGGGTGAGGCCATGTGCCCCTGGGTCCGGGTGTAGCTGGATCCCGGGTCCAGGTGAGGCCGTGTGCCCCTGGATCCGGGTGAGGCTGGGTCCCGGGTCCGGGTGAGGCCGCGCGCCACTGGGTCCGGGTGAGGCCATGCCCCTGGGTCCGGACCTGCATTACCACCATTTGTCCACCATCCAGAGCTGAAAACTCAGTGCCGGCATGTACACATAAGGAACTGGTGGACATTGCAATTGGGTCTCAAAAGAACTGTTGGTCCAGAAAGAAACTTACTACAGACTGATTCATTTGCCTGTCAGCATAACTACTATTGCTCGTCTCACATTCGGTTCTATAAGTATATTTCTAGTAACACATGATCTCACTCATCTAGGGGAAATGATGAACAACATAGACTGATGAACAAGAATAGAACCAGAAACAAGGAGGCATCGATCGGACTGTCGGGCCTCAGAGGGAGGGTAGGAGAGGGTGAGGGTAGGGGGGAGAGATCAACCAAGGGACTTGTGTGCATGCATATGAGCCTAACCAATGGTTAAGGACAACAGGGTGGTGGGGGCATCCGTGGGGAGGGGTGGGGGATGGGAATGGGGGGATGAGGACAAATATGTGACACCTTAATCAATAAAGAAATTAAAAAAAAAGAAAAAAAGAAGTGAATCTAAAAATCAAGTGAATAAAAAAATCTGGCCCTGGCTGGTTTGGCTCAGTGGATAGAGCGTCAGCCTGTGGACTGAAAGGTCCCGGGTTCGATTACGGTCAAGGGCACATGCCTGGGTTGCAAGCTCGATCCCCAATGTGGGGCGTGCAGAAGGCAGCCGATCCATGATTCTCTCTCATCATGGATATTTCTATCTCTCTCTCCCTCTCCCTTCCTCTCTGACATCAATAATATATATTTAAATAAATCTGATGAACAGAATAAACTGGTGAATATAATAGAATCAGGGGCATAGAAAGGGAGTGGACTGACAATTCTCAGGGGGAAAGGGGTGTGGGTGGTGCAGGAAGATACTGGACAAAAATCATACACCTATGGATGAGGACAGTGCGGGGAGGGGGGGCGGTAAGGGCAGAGAGTGGGGTGGGAACCTTATGGAGGGGAGCTATGGGGGAAAAAAGAGGAACAGTTGTAATAATCTGAACAATAAAGATTTATTAAATTTTAAAAAATCTGAATAAAAAAGGCCATATGATTTAGCAGACAAGTGTTAGATTATCCATGTTTAGAATGTAATTTTGTTTATTCGACCCAGGTGTAATGTGGTAAAATGAATATCAAGCTTGCATTAGGTGACCTGAGTGTTACAGGGTGTCACTTATTTGCCATATATCCTTATAGCAGTGAGTTGTTTCACAACTGTCTCACATTCCTTATCAGAAAGTATACCTCTTTGAGAGCGTTTGAAATATCAACTGAGATATAATGTATTTGAAATGCTTTATATGTTCTTGTGCATTATGTGTTAGATAAATGGTCCATCGAATAATAAGGTAGAGGCTAGATGACAGCTATTTAAGCACAGCCTGATTTTCTAGAAGGGGCAGTGAATAAGATCATGTAGGCATTTGGCAATGGAAAGGGAAAATGGTGCTAATTCTAGGGGAGGGATGGATAAAAGAATTGAGAGAAGGGGAGAAAAACAACAATCCCGATGTAAGGGGCAGAGCTATCCTCACTCCCTTGTGAGTTTGGAGGAGTTTATGTTTGTTGTATCCAGAGATTAATTTTTAGACAAGCTTAAGAAAATGAAATTTTATTAGTTGGTAGGTGGATTTCATCCTAAATTTTCAGTGTTTCTTGCCTGGGTTGTCTTCTTGGTTCTTTTAGAATAGTGGTTCTCAAACTCTGCTATTACAAGAATTACCTGAGGTGCTTACTTAAAAATGCAGACTTTTGGTCTACATTAGTAGGTTTTGGGCAAGGCCTGGGAATCTAGATTTTATAAGGTGTCTCAGAGGTTTTTGATGCAAATATTTGGTAGACCATACTTTGAAAACACCTACTTCAAAGGATTAACTTTAAATCAACTGTGCTACCAGCTTAAAAAGGTCTTACAATATTGGCAGTGTTACAGGAGATGGCATTTTTATTCAAGGAGATCATGATAGCCTTGTCCTCTTTGCATTCCTCTTTTATAAACCATTTTATAGTAATAGCAACAAATATCTAACCAGAAGTTATTCTCAATCTAACCTAAAGTTCTCTATACTCATGTTTTGTCAAAATCACACCAAATAAATTAAAAATAACTATATAAGAAAATACATAAGTTTTAAAGCATTAGATTCAATTTAATTCATTTTGCATTTGCAAATATGCCTTAGGACTTTTAAGTTTTGTACAGTATTATATACAATGAGCTTTATTTTTATGCATCTTGCACTAAGAATACATCAAAGAATTATGATATAGCAGTTTGGAAAGCAAAATGGAAACAAATATCTTCAGAAGTAAAGAGATCGTAAAGAAGATAAGTCAAGTGCTAACTAGTGTCATGTAGAAAGTAGGAGATTATTCCTCAGGTTCATAGTTTACCATCCAAGGAAGGGGAGAATCAGCCGATAGCAAATGTATTCTATTTTAGGGTACATATCTATAACAAGGAAACCCTTAAATACTAGAGTGCTCTTTTTTATTTACACATTCTGGAAGTGATTCATACAACATCTGTATGCTAGTGACTCCCAGGGCTATTTCTCTTCCAGACGTTTATTCTGATCTTTAAATTTGTATGTCCACCTGCCTACTTGATCTCCATTTAGATGTCTAGTAGACATCTCAGTCTTCACATGTTCCAAAGTAAAATGGTCTTTGTCTACAAATGTGTTCCATCCATAGGGTTCCCTCTCTCAGTTGATGACAATCCCATCTTTCCAGTTGCTCAGCCAAAAACCATAGAGTCTATCTTTGATACCTCTCCCCCTCTTTCACTTCCCATTTCTAATCCATTGGGAAATCCTTTTGGCTCTACCAATAATATATCCAGTCTACCTTTCATTATTTTTGCTCCTGCCAATCAGATCGAAGCTCCCCTCCTCTTTCCTTTGGATTACAGTAACAGCCTCCCTTTAGCCCTTGTTATCCTTCATTCTTTTTTTTTTTTTTTCATTTTTAAATAATTTTTATTTTTCAATTAGTTAACAAACATTATTATGTTAGTTTCAGGTGTACACCCCAGTGATTAGACACTACATAACTTACTAATTGATCATCCCACTAAATCTTGCACCCATCTGACACTGTACATAGTTATTAGAATATTATTGACTACTAGAGGCCTGGTGCATGAAATTTGTGCATGGGGTGGGGGGTGTCCCTCAGCCCGGCCTGCACCCTCTCCAGTCTGGGACCCCTCAGGCCTAAACCGGCAGTCGGACATCCCTCTTGCAATCCGGGACTGCTGGCTCCTAGCTGCTCACCTGCCTGCCTGTCTGATTGCCCCTAACCGCCTCTGCCTGCCTGCCTGATAGCCCCTTACCACCTCTGCCTGCTGGCCTGATCACCCCTAACTGCTCCCCTGCCTGCCTGATTGCCCCTAACTGCCTCTGCCTGCCTGCCTGATCACCCCTAACTACCCTCCCCTGCCAGCCTGGTTGCCCCTAACTGCCCTCCCCTGATGGCCTGATTGCCCCTAACTGCCCTCCCCTGCCGGCCTGGTCTCCCCTAACCGCCTCTGCCTCAGCCCCCACCACTGTGGCTTTGTGCGGAAGGACGTCTGGATGGATGTCTGGAAAATGTCTGGTCTAATTAGCATATTACCCTTTTATTAGTATAGATTATACAACATAAGCTTTAAGGTAGAATTGCATTAGTAGAAATGAAGAGACATTTCATTAAAAATGTATATTGGTTTGATATGATTCAAATCCACTTGTTTATGACAAAACTCAAGTCTTTAAGAATAGGATTGCTTGCCCTAGCTGGTTTGGCTCAGTGGCTAGAGCTTCAGCCTGAGGACTGAAGGGTCCCAGGTTTGATTCTGGCCAAGGGCACATGCCTGGGTTTCGGGCTCGATCCCCAGTAGGGCGCATACAGGAGACAGCTGATCAATGATTCTCTCTCATCATTGATGTTTCTCTCTCTCTCCCTCTCCCTTCCTCTGTGAAATCAATAAAAATTTATTTAAAAAAATAAAAGAATAAGATTGCTTTGCTATCAAAGCCAAGTAAGGTGTGTCATTTGTTGTCCCTGATGAAGTCTGAGCAGCTCAGTTGCTAAGCGACTTCACTGGGTTCTTATCAAATAAAATCCTTGGAGAAGCAACTATTCCCACCATGCATTAGGTTATAAAGACAGAAAGTTGGAGTGGACAGAGTGCTTCTGGGGTAGGAGACAGTGAGGGTCAGTGGCTGGGAGGCAGGGAAGAAACAGGAATGCCCAGTGCCTGGAAGCACTGGAGGGTCTGGTATATGCAAATCTGCTGGGGGCGGGGTCAGGCCCTGTGCTCCCAGAGGTCAGGTCTGGAGGGAGGGCAGGGGTGTGGTTCCAGGGAATCCCCTTTCTGCAAGGCTCCTCCTCCTCCCCTTAACCCCCTAACCTGTTCATTTGGATAAAGGGGGTGGGAAGCAGGTACGCAATGCCTGGGCAGGACACCCCTCAGTCCCGGATCTCTCCTGGAGCGGGGGAGGGGTGTTTGTATTGGTTTATTTGATTCTTCTTACACGTTGAAGGGGATGGCAGGAGAGTGTCTGCCAGACATGGTTTCCTTCTGCTTGCTCGCCCGAGCTGCCCCGTGTGATGCCTTTTCCCTTACTTCCCCGATGCCCCAAGCTAACGCGCATGAGATCCCCAGGGACAAAACTGGGGCCCCCATTGTATTGCGTGGAGATTGCCCTCCACAGGAACCTGCCTGATCCAGGGAGGGTGGGGGTCATTCACTGCAGGAAGGGCTTGATTTAAACAAAGCTGCCGCTTAGATAGGTGCTGGTTGAGCCATTTGTGGAGGGTTTATCATCTCTTCTGTCTGTTTCCTTGGAAACCACAAACACAAGGTACCAGAGCCAGGGGCCGCCTCTGGACCAGGTGGCCTCCGGGCCGGGCCGGGCCAGGCTTCGAGGGGGCCACCTCCACCTGGGGCTGCCCCGGGCCGGCCACATGGAGGCCCTCCTGGTGATGGAAGTGCCCGCCCACCCGCTCCTACTGTGCATGCCTTCTGCTGAGCGGTTGTGACATTATGGCTTCCCAGCTAATTTGCATATTCCTCTATTATTATATAGGATATTCCTGATGCTGTACTTGACATCCTCATGACTATTCTGTAACAACTAATTTGTACTTTTTTTTTTTATGGTTGAATCATAGTCCATTGTCTATGTATTCCACCTCTTTATCCATTCCTTTATTGATGGACACTTAGATTGCTTCCATATCTTGCCTATTGCAAATAATGCTGCAATGAACATTTGGATGATAAATACATATTTATTGCCATTTCATTATTCATATTTTGATCATTTTTCTTCTTCTACTTCTTAAATAAAACTCTTTAACATTTTTTGTAATACTAGTTTGGTGGTGTCTGAAAAGCTATTTATTTGTCTTTTGATTCTCAATGATAGCTTTGCTGGGTAGAGTAATCTTGGTTGTAGGTCCTTGCTTTTCATCACTTTGACTATTTCTTGCCAATTCTTTCTGACCTGCAAAGTTTCTGTTGAGAAATCAGCTGACATTCTAATGGGAGCTCCTTGTAGGTAACTGACTGCTATTTTCTTGCTGCTTTTAAGATTCTCTTCTTTAACCTTTTGCATTTTTGTTTATTTGTTTGTTTTTTAAATATATTTTTATTGATTTCAGAGAGGAAGGAAGAGGGAGAGTGAGATAGAAGCATCAATGATGAGAGAAAATCATTGACTGGCTGCCTCTGCACACCCTCTACTGGGAATCAAACCTGAAACCTGAGCATGTGCCCTGACAGGGAATTGAACCATGACTTCCTAATTCATAGGTCCATGTTCAACCACTGAGCCACACCGGCCGGGCACCTTTTGCATTTTAATTATGATGTATCTTGGCGTAGACCTCTTTGGGTTCATCTTTTCTGGGACTCTGTGTTTCCTGGACTTGTATATCTTTTTCTTTCACCAAGTTAGGGAAATTTTCTTGCTCTCTCTCTCTCTTCTCCTTCCAGCACTCCAATGATGCAAATGTTGGTACACTTGAAGTTGTCCAAGAGGCTCCTTACACTGTTCACATTTTATTTATTTATTATTTATTTATTTATTTGTGTTATTTTTTTTTTTTTTGCTATTCTGATTTGGTGTTTTTTGCTTCCTTATTTTCCAAATCACTGATTTGATTCTTGGCTTTATCTACTCTACTGTTGATTCACTGTAAATTATTCTTTTCTTTCTTTTTTTGTTTTGTTATTTCTACTCAAAGATATGTTTTCACTGATTTTTTGAGAGAGAGAAGGAAGAGGGAGAGAGAGAAAAAAAAAAAGAACAAAAACACATTGATGTGAGAGAGAAATACCAATCAGCTGCCTCCCTTACATGCAATGACGGGGGATCAAACCCACACCCTAGCTATGTACCCTGACTGGAATTGAACCCATGACCCTTTGATGCATGGGACAACACTCTAACCTACTGAGCCACACAGGCCAGGGCCCTTTAACTTATTCTTCATTTCAGTTATTTATCTTTTATTTCTAACTGGTCCTTTTTTATGCTGTTGAGGTTCTCCTAATAACCAGTGTTTTGAACTCTGTGTCTAGTAGATTGCTTATCGCCATTTTGCTTAATTCTTTTTCTGGAGTTTTGTTCTGTTCTTTCATTTGGGACAATTTTTTATGTCCCCCAGGTTTGGTAGATTGGCTTAATGTAGTAGGTGTTCTGTAAGGTCCAGTGGCACAGCCTCCCCGATCACCCAAGCTGGGCACTGGAGGTGTACCCCACTCTGTGTAGACTGTGTATACCCTCCTATTATAGTTGAGACTTGATTTCTATTGGCACATCAATGGGAGGGATTTATCTGCAAGGACTGCCTGTGACCACAGACCTCTGACCATCATGGAGGATCAGCTGTGCAGGGGACCACCTCACAGAGCAACACTTACTTTAGCAGGACTCTAGTGCCCACTGAGTCTGCTCCTTGAATATGTTTCTTGTGAAGGTTGTTGAATGGTGATGTTTCGACATGGTCTAAAGTTGTTCACCAGATGCACTGGCTCTGGGGCTCCCAGGAGGGTCAGGCCAATGTCAGCCACCACCTGTGTTCTGCTCGGGTATACCCAGCTTGAGCTGCAAAGTGATGGGTGTTGCTTGTGCTGGGCTTGAAGGTGCCCAGGTGTAGCCAAGCTGTGAACAAAGGCTGGTTTCTGCCAGTGCCAGGCCTAGGGCTACTTAGCAAGAGGTAAGGGGCATACTAAGTCCAGATGCTGTTTGTTTAGGGGATTTTAGGAAAGTCTAAAGCATGAGCCAAAACAGGAAATTCCTATGGAAAAGCCACGAGAAAGGGCTTGGGTGGGCCCACAGGTTGGGTGGGGCAGGGTCTCAGGGAATCACAAAAGTGGGGCAAACAGTGTGAGTCAGGTTGGTCGGGACTCAGATATGGTGACTGTGGGCTCTGTGGGGGAAGGTCTCATCAAAAGAAGTATGGCCTCTGCCAGTACTTCTGTCTGGGAGAAAGCTGCTCCCCCAACTCTCGGCCTGATGCTGGACAATTCAGTTCCTCCCTGTATGCCAGGTGCCTTTCAATTTGCTACCCCAGCACTGGAGCTCAGGGGAGTGAGTCTGAATAAGTTTGTGCATGGGTCCTTTAAGAGGAACTGCCTGGGACTCCAGCAGCCCTCTGTTTCTCAGCCTCAATCCCCTCTGGTTTTGACAGTCAGAAGTATGGAAATTTCTCTTCCAGGCACTGGAACCCAGGACTAGGGGTCCTGGTGTGGGGTTAAGCCTCCTCCTTGCTCCTCAGGGGTGACCTCTGCTGCCAACATATCCCTCCCAATTTTTATACACCACACATGAGTGTGGGAGCAGCCCATTCTGTCTTTGCCCCTCCTACTAGTCTCATGTGACTCTTTCAGTTCCCTAGTTGTAGGACTTCCATTCATCCAGATTTCAGGCAGTTCTGAATGATGGTTATTCTGTAGTTTAATTGTAATTTTTATGTGGTTGTGGGAGGATTCGAGTACCACATTTACCTGCCCCGCCATCTTGACCAGAAGTCCTCCTTCACTTTCTTAACATAGTAGGTGGAGTGATCCTTTCATATTGCAACACTCCTGCTATTCAGAGCCTTGCATATTATCTCTTTCATTCATAGTAAATTCTAGAGTCCTCACAATGACCTACAAAGTTCTACATGATCTGGCTGTCTGTTACCTTCTGACTTCACCTCCTACTGCTTCTTCCCTTTTACTTTACTCCAGCCACACTGGTTTCTTTGCTCTATTTTAGACATGTATTTCATAGCCACCACAGCACTTTTGCCCTGGCTGTATCTTCAATTATTTCTCTTCAGCCAACTCCATCTTCTTCCATTCTTTCTTTATGCAATTGTCATCTTCCCAGTGAGGCCTGTGTTTTTTCATCATGTTCCCTCTACTCGCCTGGCACTCCTGAGCTTTCTTACCCTTCCCTACCCCACCCATCCCCATAGTGTTTACCCCCTTCTAACATACTTTATATTATAATTATCTCATGTTTTTATTGTCTTGTCTTTTCTGTTAGAGCAGATATAATCTCCATGACAGGACAGAAATTTTTGTGGTGTTTTTTTTTTTCACCATTGTATTATAAGCTCTTAGAACAGAGCCTGGCACATAGTAGGGTCTCAGTAAACACTTGTAAATTTCATTAAATCACAAAATAAGTCAAAGTAATCACTAGCATTAGGCACAATGAATTGGGTGGCCCATACTGATAAACAGTATAAACCATAGTGGAGAAAAATCTGTCCTAGTTGTAGTTCTGTGTCACAAACCACACCCAAATTTGTGGCTAAAACAATAATTTATTATTAACTTTCACAGTTTTGGAGGTTGGCAGGCTCAGCTGAGCATGTACAGTTAAACTGATGCCTGTAGTAGCATGGAACTTGGGAGCTGGTCAGGTATCTCTTTTTCCAGGTGGCATTTCCACTAGTCTAGCTTGGGCTTCCTCACAGCATGGCAGTAGTCATGATTTTTCACATGGTGGCTGGCGTAAGTCAAGTGGTAGCTACAAGTCTTCCTGTAGCTTTAGATGCCTTTGAGTCATTTTCACTATTGGATATGGGAATATCACATACACATACAAAGAGGGAAGGAATTAATGACCTCCATCTTGAAAACAAGGTCTCATTTGTAAATTATGCATAAGTAACCTATAGTAATAATAGACAAATATGTAAATTGACCATCCCTCCACAACGCCCACAGCCAGTCAGGAGTGAGCATGCAAATTAACCTGACAAAGATGGCGGGCTTGTGGGTAGCACACACACGCATGCAGGCGTCGAGCGGCCAGGGTCCTGGGAACGCCACTGGAGTGTCCGGTCCTGTCAGCCCAGCCTGGGGGCAGCTGGAGTTCCAAGTCCTTTTGGTTTCTGCAGCCCCTGGACCCGAAGCGGAAACCAAGAGTGCGGGGAGCACCAGGAATTCTGGGAATCGTAGTTCTGGTGGCAGCCCCTGGACTGGAAGCAGAAGCCCAAAGCATGGGGAGCACCAGGAATTCTGGGAATCGTAGTTCTGGTGGCAGATGCGTTGCGGGATCTCCTAGACGCTAGAGCAAAGTGAGCCTGGAGCAAGTTACTGTTGCGGGTGGGGGATGGAGGGAAAGCAAAGGTGAGAGACATAAGTAAAGTCAGAGTGTTGAGGAAAAATTAAAAGGAAGATATCCTGCAACTTCTAGGAAATCTCCACCAATGGAGCAAAGAAAAAAAAAAAAGGAAAAGACCTCTATTATTCTGTGATCACCAAACCAAACTGGGTTGGGGTCTCAGACAATTCGCTCATATGATTGCAAAGACAGACAGAAATTCGGGTATTGGAGAGGGCTCCCCTGAGGGTTCCCAGATTGGAGAGGGTGCAGGTCGGACTGAGGGACCTTACTCACCCACCCCCGTGCATGAATTTCATGCACCGGGCCTCTAGTCTATACTAATAAAGAGCTAGTATGCTAATGGTTGATACGCCGTAACGGGTAATGACCAGGTCATTAGCATATTAGCTGGGGCGTTGCTCCAGGGACGGGGCGGAAGCAGGAAGACGCCCGGAGGAGTCGGGACAATCCCGTGCTGGGGAGGGCAGGGGTGAGAGCCCATAGTGCCCCCCTCACCAGTCCTTTGCCACCCACTGCTCGCACTCTGAGTGCCCCACAGCCCACCTGGCAGGGGAAGGAGCACAGCACAGCAGGCAGGAGGCTTCCACGCTCTCCTCTGGCACCATGATGGGATGGAGCCACTGCGTTGCTCCGGAGACGGGTGGAAGTGGGGAGGCGCCCAGCGAAGGCGGGACCAGCCCGAGGTGACAAGAGGGACTGAGGGCGGGGCTTGAAGTGGCCAGAGAAGGCCAGAGAGTTTGGGGGCTGGGCCAGGTGCACTGGAGCTCTGTGTGGACAGGTTCAGGTGTCAAGGCAGGGCTGCAGGTGGGTGGGCGGCGCCGCACGATTTTGTGCGCTGGGCTCCTAGTATTAGATAAGTAGACTGGACTCTTAGGCATACTTTGGTGAGAAAGTTCGAGATACATTATTAAGGGAAATGAAAGTTTATCTAACCAAACTCATTATTTATATTAAGAATATTACATTTCCTGTTACCTTGGTTACATGTTAACTGTTTACAAGCAGAAAATACCAGTAATAAGTGAGTCTAAGATTTATGACCATAGAGAGATACTCATTCAAGTCTTTGGTTGAATGCATGAATAGGTGATGAAAAATGCCACAAAATCATTCTACACTTAATTTTTGATTATTTACTATTATGAGATATGTATCTAATAGCTATCATATATAAAATATACTTATTATAAATGGATTTCTAATTTTGCTTACATATCTGTTTTTAGTGATATAAATCTCTTTATTGACACACCTGAGAAAAATTCCACTTTCTTCTTTGGGGTCAGTTCTGTCACCACCTAATGTGCATCTTTTTTTTTGCCCTGTGATACAGTGCAGAATGGCATTTCTAAGCTGGTGCCAGTTTCTTGGAAAGGAAAATCACGAAAGGGCGTTTAAAGTAACCATTTGTGCCTAGTGTTCTTACAAAGCAACATTCAGTTAATCTGCTTCTGAACATCCAGAAATGAAGAATTTCTGGATTCCTTTTAAAATTGTGTCCTAATCTTATGCCAAAATGTTAGTTCTGTTTGTACTAGGGACAATCCTAGTTCATAAAAACCCTGGACTAACAGTTCTTTTCTTCCATTAATTCATATTAGCCTTGGCTAAGAAATATAACTAACTTTGGAGTTTTAATTTATTTATTTATTATTTTCACTGATTCCATTACCATAATCATATAGTAGAAGGACTACTGAACTAAAAAGTCAGATGACCTGATTTTTATAATTTATATAATCTTTTTCTATTCACTTAAGCTTCTTTATATATACTCTACCTTCTTTGTGGGATATTTTAAAGATGAAATGAAATGAAGAAATGCTTTAAAAAAAGTAAAAACAAATAGTATTTAAATACAAGGTGTTATAATAGAAAGAAGATGGTTGTATTTTCATAATATTAAAGAAGCTAAAGACTTCAAAAATCTTTAAATTTTTCTGGAAACTGTAGATGATATACATATAGTACACAATTCTAGGTCTACTAGTGAACATTTATAAGGCACATGGTATGATGTCTATTCCTCCTGCCTCATTCCTTTTATTTTTCGTAGTAGTTTTCAGTTTTTCCAGATAAATCTCCTTGTTTCTCCTCCCCCGTCATACCACCCAATACACACATTTACCCACAAATACTTTTGTCTTTCTTCAAAGGGAGCCACCATTAAGAAAGATGAGCAGACTGGGGCCATCGTTGTGGCTAGAATCATGAGAGGAGGAGCTGCAGACAGAAGTGGTAAGAGTTTAAATGTTAAGTGAATATAGACAAGTCATGCTGCATTTCATAGATAATATTTTAATATATAACTAAGAGGATAATAATCTTTTGATATAATACAACAAAACAAGAAATAAAATATTTTTCTCTGTCTTGATATATGGGGACTTGTATAAATAAGTGAAAAATAAATCTCTCTCTACTCTCTTAGTTTACATGGGCTTCCAAGGTTACATTCAGACTTGTTTCAGTGTTTCTGATTTGAAAGATACTACTAAAAGCATGTAGCCTTTTTTTAAAAAGTAAGAATTATTTTCTATGATGGAAATGATATGCATTTCTAGACACTGAGCATAATGTTTTTCTTTGATGTTATAGTCTTTGATTCATTGCTATACAAATGCATGGAATCTGAAACTGGAGAAGCAAGAAGGTCTTCTTTTCAATCCTCAGATATGTAACTTACAGTTTCTTTTGTAGGTAACACTGCTAATTTACTGAATTTGCTATTACTCAGGTCTTATTCATGTTGGTGATGAACTTAGGGAAGTGAATGGGATACCAGTTGAGGATAAAAAGCCTGAAGAAATCATTCAGATTTTGGTAAGCTGAAATTTTATTTTAAATTATAAATAAAATTAAATCACTATATATCCAACTAGGTTATGAATACAGGATTTGGATTTAGCAGTCCAGGGTTCAAATTCCAGATTCATCACTTAATCCTTATGTGTCTTTGGAAAATACCTTAACCTTTTTATTGCCTCAGTATTTTCAGTTACAAAATGTGAATGAGAAGAGTTAAATATCTCACTGGAGTGTTTTGAAGATTAAATGAGCTAAAGAGTTTATTACAGGGCCTATCCCAATTAGATGCCATTTTTTTTGGTGATGCATTTATCTTTTCTTTCTCCCATTAATATAGCCTATGCTTTCTAGGTATATAAAATAGTAAAACTAATTTAAATGTCTTATGAAATCCAAAGCAGAATGAAATTATTTTAGGCCTTGACAATATTTATTCTCAAGTTCATTTGTAAAGATAAAATGAAGAGAAACTGTCCCTGTTATATATGAAAACATATTATGAATCTACAGAAATAAAAAAAAAAGTTTAGTATTTCAAAACAGACCTCAGTATATGTGCATATTT
This sequence comes from Eptesicus fuscus, assembly GCF_027574615.1. Lineage (NCBI taxonomy): Eukaryota > Metazoa > Chordata > Mammalia > Chiroptera > Vespertilionidae > Eptesicus > Eptesicus fuscus. The sequence goes on from NC_072477.1 coordinate 95,148,267, forward strand.
AGTATAGATTATGGTGGCATTTTATATTACAGGGAAAACAATGAAATCATTTTGTAAATGGATTGGATTAATAATGATTCAGTTAGAAAAAATAAAGTCAGTCCCTATTTTATACCACACACAAAAACAAATTCCAACAAATTAAATATTCAAGTTTTTAAAAATCACAAAAAGTAGAGTAAGATGTTAATATTGTAAAATTCAAGTAGAAAAAGAACTGATATTACTGTAGAAAACTTTCTGAACAGAAAAAGATGTCATACATGAAACAGACAAATGAGCCCTGACTGGTGTGCTCAGTGGTTACAGCGTCGGCCTGTGTACCAAAGGGTCATGGGTTTGATTCCCAGTAAAGGGCACATAGCTGAGTTGCAGGTTCAATCCCCATCCCTGTTCTGGGCATGTGTGGGAAGCAGTCAATTAATGTGTCTCTCTCACATTGATGTCTCTCTCTCTCTCGCTCTCTCTCTCTCTCTCTCTCTCTCTCCTTCTCTTTCTCTCTCTCTCTCTTCTCTCTCCCTCCCACACTCTCTAAAAATCAATGGAAAAAAATATCCTTGGGTGAGGATTAACAACAACAACAAGAAAAACTTAGACATGACATTGCAGGAAAAACATTTCAATATATATGAAAGAAGGCTAATACTTTAATATATGGAGAGTATATAAAAATTAATAAGAAAGAACATTTTTAGAAAAACTGGCAAAGCATATGCACAGATAATATACAAAAGAAAACATGATGTCTGAACAATACTGGACTGGTGGGGATTTAGAAACTTGATAATGCCACGAGTTACCAAGGTTATAGGGAAATAAATATGTTTATATGATTTTGGTAGTAGGATAAATTAATAGACCTTTTTGAGGTGGCTACCTAATATTTTCAAATTTGCATACCCTTTTGTTGTTATTGATAGTATTACATATGTCCTTCATTTCCCCTCACCCTTTTTCACTCCACCCAGCCATTGCCACACCCCAGTCCTTTACCACACTACTGTCCATGTCCATGGGCTATGCATATATGCATATATGTTCTATGCTTAATCTCTTCCCGACCTCCACCCCCCTTCCCTCTGAGATCTGTCAGTCTATTCCATGCGTCCATGCCTCTGGCCCTGTTTTGTTCATCAGTTTATGTACATTAGATTCCACATATTAGACATATGGTATTTGTCTTTCTCTGACTGGCTTTTTTTTGCTTAGCATAATAATTTCCAAGTCCATCCATGCTGTTACAAAGGGTAAGAGATCCTTCTTTATTACAGCCACATAGTATTCCATGGTGAAAATCCACTACAGTTTGTTAATCCACTTATCTACTGATGGGCACTTGGACTCTTTCCAGATCTTGGCTATTATAAATAACTAGAGGCCTAGTGCACGAAATTCGTGCACGGGGGAGTGTGTCCCTCAGCCCGGCCTGCACCCTCTCCAGTCTGGGACCCCTTGAGGGATGTCCGACTGCTCTCTCACAATCGAGGACTGCTGGCTCCCAACTGCTCACCTGCCTGCCTTCCTGATTGCCCCTAACCACTTCTGCCTGCCAGCCTGATCACCTCCTAACCACTCCCCTGCCAGCCTGATTGATGCCTAACTGCTCCCCCTGCCAGCCTGTTTGCCCCTAACTTCCCTCCCCTGCAGGCCTGGTCACCCCTAACTGCCCTCCCCTGCAGGCCTGGTCACCCCTAACTGCCCTCCCCTGCAGGTCTGGTCCCCCCAACTGCCCTCCCTTGCAGGCCTGGACCCTCCCAACTGCCCTCCCCTGCTGGCCTGATCACCCACAACTGCCCTCCCTTGCAGGCCTGGTCCCTCTCAACTTCCCTCCCCTGCTGGCCATCTTGTGGTGGCCATCTTGAGTCCACATGGGGGCAGCCATCTTGTGTGTTGGAGTGATGGTCAAGTTGCATATTACTCTTTTATTAGATAGGAGGATAGAGGTCTGGTGCACGGGTGGGGGACAGCTGGTATGCCGTCAATGGTGTCCTGGATCAGGGTGGGGGTTTCCTTGGGGCGTGGAGTGGCCTGGGCAAGGGGCCTGTGGTAGTTTGCAGGCTGGCCATGCCCCCCGGCGACCCAAGCGGAGGCCCTGGTATCTGGGATTTATTTATCTTCTATAATTGAAACTTTGTAGCCTTGAGCAGAGCCAAGCCTCCTGCTTGCTCTGTGGCCGCAGCCATTTTTGTTGGGATTTATTTATCTTCTATAATTGAAACTTTGTAGCCTTGAGTGGAGTCCAGGGCAGGCCAGGGTGTGCAGAAAGCTTGGCTTCCTCCATTGCCAGGGAAACCTAAGCCTCCTGCTCGCTCCATGGCCGCAGACATCTTGGTTGGGTTAATTTGCATACTTGTTCTTGATTGGCTGGTGGGCGTGGCTTTTGGTTGTAGCGGAGGTACAGTCAATTTGCATATTACTCTTTTATTAGATAGGATGTGGCTATGAACATAGGAGTACAAACATTCTTTCAACCTGATGTTTAGGGATTCTTAGGATATATTCCCAGAAGTGGGATTGCTGGGTCAAAAGGCAGTTCCATTTTACTTTTGTTGAGGAAACTCCGTACTGTTTTCCAGAATGGCTGCAGCAGTCTACATTCCCACCAGCAGTGTACTAGGGTTCCCTTTCTCCACATCCTCGCCAGCACTTGTTTGTTGATTTACTGATAGTAGCCATTCTCACAATCGAGGCAGGTATATGGTGATACCTCTTTGTGGTTTTCATTTGCATCTCTCTGATGATTAGTGACATTGAACATTCTTTCATATGTCTATTGGCAATCTGAATGTCATCTTTGGAGAAGTGTCTATGCAGGTCCTCTGCCCATTTTTTAATTGTATTATTTGTCTTCCTAGTGTTGAGTTGTATGAGTGCTTTATATATTTTGGAAATTAACCGTTATCAGAGATGTATCATTGGCGAATATGTTCTCTCACCGTGGGTTCCCTGTTGATGGTTTCTTTTGCTGTGCAGAAGCTTTTTACTTTGATATAGTCCCATATGTTTATTTTTTTCTTGCCCTAAGAGTTGTATTGGTGAAAATACTTCTAGTTTATTGTCTAAGATTTTCCTGCATATATCTTCTCCCAGGCTTTTTATGGTTTCACAACTTAAATTTAAGACTTTTACCTATTCTGAGTTTATTCTTGTGTATAGTGTAAGTTGGTAGTCTAGTTTCCTTTTTTTTTTTTTTTTGCATGTATCTGTCCAATTTTCTCAAAACAATTTATTGAAGAGACTGCCTTTACTCCATTGTATTCTCTTGCCTCTTTTGTGTAGTATTACTTGACCATAAAGATATAGGTTGATTTCTGGGCTCTCTGTTCTGTTCCATTGGTCTATATGCCTATTCTTGTGCTGGTAATAGGCTGTTTTGATTGCAGTGGCTTTGTAGTATGGTTTGATATCCAGTATTGTGATTCACCCCATTTGTTCTTCTCAAGATTACTGTGACTATTGGTGGTCTTTTTTGCTTTCATATAAATTTTTGGAATATTTATTTTAGATCTGTGAAATATGCCATTGATATTTTTTTGTGTGTTTTGTTAATCCTCACCCGAGGATATTTTTTCCATTGATTTTTAGAGAGTGGAAGGGAGGGAGGGAGGTGGAGAGAGAGAAAGGAACATCAATTGAGAGAGACACACCAGGGCGGGTGATCAAATGTGCAACCCAGCTATGTGCCCTTGAACCCGAGACTCTTCAGTGCATTGGCTGATTTAACCACTGAGCAACACCAGCCAGGGCGCCATTCATTTTTTAATAGGGATCGCTTTGAATCTATAGATTGCTTTGGGTTATATAGACATTTTAATAATGTTAATTCTTCCAATCCATGAATACAGTATATGCTTCCACTTGTTTGTATCTTCCTCTATTTGTTTTGCAATCTCCTATAGTGTTCTGACTACAGGTCTTTTACCTCCATTAACTTTATTCCTATATGTCTTTTTTTTTTTTCTTGCAAAGGTAAATAGGATTGTATTTTTAGTTTCTCTTTCTGAGAGTTCATTGCTGGTGTATAAAAATGCCATCAATTTCTCTACCTGATGCTATGTGGGCTCTTCTACTCATCTCTGTTGCTCTTGGTTGGGGATCCCTGCGTGGGGATCCTAGAGGCAGTGAACTTTGCAGCCAGGATATCCCTCTGGCCTCTTAGCTGCTGCACCTGCTAGAGGGGGCTTTTCCTTTCTGCATCTCCGTTCCTCTTACAAGTCTCTACATGGCTTCTTGACTGTTCCTTAAATATGATATTTTAGATCATTTATACTTCAATTGCTCAGTAGTTTAGCTGTAAATCCAGTTCATGGCTGGGAACAACTGCATGCAGCCTCCAGCTACTCTATAGCTGTTTCTAACCTAAATTTGCATACCCTTTAATCAAGAAATGCAGTTTTTGGAAATTAATCCCAAGAATCTAATTTGGCAAATATCCATAAACAAGGTATTTTTAAAAATATTTAGAAACTATTAAGAAGGTTTCATTGATTGATCAATCATTCCATCTACATGATGGGTCACTGTGAAACAATCACAATGGCTAGTAGACCTATTTTACCTAATAATAATGATAATACTAATAATAGCATATACTGATTAAGCCCTAAATGGCATTATTCTAAGGGCTTTACATACATTAAAATACCCCCCCCCACACCACACACACACACACACACAAACTAGAAGAATGGGAAGGGACTATTGAGAAAACTTTTGCTTTCTCTCTACCTATGCAATTCAGTATTATATGAATTCTTAATAAGATTTGTGAATTACTTTTATGATAATCAGTAATAATGATATCGTTTTGAAATCACTCTTTTATAAAATTATAATATATACTATTAAACCCCATTTTACTTGAGACTCTGCTGTATTGGAGCTCCTCCTAGGCTTGCAAAAGCTGATTCTATGCAACTTTTCCCAGCATGGCTATCAGTGACTTCACACTGGTAAATTGAAATTGGCTATCGTAGGATTATGTATACCATGAAAATTGGCAAACAAAACAAATCAGGGCCTTTTTTATAAAACACAGTCCTGGTTTACCAGCACACCATTGATAGTGAGCCTCAGAGAGATCTAACCATTTTTCCCTTTCTCTCTCCTTCCCTGCCTCCTTCCTGTCTCTCCCTGTCTTCCTCTTTTCTTCCCTTCCTCAGACCTCTTAGATATGTTTTAGATATTTACTGCTTTTATAGTTTACAATTAGCAGAGATAACAGATATTAAGCAATTGTATAAATAATTATTTAGATATGATAAATGCTAATAAGGGAGAGAAATAAATAGAAAATGACATGAGAGTTTATTAAAGGGAGATCTACTCTTGTCTGAGTTAGCAAAGACTTTTGGGTATTGTTGCTTGTTATAATTAAATTTGAATAGTTAGTCAATCTTTTCATCTTTTAATTAATCTATTATTTGGTATTTTACTCACTAACCAGAATATAATAGAGATGAATGTTCTTTATTATTTTTTCTGGATGATGATACGTTTTTGTGTATCTGGATGCTGATACTTAAGTGGAATAGTCTGATCCTTGCACATTATCTGTTCTTTACATTTATTGTCTGTAGAAGGCACTATGCATAAGTAACTCAGCATGGATGGTAATATATTCATCGGCATTTTAAAAGTGCACAAGGAGGTAAAAGTGGGTTTAGTGGCTGATGTTTTTTAAATTATTTGACAAACTTTAGTGCTTTCTCGTGTTACAGGAATTTATACAAAAATACTTTTCTCAGTTTGATCTCTCTAAGAATAGAAATCCCAAGCTTGTAAATTTTCAGATGCATTTAGTTTTCTAGCTGTTTTTTCTTCCCTCTCCTTGGCTCTAGAAGTTTGTTGTTTTTTTATAATTCTTTCCTCTGATAATCAGGCTCAGTCTCAGGGAGCAATTACATTTAAGATCATACCCAGCATCAAAGAGGAGACACCATCTAAAGAAGGCAAGGTAATTACTACTTTAAAATCTTTCCTGTGGAGGGTGAGGGGGCTAATGTGTTTTTCATCTAATACATATCTCCTTTGTCATGACAAGTTTATTTTAATATTCTTTTTTAAAATTGTTCTTAAATTAGAGTTAGAAGAATATTGGCCATTTGATATTTTTTATATTTATTCACTTTAAATAAAACTTTCTTCCAGATGTTTATCAAAGCCCTCTTTGACTATGACCCTAATGAGGATAAAGCAATTCCATGTAAGGAAGCTGGGCTTTCTTTCAAAAAGGGAGATATTCTTCAGATTATGAGCCAAGATGATGCAATGTGGTGGCAAGCGAAGCATGAAGGTGATGCCAATCCCAGGGCAGGCTTGATTCCTTCGAAGCACTTCCAGGAAAGGTGAGCTACTGGCACGCAATGATGGCCTTTCTTCAGCTGACCTTTTGTTCTCTGCAAAATATCACTCAAGCATAGTTGTGATAAAATAAGCACTAAAATCTTGCCTTAGAGTCCTTTATCCCTCAGGTTTGGATTTCTGTTTTGTCTGAGTATGAATAATGACCAAAAATAATATGACAGTACCAGATCATATTCGGTTTTTGTTATGAAGCAAATGGAAAAATCACACATTAATATCTGAAACTGTATTGATGTGAAAGATGGCAAAAATAAGTGATTTGGGAGTGGGGATAATTTATAAAAATTTGAAGTTAGAGAATTCAGTTCTTAATTTGAATAGATTGCATTGTGTTCATTTCCCCCTCACTTCAAGCTCTTTCTTAAGACTTTTAATATTTTGGTGTTATGTTAACCTTGGATCTGTACTGAAAATTGATAGGCATATTGACCTTCTTTTCCTCCCAGGAGATTGGCTCTGAGAAGACCAGAAATAATAGTTCAGCCCCTGAAAGTTTCCAACAGGAAATCATGTAAGTTTGTTAATAAGAATGCAGACTAACCAAATCTTGGTGTTTATTTTTGACTATTAAAGCAGGTATTTGTGGTAGAATGACAGATCATATTACCTTCTGATAGTTTTTGGATCTATATTTTAAATAGGTCAAAGTGAATCTTTTGAAGAAAGGGGTGTTAGGAGTAATTTCTAATAAATCCATGGCTCTTTAAGAAAAGGACTAATAACTACAGCTCTTTTTGAATTCTGGATTTAGGTATTTTATTTCTCCAAAGCCTGGAGGTTTGGGTAAGATATTTCTTGGTAAAGATTAAGGGGAAAAATTCACCACATTCTTGGACACAAAAGCAATTGTGCCTAAGAACAATTAATTGTTCTTCCTCTTAGTTACCCAGAAATCATAGTAACTCTGATCTTTTACTTGTCTGTTTGGAATTATTACCAGACTAGATTAAAATAAAATAAGAGTAAAAAAAAAATGACGTAAGATAACTGAAAAATATAGTGTAGATTTAGGTTCCTTTTTTTTTTCCAGCCCACCTTTCCCTCACTTCCCTTACTTCCCATCCCTCAAGTCCCCCATCCCATAAATTTCCTACTTCATCTCTTCTAAATGTTTAAGGCATTTTAAGAGTTTTTAAAAAATCCCTTTGTTTTCAGCATGGAAATTGTACATTAAGAGGCAAAATGAAAAAATAAATGGTCCTGGAATTTTACACCAACATCTGTTTTTAGTATTGTTGCATTTTTCACATCTCCTGTTATTTCTGTCAGTTTGTAGAAGCTTATAGCCCAGGAATTACATCATTAGAGAGCCAAACTACAGTCAGTATAAATCTCCCAAGCAAGCAAATACTTCAAGTGCAGCACTAATTCAAAAGCCTGCTTGTTCTTGCTCTGCTTAGTCTGGGCAGAAAGGAAAAAAAACCCACAAAACTTGTTGTAGAATGTCACATGTATTGTGACATCAGAAACTTAAAGTTGAACTAGAACGATGCATTATTTTAAAGTGTGATGGATTTTCATAGACAACTCACCCAGTTGAAAGGACCTTTGAGACATCCGTCTCACTTGCTCTATGAGAAGTTTAAATTTGGGGTCTGCACATTTCTAATATATCTGGTGCATATGGGATAAAATATGTATAACTTAAAAATGAAATTAATGTGATTCTCTTTGAATCTGAGTCCATACTCAAATTAGTATAATTTGATATAATTACAAATTTTCATTTATTTAAAAATGTTGATAAATATTTCTTTAAAGAACTATGTAAGTTGAATAGGTTGTCTTTATAATACATTTCCCAAACTGGTGTCAGTATAGATGTGCACGAATGTGTGTGAAGTGGGGGGTGTGAGTGTATGTTTAAGCAATAATTGTAATGGAGGCTTTTTCTGTGTTAATTTGCGTAATTTTTTATGTTACTACTTCAATATTTGAATTTGAGAAATATTTATTTGAGGATTTATTTTTACTGAAATGTCCTCATTTGGATGTTTTAGTATTTTTCTCTTTTTTTTTTTCCTCCTTAGTATTATTTAAAAATATTTACTGATCCTCCTTTCACCCTTTCTTCCTTATGTTTTTTTTTTCTTTTCTTTCTCTTTACCTCTTTTCTATTTTTATTTTTTACTAAATTCTGATTCACTGAGAAATGCATTGTTTGTTCTCATTAATGGATATTATTTATTTTGAATAGAAATAAATCTGGTCAATATTATCTCAGTTAAATCATGAGTGTATAATATATATGGCCATGTTCAGAGATAGTATATTTTTATGAAAACTAAGTAGAAAGCTAATAACTTTATTCTAAAATAATTAAAATTCAATTTTATGAGCATTTTTAGTTATTTATAGATATTGCCCTCAGTGAGATTGTACTAGGTAACAATACCATCCACGGTGTATGACCATCATTAATTCATTCATTCATTCATTCAAATGGCTTGCCATTGGCCAGGTGGGGCAGAGAGTACATGATGGTACCCTCTGCAACTCCCAGGGCCTTACAATCTTAGCATCTTCATTGTTTCTTTTCTTTCCTGTCTCATCTTCTTTAGCATGAATAAACTCTTTAGCATGAAATAAATACAATGTTTCAGAACAGTGTCTGATATAATTCACATAAAATCCACTGTTTTAAAGCATACCACTAGTGGTTTTCAGTATACTTACAAGCTTCTGCAACCATCACTATTATTTAGTTCCAGAACATTTTCACCACCCCCAAAGTAACCCCATTAGCAGTCACTTCCCATGATTTCTTGCCTCTAGCCCATGGCAAACATTAATCTATTTTCTGCCTCTATGAATTTGCCTATCCTGGACATTTCATATAGATGGAATCATATAACATATGACCTTTTATAACTGACTTTTTTCATTTAGCGTAATGTGTCCAAGGTTCATTCATATTGTAGCATGGGTCAGTACTTAATTTCTTTTTATGGCTGAACAATATTCCAGTGTATGGCTGTATCACACTTAGTTTAAGCATTCATCAGTTGATGGGCATTTAGGTTGTTTACACCTTTTGGCTATTAGGAACAATGCTGCTATGAACATTCATATTTGACTTTTTTGTGAGGACACATGCTTTAATTTCTCACGGGAACGTATCTACAATGCCCTACCAAAGTTACACATGGTAACAGTACGTTTAACTCTTTGAGAAATTGCCAAACTGTTTTCCATAGCAACTGCATCATGTTACATTTCATCAGCAATGTATGAGGGGTTCCAACTTCTCCACATCCGTCAACACTTGTTATTGTTTGTCTTTTTTATTATAGCCATCAGTGTGGGTGTGAAGTGGGATCTTACTGTGTGTGTTTTTTTACTTTATTTTTATTGTTGACGCTATTGCAGGTGTCCCTATTTTGCCCACCTCCACCCAGCCCTCTCCCCCTCCCACACTGTTGTCTGTGTCTATGGGTTATGCATATGTGTCCTTTGGCTAATCTTCATTTGAAATTATTGTTGTTGTATGAGAAACCCTTAAACTCAAAAGTTATGCAATACTCATGGTACTGGTTCTGAACATGTTAAAAGGCATTTAAAAGCACTTTGTTTTGTAACCAGTGTATTTGATAGTGATATAACTAAATTTTGTAAAGGCCATCTGACTCAACACTTCCCAGACTTCAACATTTAGCACTTAAATATTTGGAATAGGACATTCATGTCATCATGCCCTGGATTAAAGTATAGAATAAGGCTGTGAATAAAAACAAAGATGATATAAAATCTTCTATTTTTATGACTCTAAATAATAATTCATGAAATAGGCTTTAAGAAAAGTATACAATTTAATGCAAAATGTCTAAAAGAATAATTTAGTCATGTTGGTATTTACACATTTATGAAAAAAATATTCATGTTGATAAAAATTTTCTAAGTGCACTTAAAACCTAGGAAGATATTGTTAGGCATTGAATTTAGAATAATGACTTCAGTCAGGTAATAGTATATATCAAATTCACAAAGTGGTTGCTTGTATTAATATGATTTTACTCTTTATTTGATTTCACGGTGTATCGTTGTAACTAAAGTTTGCATGGAGAAAAAGTTCATAAATGAGGGCTCTGGAACTATAGGGGTTCAGTTGATGTCAATATAGAAGTGAAAAAGGACTAAGGAATCCTAGTCCTAGTATTTTTTCGTTTATATTTTTCTGGAGTGCTGGATCCTGGCTCCACGATAAATATAATCTGGAGCCGAGATAATGCCAACTTTAACACTACCATCCTTATGCTTTCAAGTGTGGGTAATGTTCATCTTTGCTGCTTGGTTATTTCCTCTCCTTATCTAATACATACCCAGAAAATAGGCTTCTCAAACAAACTAATTTGCCTTTTAAAAATGAAACATACTAGTACCTAACTAAAAACTAAAACTTGAACTCTTAAATCAAACATTCCTAAATCTTAGAGGCTTGATATAGGGACTCATCTACTCTTCCTCTTCTTGTTTTTCTGTTTTTTGGTTGTTGTTTTTTTTTTTGTTGTTGTTGTTTGTTTGTTTGTTTGTTTTTGAAGAATTGCTTACTTAACAAAGAAATTATTACTAGAATTTTGTGCTCCCTTCTTCCCGCCTTCATCTAATGATAGGCTCACACATGGTAGATTTATATTAGTAATAGAGACAGAAGAGCAGACCCAGAACTCTGATAGGTTTTCTTTGATATGACCACCTTTTAGATTATTATATGAAAGACACAGGTTAAGTGTTTTGGAAATGAGTAACAGTGTATCTTATGTCTTATGTAGCATATAGGAGTGGTTTTCATCACAAACTTGGCAGCTTGCATTTCATGTGTCAATATAAAATATTCTGATTTTCTGCTAAAAGCTTATTTTTATAATTCAGTTGCATTTATAAAGCAGTATTATATCACCTAATCTTTAAAAAGAAATATGAATTTCTTTGACTACTTGAAATATTATGTTTCCATTCTATTGAAATTGAAGCATTTAAGTTAAGAATAGACTTCCTAATAGCATAAATAGTAATTCAACTTTAACTTCAATAGGCTCTAATTTACATTTAAATCCAGTTATATGGTGTTCAGAAAAGGCTCTAATTCATATAGTGTATTTTACAGCAGAATATTCAGATAGTCCCTATATCAAGCTTCTAAGATTTAGGAATGTTTGATTTAAGAGTTTAAGTTTTAGTTTTTAGTTAGGTATGAGTTTTACCCACATCGGTATTTATAGCGCTTAGCTTTCTTTTTTAGTTATCAAGATACAAATATCTGAAAATTTCTAACACTGCTGATTGCATATCATGTGGGTAAAAAAGATCTTTAACCGCAGCCAAAAGGCGTCCATTCAAACAGGGTATAGCCAAGTTCATTCAAAGACAAGCATTTTGTGGATTAAAGATCACAATTTACCAACAACCGAATTTAAACACTGACTAAACGAATGAGTTCACTCTATGTGGTACCAATATCCTGGAAGGCCAAATATTTGCAAATGATACATATAACATTACTCTTACAGGTTGTTAATACAACTTTCAAGTTAAGTAAACTCCTTCCTCCTAGCATCTTAAATAATGTTTATTTAGTGTGTTCACCCATAAATCTAATTCATAAATTAAAAATTAACTAATAGAGTAGATGGCTTATGTTCTTATATTAAATTTTTTATGTCTAAAACATTGTCAAATATTTTCTTAATATTGGTGGGATTTTGTGAAGCAGAAACATACGGGGTTTTAGAAAACAGTAAAAGTATTTTTTCCCCCCTAATACTAATTGATACTCTTTGGAGATGCCAGTGTTTAGTTTGTGTGGCAAGAGGTGCAGATGAACTGAGCTGTTAATTGCATGTCTTATTACTTAATGTCATGAGAGGACTGAGGTGAAGGCCTTTCTAATTTTATTGCTCACTTTTTGTCTCAGTAAACTGTGTTCTTACATATATGAATATGTTGCTTGTAAAGCACTACCAGGGGATGTGCTTTTAGCTTCTCCGTATGAAGGATTCTAGGTCATACTGTCCCTTGCCTTTTGTCTGGGGACCCCGTGCCATGCAAGTTAAGAAGTGATGAAGGTTAGGGGTCTGGTCAGTGGTCATGATTATTGCAGACTTGAAGGGGAGATTGCAGTGCAGGGAGATAAGGGAGTATAAGAAAGCCATATCTAGGGTGCGGATTTAACTTTGCCCCTATCACACCTACCTAGACACCATTTCCCTACTTGTCCAGGATATTAGACATGTCTCCTTCAGAGTAACCTTTTATGTAGCAGCTTGGGAAAGCTCTCCTGCCCTGTCTTGCAGAGCTCATCAACTATTTTTCCTGAGAGCTTTTCCATTCTCTGACGACAGCAAAATTGTTCTTTGTGACCTGTTGGCCTTTCTTTGCCTTTTATAATTTTCCCATCCTGCTCTTCAGTGCTTGAAGATGTAGAGAGTGGATTCCTGATGAGGCTGGGGAGAGGAGCTGGCCCGGCCCCACCCTCCTGTCGGGAGAAACATGAGAGGTCGAGAGGTCGAAGCTGCCTGGTTGGGGGGCAAGAGGCTGGCGTGGTGGGAGGCAGTGGGAGTAGGCAGAAAACTTAACTGTATTTCCCTTGATTTCTCCCCCATCTTGTATTTTCTAGCTTGAGTTTAAGAAATTAAAAAAGCGATTTTGATGTGATAGTATCACATAGTGATTGAAACCCAAGTCTGGAGCCAGACTGCCTGGGTCCAAATCCCAGTTTTGCCACTTCTGAGACCTTCGTTTCTCTATATCTCTGATTCAGTAAAATGGGGAAAATAGTATTTGCTTCATAGAGTTGTTGGAGAATTAAATAAGTTTATGCATGTAATGTATGTAGAAAAGTGCTTTACCATAGTAAGAATCATGCCAGATTCCAAACTCTCTTCCAAGATCAAACTATTATGTAGTTTTCCTCTTTGTTCAAGTCGGTAAGTGTAAGGAAATGTTCATTTGCTTTTCCTACTGGATATCTGGTAATGTCCAAAGATACTTTGTATTGGAGATACGCATGTGTGTTTTATTAAGCTAAATACCATTGTCTTCCTACTTAATTATTACGTGGAGGAAATACTCTTTCTGAGGATTTGTGCAGTATATTCATGACCTTTTCTTAGACTATGAAATACACATATACTATATGTAATGTAAATTAGAGATGTTTGTTTTTATTGTGAGTTAGTTTTGGTGTTTTAATTTTTGGGTTTTATGCATGTATGTGTGTGTATGACATGACTTTTATCATCTGCTTTACCTGTCACTGATTCTTTAATCAATCTATCCTATTGTTCCTGTCAGAAAATATACTATTTAACAGTCTACCTTATGGTGGAGTGTCTGAGGTTGAGATTGATCAATTTTAAGCACTGCTTGGGTTATTTTTATCATGCCTACTTGCTTGGCTTGGCTAACCCATACCACATTGTTTATTGCTTGTTTTCTAATAATTTGCTTAGATACACATTGCTTTTCAGAGCTAATAAGAAATGAGTATGAGTGAACTCACAATGTGGGCACCTCATTATATGAACCTGAATAATAATGGTTTGCTTGTCACTTTGCTACTTTGCTAATACTGTTCAAATAGAACCAATACAGTTTGAGGACGCATAGGTATTTGAAAGTAAAAATAACATGGTACACACTTTCTCCTCAGTGTTTTCTTTGACTGCCAATCTATAGTTTGGAGACAGAAGGGAGCAAAGAACTGTTATGATCAATCCCATTCGCTCTGTAAAGTCATGTAGCAAAATATGTTCCACCTTGACTTGTGGTTAGATTTTGCTTCTGTTAAGTTGCCAGCCCTTTTTCCACCTTTACCTCAAGGTGAGTCTCCTAAGTCAAACTTGACTCTTAAATTACTTACTGTCCTATTAGTAATTTAAGAATTGTTCAGGATTACTTTTAAAAATACCTTTCATCAAATTATATGGACAGAATGAGTATAAAAGGTTCTGCCTGACTCATTTTACATGTGTAATAAGTTGATAATTGTTAGACTCTTATTCAGCATTTAAACACTTTAGGGGAAAATTGGTTAAAATGTTTGGGTTTGTGTGTTTTTTTGTGTGTGTGTTGTTGTTTTTTTGTTGCTATTTTTATCATGAAATATCTTCAGTGTTGAACAGACAGATTAGTTTACAGACAGAACTCTTCTATGAAAAATAAATATAATGCCCTTATCGAGGGTATGAGTTTACAAAAATGCTAACTTTTTTTCTTGATTTTCCCCACAGTTGTGTATTAATAAGCCATATAAAGGCTTTCTGTTTTCAGTGCTTAAGTATATACATTCTTTTCTAGACCAAGACTATAGTGCAGTCTAAAATGTGGTTTCTCATAAATTCTACTTATTGGTTGACTAGTAATTTTAAAATATTTACAGTACTATTGTTTTTTTCCTTTGGCCCTTCTAAGATGAGGAAACAGTTGAGTATGGTAGGTGGATTTTTTTTCCCCCTTGGTTGTAGTGTCTTTCTACTTTAATTGTATTTTCTGCATATTTAATCATTTTCTTTCTCATTTTTCTTTGTGCTTCTCAGAGGAAATTAAAGGTACATGTATAAAAGCTTCCCTGCATAGTCTAGTAATTTTATTTAGTACACATATGTGTGGGGTTAAATTAAATATAGTAAGATAAGCAGTTTATAGAAAATTATTATACATCCAAACTTCTAGCTTGACATTACAGTATCAAAAGTCATGCTTTGACTTTGTTTTAGAAAGGAATGTACTTTTTTTTTTTCTTCATATAGCAGAAATACAGAAAGTTATTTCACCTATAGTACATTGTTTTCTTCTCTGTGCGTAGTCTCAAATAAAGGTGAATGAAGAAAACAATGTTATTTAAATATATTGAAAGACTTATTTTAACATAAGGATGTGGGGAGAATCTTTTCAACTACTTGATTTCTGCACAAGCTGTGCTGTTAGTTCTAGAAATATATTGTTGTGAAGATTAGAAGTTTTTAAGACATAAATAACCCAGTATTTAATTTCTAGAAATAATAGCACATTGTTTATTTTAAAATGTTCTCATCTGTTCATTTTTAAACCAAAATAAATATAGAAATATCATGCCTTTATTTCTTTCCAGCACAGAATCACTTCTTATCAAAAGAAAGGCTGTATCTTAAACTTAACCTTGCTGTCTAATCCCATGAGCCAAATAAGTGCTATGTTTTACATATTAGCAAAGAGCCTGATTGACAAAAATAAATTTACTTTGGGGATCAAGTGTTGTCATTCCCTTAACTGTGAAAGTATAAACATCTCAGGCAAGTCTTTTATAATTTTCTTGGAACTGCAACAAGGAACCTCTGAAGGTTGAAAAAGAGTTGCATGACGTTTCGAAATGCTACTTTAAACTTAAATATAAAACAAAATGTTTTATGTTTAAGAGTGGCATTGTGAGGGCTGTTCTCTGCTGTGCTTCACATAATTGTTTTAAGTAATTTATTTTTTTTTTTTGCATCTGTGGCTGGGCTTCTAACTTCTGCTTTATTTCTTGGCTTTTGTTCTGATGCTTTTACACTCCATCCAGAAGATGCTGACTATGCTGGTAACAACAGCGGAACCTATATAGGTGAGCAATCGGGCATGGAAGAAGATGTCTTTCTTTCTGTTGCTTTCTTCAAAACTATTATATCATTTTATCCTAAACTAGCATATTTGCGTTAGCATGGCCTGACAATTCGTGGGGAGTAGCATGAACCTTATTAAACAGGCTCAGTGGGTTGGGCACAAAGGAATTCATGGTGTGCTTTGATTAATACTCAAGAAGCTTTCAAGATGTTATATTTTTATAAACCATTACATATATTTTTTTGAGAGGGGATGTAAAAGCATATATTTGTGATAAGTAATTTTACTCCATTAACAGTATCTGGACTTTTCTAAATAATCTGGTTAGCTGTGAATTATTCAAAGTTTCTAAACAACTTACATCTTTTTAAATATCTTTTTGGTTTTATGTTCTAATGATTTATTATTCCCTTAACAACTCCCACCCCCCAATAACCATTGAATGAGCAGTTCCAAATATTAAGCTTCATGATTAACTTGCTAATCTGTATTAGAAGGAAATATGTCCAGTTTAGAGATGCTAATGAGGGGGTAAGGAGGTAGTTGGGGAGTGATTAACTGGGAAACTTATATGCAGATATGCATTACCCATGGACACAGATAGTAGGGAGGTGAAGGTCTGGGAGGGGCAGGTATGGGGTAGAGGGAGTCAATGGGGAAAAAAAAAACCACAAGCAAAGGCGACATCTGTAATACTTTCATGATAAAGATAAATAATTTTTTTAAATCACCTAAAAAAATAGAGATGCTAAGGAATATTATAAACAAAAGCCAAGATATTTCAATTGTTAAAGGCATCTGAATTGTCTTCATCTACATTTCACTTCAGACCTTTCCCACCCTTGCCATGTATCTGTACACTTGTCAGTCTCTGCTTTCAGTTGTAAGAGGTAATAGTGTAGAAACACAGATTTAGCCCTAGCTGGTTTTGCTCAGTGGATAGAGCGTTGGCTTGTGAACTGAAGGGTCCCGGGTTCGATTCCAGTCAACCCCCAGTAGGGGGCATGCAGAAGGCAGCTGATCAATGATTCTTTCTCATCATTGATGTTCCTATCTCTCTCTCCCTCTCCCTTCCTCTCTGAAATCAATAAAAGTATATTAAACACACACACACACACACACACACACACACACACACACACAGATTTAGAGAGAACTGCTTCAAGCTCATTTGCAGATTAACATTTATGTACAGTTGACACTTGAACAACATGGATTTGAACTACCTGGGTTCCACTTACACATGGGTATTTTTCAATAAATATATAATCAGCCCTGTATCCCCAGGTTTCCCATCCACAGATTCAATCATCCATGGATCAAAAACAGTATTTTCCATTTAATGTTGGGAATAGGCAGATGTGTATGCATTGTTTTATGCCATCCTATATAATAAAGAGGTAATATACAAATTGACCATCACACCCTCACACAAGATGGCTGCCCCATGTGGTCACAGATGGCCACCACAAGATGGCCAGCAGGGGAGAGCAGTTGTGGGTGATCAGGCCAGCAGGAGAGGGCAGTGGGGGCGACCAGGCCTGCAGAAGAGGGCAGTTGGGGGTGACTGAGCTGGCAGGGGAAGACAGTTAGGGGTGACCAGGCTGGCAGGGGAGGGCAGTTGGGGGCAATC
This sequence comes from Eptesicus fuscus, assembly GCF_027574615.1. NCBI lineage: Eukaryota > Metazoa > Chordata > Mammalia > Chiroptera > Vespertilionidae > Eptesicus > Eptesicus fuscus. Next base: position 95,165,842 of record NC_072477.1, read on the forward strand.
AGGCTGGCAGGGGAGCAGTAAGGTGTCGATCAGGCCAGCAGGGGAGTGGTTAGGGGGTGATCAGGCAGGCAGGCAAGCGAGCGGTTGGGAGCCAGTGGTCCCAGATTGTGAGAGGGATGCCCAACTGCCAGTTTAGGCCCAATCCCACACGGATCGGGCCTAAACTGGCAGTTGGACATCTCCCGAGGGGTCCCAGATTGAAGAGGGTGCAGGCTGGTCTGAGGGACAACCCCCCCTCAGTGCACGAATTTCGTGCACCAGGCCTCTAGTCTATATATATAAAAGGCGAACATGCAATATGTCCCTTTGGGAGTTCAACCAGGAGACCAGGAATTTGATCACTTTCAATTTGATCACCACCAGGGGGTGGTGCAGAATGAAGGAAGGCCCCTGCCAGCAGCCAGGGAAGGGTGGCCCTGGCTGGCAGCTGGCAGTCAGGGAAGGGAGGCCATAGCCAGGGAAGGGAGTCCCCGAACGGCCCTGATCACTGGCCAGGCCTAGGGACCCTCCCAGTGTACAAATTTTAGGCACCAGGCCTCTAGTTTTATATGGGGACTCAATCATCTACAACATTTGCTATCCATGTGTGGGAGGGTTCCTGGAACCAATCCACTATGAATACTGAGAGACAACTGAGTTTGGGGGGAGTCAAAAATTACACATGGATTTTTGACTGAGCAGGGGTCAATGCCCCTAACCCCCGTGTTCACAGGTCAGCTGCATATGATAATATCTCTTGGTTATTGAAGAAATGTGCCAGATAATATATTTAGTATTTAATATATTTATCTCTAACTAGAGGCCCAGTGCACAAAATTTGTGCACTGGGGGTGGCGGGGGGTGGGGGGTGTCCCTCAGCCCAGCCTGCACCCTCTCCAATCTGGTACCCCTTGGGGGGATGTCCAACTGCCAGTTTCCAACTGCTGGTTCCTAACTGCTCGCCTGCCTGCCAGCCTGATCACCCCCTAACTATTCCCCTGCCAGCCTGATAGATGCCTAACTGCTCCCCTGCCAGCCCAATTGCCCCCAACTGCCTTCCCTTGCCAGCCCAGTTGCCCCCAACTGCCCTCACCTGCTGGCCCGGTAGCCTCCAACTGCCCTCCCCTGCCATTCCGGTCACCCCTAACTACCCTCCCCTGCCAGCCTGGTCACCACCAACCACCCTCCCCTGCAGGCCTGCTCCCCCACAACTGCCCTCCCCTGCAGGCCTGGTCTCCCCTAACTGCCCTCCCCTTCCGGGGCCTGATTGCCCCCAACTGCCCTCTCCTGCCGGCCGGGTCCCCTCTAACTGCCCTCCCCTGCCAGCCTGGTCGCCCCTAACTGCCCGCCCCTGCTAGCCTAATCACCCACAACTACCCTCCCCTGCCGGCCATCTTGTGGCAGCCATCTTTGACCACATGGGGGAAGCCATCTTGTGCGAGGGTGTGAGGGTCAATTTGCATATTACCTCTTTATTATATAGGATACTGTGAGATTGGTGGTATTTTATCCACTTTCTAAAAAGGAAACTGAGAAAGCTTGAAGGATTTACCTAAGGACCTAAAGACAGTAAATGGTGCATTGTAGTTTCAGATCCACATCTGTGTAACTATAATGCCTGTACTCTATCCTTTAAAATATCTGCCGAAACCGGTTTGGCTCAATGGATAGAGCGTCGACCTGCGGACTGAAGGGTCCCGGGTTCGATTCCGGTCAAGGGCATGTACCTTGGTTGCAGGCACAACCCCGGTGGGGGGTGTGCAGGAGGCAGCTGATCGATGTTTCTCTCTCATCGATGTTTCTAACTCTCTATCCCTCTCTCTTCCTCTCTGTGAAAAATCAATAAAATATATTTTAAAAAATAAAATAAAATAAAAAAATAAAATATCTGCCCTCACCCAGCTGGCATGGCTCAATGGTTGAGCATGGACCTATGAACCAGGAGGTCACAGTTCAATGCCTGGGTTGCGTGCTCGATCCCCATTGTGGGGCGTGCAGGAAGCAGCTGATCAATGATTCTCTCTCATCATTGATGTTCCTCCCTTTCTCTATGAAACCAATAAAAATATATTTTAAAAAATATATATGCTGCCCTCTAGTTTTTCATTCTACAAAACAAAAACCCATGCAAAAAATATAGAGTATTGCAATTTTTAGCGTAGAAAGACTATAGTTTACTAAGACAGAATTCAGTGATCAGAGTTAAGCTTTCATTAATTCTTTACTCATTGCAGAACAATGCAGTGTGCCAGATATTCTGTATATTGACTAACACCTCCCCTAACATCTTCAGAAGCTGTAATAGCTTAAAATGGCAAGCATTTATTATTTTTCCAATTTTGTGGTTAGCTGGTTTGTTGGCTTGGTGGACCTTTGCAGTCTGGTAGTTTGGCTGGAGTCTGTTGGTCTGGGGGGCGGGGGAGGGAGGGGGCGGGAGGTGCACAGTGGTGCTCAGCTGGGTGAACCTGTTTCTGTTTCCTGTCATTGTTTACCCTCCAGTAATCTAGCCATTCTAGTGGCCTTCCAGGGTGCAACAGAGATAACAGTCCTGGTATGGAAGTGCTGTTGAAGCCCCTGCTCACATCACATCAGGTCCCTTGGCCAAAACAATCTCATGGCCAAGCCAGAGTCTGTGTGGGAGACCACCTGAGGGCTTGGGTCCTGGGAGAGGTGAGTGGATAGCTATGACTGCAAGCTACTACCTCTCAAAATAGAAAGAGGGGTGCTTAGTCTTCTCACTTTAAGGGCTGTGTACTCTTGTCAATTAGCAGTGTGTGTCTGTCCATTGGAATAACTATGGCATAAAGCTCTATCTGATGAGTGTCACATAAAATGCCATAATTCACAGGGAGAGGTGATCATCTCAGCCTAAGGCAGCGAGGGACTCACTCCCTTGAGAGATGACGTTAAAATGGCTCCATGGATTGGCTGGGATGACAGTGCAGCCAGGGATGAGAAGGCAGAAGCAGTAGCATGAAAGTGCCACGCTGTCACCTTCCCAGCCCTGTCATCTACATGTCACCTAAACTTAAACATGCCTTGTGCTCTCAACAGCCATCTCTCTCCATGCTACTGCTTCTGCCTTCATCCCCCGCTGCACTGTCATCCCAGCCAATCCATGGAGCCGTTTTAACATCATCTCCAATGGGAGTGAGTCCTTCGCTGACTTAGGCTGAGATGATCACCTCTCCCTGTGAATTACGGCATTTTATGTGACACTCATCAGATAGAGCTTTATGCCATAGCTATTCCAATGGATAGACATACACCGTCTAATTGGCAAGAGTACACAGCTAAAAAAGTATTAGTGTTGACAGAATACAAGATTTTTCTACCTATCTAGCCTGTATAGGGTTTTGAATTTACAAGCCCTAATTATATTGTATAGCTATCCACTCCATTCAACTCCTGGTCTTAAAAACAATAGTTATCCTTCCCTGCCCTACTGTGGCCAAGGGAAAACAAGGCCAATGTGTTTAATATATGTGCATGATGGCCTCACTTCTTTCTAGTCTAAATGCTTGTTCTGACACATCATGCACCTAGAAGTTGGTTTAGCTGCTGCAAAGGCAGGGAATATAATACCCAGGAAGGTGCCTGGGAAGAGAAGCCTACAATGAAAAGATTTTTGTAGTTTTTTTTTAAAAAGAATATGTGATAACTAGAGGCTTGGTGCGCGAATTCGTGCACAGGTGGGGTCCCTCTGGGTGGCCTGCAGGAATCGGGCCAAAACCTGCAGTCCTACACTGCCTGCAGCTCCTACCTGCCACTCCCACTCATCTCAGCCCCAGTGTGCCTGCTGCGGGCTCATGCCCCATCAGTCCCGAGCACTCGCCAGCCATGAGTCCTGCATCTGGTGCCCTCCCAAGGGGAGTGGCCTGCAGGATCGGGCTGAAACCGGCTCTCCAACATCCCCCGAGGGGTACTGGATTGTGAGAGGGCACAGGCCAGGCTGAGGGACCCCATCGGTGCATGGTCGGGCCGGGGAGGGGCCATGCGAGGGCTCCAAGGCGTGTCCAGCCCCATCTTGCCCAGTCCTGATCAGGGCCAATCAGGGTCAGCCAGCTGGGGAGGGACCGCGGGAGGGCTCCAGGGCAAGTCCGGCCCATTTCACTCAGTCCTGATCTACTGGGCCCTGGCAGCAAGCTAACCTACTGGTCAGAGCAACTACCCCCTGGTGGTCAGTGCACGTCATAGCAACTGGTCCACCAGTTGACTGTCTGCCCCCTGGTGGTCAGTGTGTGTCATAGAGAGCTGTTGAGCAGCTTTAGCATATCATTAGCATATTATGCTTTGATTAGTTGTTTGGTTCTGCCATTCGGTCTATTTGCATATTACCCTTTTATTATATAGGGTAGGATGTATAAACTAATAAGTGTTTCTGATAAAAATTTCTACTTTTGAGGAAACGCTTCAACTAATGACCCTTGAACAATTTGAAATTTTTTCTTTTGCAGAATAAACAAGTCTGATTGTATTCTCTGATTATTTTATTTTTTATTTATTTTTAAATATATTTTATTGATTTTTTTACAGAGAGGAAGGGAGAGAGAGAGAGAGTTAGAAATACTGATGAGAGAGAAACATCAATCAGCTGCCTCCTGCACACCCCCTATTGGGGATGTGCCCGCAACCAAGGTACATGCCCTTGACCGGAATCAAACTTGGGACCCTTGAGTACACAGGTCGATGCTCTATCCACTGAGCCAAACCAGTTATGGCTCTAGTTATTTTAATATATATTACTAGAGGCCCAGTGCATGATTGAATCATGCACGTGTAGGGTCCCCTACATGCTTTCGCTTTTCGCAGTGGAGCTGGATGCCTGTCTGCTGGTGCACCAGGCCTTTCAGAAGCCTCTGGCTCGGCAGAGGCTTCTGAAAGGCCTGGTGCCGGAGCAGACAGGCACCCAGCTCCCACGCTTTTGATGGTCTGCGGCTGCTGAGGGGGCTACCCTGCTGTTGAGAGGCACAGGGGGCGGGAGGCGGGAGTCCCGCCCCCTGCACCTCTCAACAGCAGGGTAGCCCCCCTCAGTGGCAGCAGATCTGTGCCTCTCAATGGCCAGATAGGCCACCCCGAGTCCCGCCCCCCAGCCTCCCGCCGCCCAATCGTGGGTGTAGCGGAGTGATGGTAATTTACATGTTACTCTATTATTAGATAGGATTATTAAGACTATATTATAGCCGTAGCTAGTTTTGCTCAGTGGATAGAGCATCGACCTGTGGACTGAAGGGTCCCAATGATTCTCTCTCATCATTAATGTTTCTCTCTCTCCCTCTCCCTACCTCTCTGAAATCAATAAAAATATATTTAAACAACAACAACAACAACAAAAACTGTATTACAGTAGTTCCCCCCATCTTATTCATGGTTTCCTTTCTATAGTTTCAGTTACCTGCTGTCAACCACAGTCTGAAAATATTAAATGAAAAATTCCGATATTAAATATTGGAAATATTAAAATGAACAATTCAAAAGTCTTAAATTTCTTACCTTTCTGAGTAGTGTGGTGAAACTTGCACCATCCTATTCTGTCCCACCGGGGATGTGAATCATCCCTTGGTCCGCTGTCTCCAGGCTGTGTATGCTACCTGCTCCTTAGTCGCTTAGTAGCCATTTCAGTTATCAGACCCACTGTTGCTGCATTGCAGTGCTTGTTTTCAAGTAACTTACTTTAATTAGTAATGGCCCTGAAGTGCAAGAGTAGTCATGCTGGCAATTCGGATATGCCAGAGAGAAGCTATAAAGTGCTTCATTTAAGGAAAGGTGGACATGCTCAACTTAATAAGGAAAAAATATTGTATGCTGAGGTTGCTAAGATCTATGGTAAGAACAAATCTATCACGGGACTGCGAAGAAAGAAAAAGAAATTTGTGCTAGTGTTGCTGTCACACATCACACTTTACCAAAGTGACAGGCCATAGTGCATGATAAGTGCTTAGTTAAGGTGGAAATGGCATTAAATTTGTGGATAGAAAACATGAACAGAAATGTGTTTGATTGATGGCAACATGTTGCACCAGAAGGCATTGACCCTCTACAAAGATGCCAGCAAGGGATCCCCTGAAATGAGTGACCATATTTACAAAACTTTAATTCAGTATATTATTGTTTTATTTCATTATTGGTTATTGTTAATCTCTTACTGTGCATCATTTATTTTTTATTTTTATTAAATTTATTGGGGTGACATGGGTTAATAAGATTATATAGGTTTCAAGTGTACAATTCTATGATATACCATCTGTGTATTGCATTGTGTATCCACCACCCAAAATTAAATCTCCTTCCATCACCATATACTTGACTCCCTCTTTCCTTCATTACCTCCCCGTCCCCTTTCCCTCTACTAACCACCATACTGTTGCCTGTGTCTGAGTTTTTGTTTGTTTTATTTGTTCATTTGTTGTTTTCAGTTTTATATCCCACATATAAGTGAAATCATATGGTTCCCACCTGCAGTGAATGAGGGTTCCTTTCTCTCCACAACTTCCCCAACACTTTTTACTTGTCTTGTTGATAAAAGCCATTCGAACAGGCGTGAGGTGGTATCTTATTGTAGTTTTGATTTGCATTCCCTAATAGCTAGTGAAGTTGAACATCTTTTCATATGTATTTTTGCGATTTGGTTGTCTTGAGAGAAGTATCTGCACATTTTTAAATTGGATTGTGTTTTGTTGTTGTTGTTGAATTGTATGAGTTCTTTATATATTTTGAATATTAAACCCTTGTTGGAACTGTTGTTTGTAAATATCTTCTCCCATTTGGTTGGTTGCCTTTTTGTTTTATTGGTGGTTTCTTTTGCTGTGCATAAGCTTTTTAGTTTGATATAGTCCCATTCATTTATTTTTGTTTTTCAATTCCCTTGCCTTTGGGGTCAAATTTATAAAATCTTCTCTAGGACTACAGTCTCCATGGTATGTTATTGGCTCCTTTGTAAAAATTTATTGGCTTTATTTGTAGGCTCTCACTTCTGTTCCATTGATCTGTGGGTCTGTTTTTCTGCCAATACCATGCTGTTTTGATTATTGCCGCTTAGTAGGATAACGTACCTTGGTTGTGGACACATCCCCAGTAGGAGGTGTGCAGGAGACAGCTGATCAATGTTTCTCTCTCATCGATGTTTCTAACTCTCTATCCCTCTCCCTTCCTCTCTGTAAAAAATCAATAAAATATATTAAAAATAAAAAAAAAGAATCATGTCAACCCTGGCTGGTATGACTCAGTTGGCCAGAGTTTCATATCATGCACTGGAAGGTCGTGGGTTCGATTCCCAGTCAGGGCACATACTTAGGTTGCGAGTTCGATTCCCAGTCTCAGCGCACATAGGAAGCAACTGATCAATGTATCTCTCTCACATCTATGTTTCTCTTTGTCTCTCTCTTCCTTCTTCCTCCCTCACTAAAATTAATTTTTTTTTAAAAAGAACCATGTCATGTGGAAAAAGTGACAATTTTACTTTATCATTTCCAATTTTATTTCTTTCTCTTGTCTAATTGCTCTGCCTAGGACTTTGAGTACTATCCTATATAATAAAGAGGTAATATGCAAATTGACCATCACTCCAACACACAAGATGGCTGCCCCCATGTGGTCAAAGATGGCTACTCCCATGTGGACACAAGATGGGCGACACAAGATGGCCAGCAGGGGAGGGCAGTTGTGACTGATCAGGCCAGCAGAGGAGGGCAGTTGGGAGGGACCACGCCTGCAGGGAAGGGCAGTTAGGGGGGACCAGGCCTGCAGGGGAGGGCAGTTAGGGGTAACTGGGCCAGCAGGGGAGGGCAGTTGGGGGCAACCAGGCCTGCAGGGAAGAGCAGTTAGGGGCAATTGGGCCGGCAGGGGAGCAGTTACGTGTCGATCAGGCTGGCAGGGGAGTGGTTAGGGGGTGATCAGGCTGGCAGTCAGAAGCGGTTAGGGGCAATCAGGCAGGCAGGCAGGCAGGCAGGCAGGCAGGCAGGCAGGCAAGTGGTTGGGAGCCAGCAGTCCAGGATTGTGAGAGGGATGTCCGACAGCCCGTCAGACATCCCTCAAGGGGTCCCAGATTGGAGAGGGTGCAGGCTGGGCTAAGGGACACCCCCCCCTCCCCTGTGCACGAATTTCGTGTACCAGGCCTCTAGTGTTGAATAAGAAGGGTGAAAGTGGACATCCTTGTCTTGTTCCTGATCTTAGAATTTTTAAAAAACTTTCAGTTTTTCACCATTGAGGGTTAGTCATATATAGACTTTATTTCTTGAGGTACTTTTTTTATCTATCCATTTATGAGTTTTTTAAAATGGATGCTCTGTTTTATCAAATGCTTTTTCTGCATCTACTGATAAGTTCATATTATTTTAATCCTTTGTTTTGTTAATGTGGTGTATTATGTTGATTGATTTGCATATGTTGAACCATCCTTGTGCCCCTGGAAGTAACCACACTTGATCATGATATATTATTTTATTAATGTATTGTTTTCTACTTGCTCACATTTTGTTTAGGATTTTTGTATCTACATCCATTAGAGATATTGGTCTATAGTTTTATTTTTTTGTGTTAGCCTTGCCAGGTTTTGGTATCAGAGTTATGTTGGCCTCATAAAATGTGTTAATAAATATTGTCTCTTCTATATGAGCATAACCAATGGACACAGACAGTAGGGGGTGAGGGCAGGTGCTGTGGAGTAGGAGTAGCCAGGGAGAGGTCACTGGGGGAAAAAGACGTATGTAATACTTTAAACAATAAAGAATTTAAATTAATAATAATAATAAAGCGTGTGCATTTAAAAAATAAATAAATATTGTCTCTTCTTGAGTTTTTTGGAAGACTTTAAGAAGGATGGGTATTAAAATAAAACTTTGACTGTTTGGTAGATTTCACTAGTGAGCCATCTGGTCCTGGACTTTACTTTTTGGGAGATTTTTTAAAAATTTATTTTATGGTTGAGAGTATTACAGATGTCCCCCTTTCACCTCCTTCCACCCATCTCCCATGCCACCCCATGCTTTCACCTGTCTATTGTCTGTGTCCATGTGCAATGCATAAATGCATATACGTTATTTTATTAATCTCTTCCAGCCCTCCTTCCTGCCTTCACTCTGAGATCTGTCAGTCTGTTTCATGCTTCCATGTCTATGGTCCTGTTTTTCCATTAGTTTATTTTGTTCCTTAGCTTCCACATATAAGTAAGATCATATGATATTTGTCTTTCTCTGCCTGGTTTATTTTGTTTAGCATAGTACTCTCCAGCTCCCTCCATGCTGTCTCAAAGGGTAAGAGATCCTTCTTTATTACAACTGTGTAGTGTTCCATGGTGTAAATGTACCACAGCGTTTTACTCACTCATCTAGTGATGGGCATTTAGGCTGTTTCCAGATCATAATGCTGCTGTGAACATAGGGGTGCATATATTCTTTCTGATTGTTGTTTTGGGATTCTTAGGATATGTTCCTAAAAGTAGGATTACTGGGTTAAATGGCAGTTCCATTTTTAATTTTTTGAGTATCCACCATACTATTTTCCATAATGGTTGCACCAGTCTGCATTCCCACAGCAGTGTACTAGGGTTCCATTTTCTCCACATTCTCACCAGCACTTGTCATTTGTTGATTTGTTGCTGGTAGCCATTCTGACAGGTGTGAGGTGATACCTCATTGTAGTTTTAATTTGCATCTCTCTGGCAATTAGAAATGCTGAGCATTTTTTCAAATGTTTGAATGTCCTTTTTGGAGAAGTGTCTATTCAGGTCTTTTTCCCATTTTTTAAATTGGATTGTTTGTCCTCCTCTTGCTGAGTTGTATGAGTTCTTTGTATATTTTGGAAATGAATCTCTTATCAGATGTATCATTGGCAAGTATGTTCTCCCATATTTTGAGTTCCTTTTGCATTTTGATGGTGGTTTCTTTTGTTGTGCAGAAGCTTTTTAATTTGATGGTTGTTTCAGTTTTCACACTGTTGACCAGTCTATATAGATTTTCCAGTTCTTTGTGATTCAATCTAGGAAGGTTATATATTTCTAGGAACATATCCTTCCTTCTAGGTTATTGAATTTGGTGCCATATAGTCTTTCCCAGTATTATTGTATGGTCCTTTTATTTCTCTGGTGTCTGTGGTAACTTGTTTCATTTCTGATTTTGTTTACTTGAATCCTCTCTTTTTTCTTTGATGAGTCTAGGCAGAGGTTTGTCAATTTTATTATTCTTTTCAAAAAAACTAGTTCTTTGTTGCATTAACTTTTTGTTGTTGTTGTTATCCTCACCCCAGGATAGTTTTTCCATTGATTTTTTAGAGAAAATAGAAGGGAGAGAGGAGAGAGGGAAAGAGAGAGAGAAACATCAATATGAGAGAAATACATTGATATGGTTACCTCCTGCACGCGCTCCAACCAGCACCAGGGATCGAACCAGCAACCCAGGTACTTGCCCTTGACTGGGAATCAAACCCACCACCCTTTGGTACATTGGCCAATCAATACTCTATCCACTTAGCCACTTAAATTTTTAATAGTCTTATTGTTCTATATGTCATTTAATTCTGCTCTGATTTTTATTATTTTCTTCCTCCTGCTGCCTTTGGTTTGCTTTTTTCCCTCTTTTTCTATTTCTATTTCTCTGTGTGTGTGTGTGTTTTTTTAATATATTTTTATTGATTTCAGAGAGAGGAAGGGAGAGGGAGAAAAATAGAAACATCAATGATGAGAGAGAATCATGGATTGGCTGCCTCCTGCCCGTCCCCTACTGGGGATGGAGCCTGCAACCCGGGCATGTTCCCTGACCAGGAATTGAACCCTGACCTCCTGGTTCCTAGGTTGATGCTCAACCACGCTAGCCAGCCTATTTTTATTTCTTTAATATGTAATGTTAGGTTGTTTACTTGGTGTTTTTCTTGTTTTCTGAAGTAGGTCTGTAATGATATGAATTTACCTTTTATTACGGCTTGTGCTGCATCCTAAAAGTTTTGATATGTTGTAATTTCATTCTTATTTGTCTCTATCTAGCTCTTGATCTCTTCTTTCTTCTTTGGTCCAGTTATTTTTTACTAGAATGTTGTTTAATCTCCATGTATTGTGGATTTTTTTTCCCCTTTATTTTTGCAGTTGATTTCTAATTTTAAAACATTGTAGTCATAAAACATGCTTAGTGTAATTTCAATCTTTTTAAATTTGTTAAAGCTAGTTTTGTATCCCAACATATGGTCTACCTTTAGGAATGTTCCCTGTGTCCTAGAGAAGAATGACTAATCTGCTGTCCTGGGATGAGAGGCGCTGTAATTGTTAATTATGTCCATTTGTCTTATGTGTCATTTGAGGCTGATCTTCCTTTATTGATTTTCTGTTTGGTGATCTCTCAGTAGCCGTCAGTGGTGTATTTAGGTGCTGTACTATGATTTTGTTTTTGTCAGTCTCTCCCTTTAGTTCTGTTAGTAGTTGCTTTATGTATTTTGGTGCTCCCTGGTTGGGTGCATATATTTTGAGAAGTGTCATGTATTGATATAATATCCTCATGATCATTATAAAATGTTGATTTTGTCTCTTCATACCTTTTTTATCTTGAAATCTATTTTGTCAGATATAAGTATAGCTACACCTGCTTTTCTCTGCATGCTATTTATTTGGAGAATCATTTTCTTTTTATCTTTTCATCCTCAGCCAGGAACACGTTTAGAGTGAGGAAAGGGGCAGGGGAGAGAAAGAGAGAGGGAGAGAGTGAGGGAAACATCAATGTGAGAGAGAAATATCAATCAGTTGCCTCCCATACATACCCCAACCAGGTATTGAACCTGAAACCTAGGTATGTGCCCTGACAGGGAATCAAACCCACAACCTTTTGGTGTACAAGATGATGCTCCCACCAACTGAGCCACCAGCCAGGGCTGGATAATCATTTTCCACCCTTTCACTTTGAGTCTATATTTGTCTTTGCAGCTGAGATGTGTGTCCTGAAGGCAGCATTATGGTTGGTTTTGTTTTTTGACCCATTCTGCTACTCTGTGCTATTTTATTGGTGAGTTCAGTCCATTTGCATTTAAGGTAATTATTGACGTAGGAGGATTTCCTATAGCCACTTTATCTTTGTTTCTTGTAGCTCTGTGTCTCCTTGGTTCCTTTTCCCTTGTGTTTCTGTCTGTTCTTTTAATTTCATGATATTCTATAATTTTTTCCTCTGTTTCCTTTTTTTTTTTTAAGTGAAGTTTCTCAGTTTGGGATTTATTCATGTGGTTACCAAAGGAATATGTAAAAGAAAGGTTCATGTATACAGTAGTCCTTTTTCTTCTGAATGCATCTTATCTCCATTCCCTTTTGCAATTCAGACCTTTATCCCCTCCTCTTCTATGTATTTGTTGTCACAGATTATTTTTATTCATTTCTGAATTGAACTAGCTATTGTCTTCTTTATCTCTCTTTTTAAATGCTTTACCTCCTTTAACCTTTATGAGACATTTGAGTGTATATAGTACCTTATTCTGAAAAATGGTTGTAATATCCTGCTTCTGTCTATCTGTTAGTAATCTTACTTATAGTTTTGTATCCTGTTGTTCTTTGTTTCAGGTAAAATAACCCCCTTGAGTATTTACTGTAATGGAGGTCTTCTGGTGGTAAATTCTCTCAGCTTCTGTATACTTGAAAAAGTCTATTTCTCCTTCATATATAAAGGATAACTTTGCTGGATATATTATTTTTGGCTGGTAATTTCTTTCAGTAATTGATTATTTTATCCCACTCTCTTCTAACTTGTAGGGTTTTGCTGAGAAGTCCAATAATAATCTAATGGGGTTTCCTTTATAGATTACTGTCTTCCTTTCCCTAGCTGCTTTGAGAATTCTTTCTTTCTCATTAATTTCTAATATGCCTTGGAGAAGGCCTTTTCGGATTGAGATAATTAGGTGTTCTGTTTGCTTCTTAGGTTCAAGGATTTAGCTTTTTTCCTAGGTCTGGGAAGAAGTTCTCCACAGCTCTTTGAGTCAGCTCTCTGTTCCCATCTCCTTCAGGTATACCTATTATTCTTATACTAGAGGCCCGGTGCACCAAATGCTTGCACTGGGTGGGGGAGGTCCCTCAGCCCAGCCTGTGCCCTCTTCCAGTCTGGGACCCTTTAGGGGATGTCCACCTGTAAGCTTAGGCCCGACCCTGGGGGCCTAAGCCGGCAGGCGGACGTCCCTCTTGCAATCTGGGATCCCTCTCGTAGTCCAGGACCCCTCGCTCCTTACTGCCCGCCTGCTCACTGCTCCTTACCACTTGGCTTGCTGTTCATTAGTGCTGCTGTGGAGGCGGGAGAGGTTCCTACACCACCACTGCACTCGCCAGCTGTAAGCCTGGCTTCTGGCTGAGTGGTGCTCCCCCTGTGGGAGTGCACTGACCACCAGGGGGCAGCTCCTGCACTGAGCGTCTGTCCCCTGGTGGTCTGTGCACATCATAGCAACTGATCGTTCCACTATTCGGTCGATTTGCATATTAGGGTTTATTATATAGGATTTCTCTTTTTGATGGAGTCAGATAGTTCTTGTAGAGTTTTTTTTTTTTTTTTCAGTTTCAATCTTTTTGGTAAAGTTCTTGTTTTGTTAGTTATTTATATTTCTGACTTCATTAAACTGCCCGCCTGTGTTTTCGTTATTTCATTGAGTTTTTTCACAACTGCAAACTTGAATTCTCTGTCATTTGAATAACATATTTCCATTTCCGAATATTTTTCATTTTCTTTCTGAGCGGCCTCATTACCTTCGTTATTCATGCTATTTGATGGAGTCCTTCTCTGTCTAGGCTTCTGTAGTAAGTTGATTAAGAAGTCTTTCTTTTGTGTTCGAGTAGGTGGCACAGAAGCACAAATGTTTTAGTTTCTCTTACACTTCTCTGGCTTTTTAGGTCACTATGGACAATGAAGATGTCCTCGTTCCCTGGGGGCAGGTGAAGGTAGGCATCCCCTCTGTGACCAGGCCTCCTTTGTCTCAGGGCACCAAACTGGCAGGGAATGTGGAGGGCATTGGGGTTCTAAATCCGTGAAGTCCTAGCAATGTATACTGCAACCAGAGGCTGCCAGCAGTGCAGCTGTGATGAGTGGAGGCAGGATGAGAGGGGTCAGAATGAGAGGGGCTGGGCTGGGCTGGTGCTTTAGTGCCTTTGTTCTTGCAGTAATGGCGACTGGAAGACCTCAGTGGCTTCACCTCTGTATCTCTACCCATCCCTGGGATTATCCCAGTGTGTACATTTAGATGTTTCAGTGCACAGATCTCTCAGAAGTGTTCAGGGAATAATTTGTTGAATTATAGCTGTTCAAATTGTTGTAACTTCTAGGGGAGAGACCAAGGGGGCTTCGCATGCCACCATTCCTCTGATATTCTCCCTACTGTGCCTAATTTATAAGTTAAGCTGTATCATAGGTATGTATGTGTAAGAAAAAACATAGTATATACTTATGGTTTGATATTATATGAGATTTCAAGCATTTCCTGGGAGTCTTAGAACATAGTCTCCTGGGAAAGAGGAAGATTACTGTGTTATTTTTATACCATTATATTACACTAGAGGTCCGGTGCATGAAATTCGTGCACGGGGGTGGGGGGGTGTCCCTCAGCCCAGCCTACACCCTCTCCAATCTGGGACCCCTCGAGGAATGTCCAACTGACCGTTTAGGCCCAATCCCATTAGGATTGGGCCTAAACGGTCAGTCGGACATCCCTCTCACAATCCAGGACTGCTGGCTCCAAACTGCTCGCCTGCCTGCCTTCCTGATTGCCCCTAACTGCTTCTGCCTGCCAGCCTGATCATCCCCAAACCACTCCCCTGCCAGCCTGATTGATGTCTAACTGCTCCCCTGCCAGCCTGTTTGCCCCTAACTGCCCTCCCCTGCAGGCTTGATCACCCCCAACTGCCCTCCCTTGCAGGCCTGGTCCCTCCCAACTGCCCTCCCCTGCTGGCCATCTTGTGGTGGCCATCTTGTGTCCATATGGGGGCAGGATTTTTGACCACATGGGGGCAGCCATCTTGTGTGTTAGAGTGATGGTCAATCTGCATATTACTCTTTTAGTAGATAGGATAGAGGCCTGGTACATGGGTGGGGGCCAACTGGTTTGCCCTGAAGGATGTCCTGGATCAGGGTGGGGGTTCCGTTGGGGTGTGGGGTGGCCTGGGCAAGGGGCCTGTGGTGGTTTGCAGGCCGGCCACGCCCCCAAGTGACCCAAGTGGAGGCCCTCGTATCTGGGATTTATTTATCTTCTACAATTGAAACTTTGTAGCCTGGAGCAGAGGCCAAGGCAGGCAAGGGCTTCAGAAGCTTGGCTTCCTCCATTGCTAGGGGCAACCCTAGCCTCCTGCTCTTTCCAGCTCTGTGGCTGCCGCCGTTTCTGTTTGGATTTATTTATCTTCTATCATTGAAACTTTGTAGCCTTAAGAGGAGGCCTAGGCTGGCAAGGGCAGGTGGGAAGCTTGGCTTCCTCCATTGCCGGGGAAACCCAAGCCTCTCTCCTGCTCTCTGTGGCCGCAGCCATCTTGGTTGGGTTTATTTGCATATTTTCTCCTGATTGGCTGGTGGGCATGGCTTGTGGGCATGGCTTGTGGGTGTAGCAGAGGTACGGTCAAATTGCATATTACTCTCTTATTAGATAGGATTATTACTTTGTCATTAATACCTTAAACAAATTCACTGTTTTGTGGCATTGTTTTTCCCCAAAAGCCAATTCTCAAAATACTTACAGATTTTATACATTTTTAAGAGGTCTCATAAACAACATGCTAATGTAAATAGCAGAACTTGTATGGTAAAATTATTATTTGGTAAACATCTTAAAATATACTCGGACTTAGTGCAATACTGTGAATTTTTATTAGTGTTTATTTTCCTTGAATCATAATTTCTTTGCCTATTTTTTCTCTCAGGTCCTTTATCAGTCTCCTGTTAAGTTGATGAGCTCTTTCTCTGTCATGAGTATTAACTCTTTCTGTTGCATGCATTCTCTTCTGGTCTTTTGGTTTATTTTAGCTTTTTCTATGCAAGTTTCACAGCAGAGAGATATTTTCATGTTTATAGCCAAAACTCTGACTTATTTCCTTCCTATCTCCTAAGTTTTCTTTTTGATTCTCCACTCCAAATTTTTTGAAAATATTTTTAAAATTTATATTTCTATCAAAGTAATATATGCATTACTTTGAAGCTTATGAAATTGCTATTTTATATGTCAAGAAATAATAGAATGTAGCAGTTTCATGTGACTTTTTAATACATTGTTTAAAGTGTCAAATCGTATTAATTGCAATTTTTGAAACCCAAACAGGTGTCTCTGTCCCTCTTCTTCACTAGTCCTATACCCTCCCTTAAGAGAAAACCACTTTAGCTCTGGTTCACTGTTTTTTCTGGCATATACAGAATATAAGTTTCTTACAATGCTATTACTAGATTTTTCCCCCTAATATTTATTGATCGCTTTGTATGTTCTAGACTGTTCTAGGCACTGGACTTCAAGAGAGATCAAAACAAACACCCTTTCATAGAGCTTCCATATTAGGGGTAGAGATGGAGACAGACAACTAAATAAATTATTTAATATGTTTATGTGGTAATAAGTTCTATGAAGAAAAGTAGAGCAGAAATGGAGTGACGGGGGAGATGCAGAAATGGGGTTTCAAATTTCAGTGGGGGGTTAAGGAAGACCTCCCGCAGAAGATCATGTTTGTGCAAAAACCTGAAGGGAGTCCAGTGGGGAATGAGTGTGCCAAGGAGTGCAAAGGCCTGAGACAGGGCCCTGATCTGTCTGAGGACCATTGTGGCCAGGGCAGCGTGAACAAGGGAGGAATTGATAGGCTGGCAAAGGAGCAGAATGGTTGTGGAGGGTGAGGGAAGCAAATGGGGGATTCTTGGCCCTTCTTCTGTGTGAGATGGGGAATCATGGAAGGATTCTGAACAGAGCTATGACATGAGGAGACATATATTTAGGGATCACTCTGGCTGATCAGTTGAGAATGGACTGTAACGAGCAAGGGCAGAAGCAGGGATCCATGTGGTAATCCAGGCAAGAAATGATTGTGGTTTGAACCAAGATATTATCCGTGGAGGCAGTGAGAAGAAGTGTGATTCTAGACATGTTTTGAAGGTGGAATTGACAGGATTTTCTGACATATTGGAGGATCAAGGATGAGGGTATGGTTTTTGGACTTAGTAACTTCAGGGGTGGAGTTATCATTTACTGAGAAGGGAAAGACTGCGGAGGAAAGTGTTGGGAGGGAGATCAAGTATTCCATTTGGAATATATTGAGTTTAAAATATCCAAACAGAGATGTCAAAAAGGCAGTTGGGTAGGCGGCTTTGAATTCAGGCTATTGATTTAGAAATGTTAGTCAGATTATATTTAACTCCTTGAAGCTGGATGAGATCACCAGGGTATGAGTGTAGCTACTAGTGTATAGGCAAGAAATACAGTGAAGTAGAAGGAAAACTAGGAGTGTGATTTTCTAGGAGTAATAAACTCTGACAAATGCTGCTGGAGGTCAAATAAGATGAGCAAAGAGAGCTGACCTTGATTTAGCAATGAGGAAGTTATCAGCAACCTTGATGAACAGTGTTGGTTTTGTCAAGTGGGTTGAAAAGCGCTTGACAAAAAAAAATCCTTTGTAACAAAAACAAGCTGAGAATAGAAGGGAATTTCTTCAACCTAATAAAGGCCGTCTACTAAAACCCTACAGCTAACAGCATACTTACTGGTGAAAGACTGAATGTTTTCCTTCTGGGATCAGAAAATAGACAGAGTTACACATTTTTGCCACTTAATTTAATGTGGTACTGGAGGTGCTAGCCAGAGCAATCAGGCAAGGGAAAGAAAGAAAAGGCCTCTAGATTGGAAAGGAAATAGTAAAACTATCTGAAAATTATTTCATCTTCTAGAAGATCCTTCTTCTGCCTCAATTGAAATTATCATCTGGATTCTTTTCTTCATTCTGCTAATGTGTTGTACAACACTGATTTATTTTTATATGTTGACCCAGCCTTGCATTCTTAGGATAAATCCCACTTGCTCATAGTATCTAATCCTTTGTATATGTTGCTGAATTTGGTTTGCTAATGTTTTGAGGATTTGGGATATTGGACTATAGATTTTCTTCTTATGATATCTTTGTCTGATTTTAGTATCAGGATAATACTGGCCTCATGCACTGAGTTGGGAAGTGTTCCATACTTTTTTTTAAAGCATTTGTAAAATAATTGTGCGAATTATTAAATGTTTGATAGAATTCACTCATGAAGCCATCTGGTCCTGGTCTTTTCTTTGTGGGAAGGTTTTTGATTACCAATTCAATCACTTTTCTTGTTACCAGTCTATTCAGACTTTGTATTTCTTTTTTCGGTTTCAGTAGTAAATCTCTAGTAATGTGTCCATTTCATGTAGGTTATCTAATTTGTTGGCATACAGTTGTCCATAGTATTTCCTTGTAATCATTTTATTTAGTTTGGTAGCAGTATCTTCTCTTTTATTCCTAGTTTTAGTAATTTGGGTCTTCTCTCTTTTTTTTAATTGGTCTGTGATCCTTTTGACAACAAAAATTTGGTTTTATTGATTTTTCTCTATTCTAATGATACTAAAATGTTACCATTGGTTTCTATACTAATAAGGAAATGTCACTTTATTGTAAAAATTTAACATTATCTCCTAATCTTCTGTATTACTCAGGAAACAGAATGTGTGTATGTGTGATATAGATATACAGGCATTCCTTGGGTTACTTTGGACTCGAAATACGTCATTTTGTGGTTGCATCACCATCTCCCATTTATTTAAAAAAAAAAATTTCTGTCATTTCGACGTATGTACATATGTGCTTTATGTTTTTTATTATTTATTTACTACAAGTAAAGGTCAGGAATTGTTATCTTTCTTTTAATTTTTTTTTTTACTGTTTCACTTCATTACTGCTGTGTATGTACTCCATGTGAGTGATGTAGGTGCTTATGTAGGTGGGTTCCAACTTACAGTGAAAATTGCATTATGTCGCGACGTAGGAATGGATCTCCAACGTAACCCGAGGACCTACTGTACTATATATAGTATAGATCTCATAATAGGTATAGATATAGATATAGATGTCTATATTTGTTATAGATATGTAATTATATATATGTGTGTGTATATATGTATATATGTATGTGTGTGTGTGTATGTATGTATATATATATATATATATATATATATATATATATATAGAGAGAGAGAGAGAGAGAGAGAGAGATTTAAAAGTTGGCTCACATGATTGTGGAGTAAGTCAGAATACACAGAATAGGCTATCTGGAGGCTGGGGACCCAGACAAAGCCATCTGCTAGCAGAATTCCTTCTTGCTCAGGAGAGAGGTTAATCTTTTTTCAGCTGATTGGATGAGGCCCACCTACATTATGGAGGGTAACCTGCTTTATGCACTGTCTGCTGATCTAAATGTTAATCTCTTTCAATAAACAAACACCTTCACAGAATCATATAGAGTGATGTTTGACCAGATGTCTGAGCACTGTAGCCCAGCCAAATTGACACATAAATCTCCTACTCTTCTTTAAGTAGATCTGTGGTAATTATTGCATTGAGGGGAAAAATTCCCTTTGGAAATTTTTTAAAAATATATTTTATTGATACAGAGAGGAAGTGAGAGGGAGAGAGAGTTAGAAACATCGATGAAAGAGAAACATCGACCAGCTGCCTCTTGCACACCTCCTACTGGGGATTGCCCGCAACCAAGGTACATCCCTTGACCGGAATCGAACCCGGGACCTTTCAGTCCATAGACCGACGTTCTATTCACTGAGCCAAACCGGTTTCGGCCCCTTTGGAAATTTGATATGTCTTCTACATCTAATGTTTCTCTCACTAAAAGAAGTAATTTAAACAATACACGTCAACAAAATGGAATGGATTTGTAACATATTAGCCACTGTATATCATACAACTGACCACAGTATTCTAGTATACATCAGATCCCAGCAGATACCATGACTTTCACAGATACGTTGTAGTGCCACTGGTTTTAAAGAACTTCCACATACACAGGATGCATCTGTATCCAGCCTTGGCACATGGCACCTTTTCTAAGGACTATTCAGAATAATTTCTAAGACCCTGGCTTATTTTAGAACCTTACCTTTACCCATCATCCACCTTCACAACCTGTATCTCCTGAATCCACAGGAGAGAACAAACAGAAGTGATCTACCTTGCACACAGAATACACTTGAACAAAAAGCGGGACCACCCAGGATGTACTTGTAGACCTATGACAACCATCTACACTAGGCAATAGCCCAGTGATTATTTTCACTTTTCTTGAAATGCATAAAAATTAAGCACAAAACAGCATATATAAATAGTCCTTAACCTGATTGATGACCAGTTAACATTTTTTGACAAATACATTCCATTTCAAAATTATCTAAGTGGACTCTTTTAAAAGAAATAACATTATAATACTCTAAGAATTGAATATCTATTTGTATAATAATTGTATCTTAAAACCATATTTAATAAGCTATCACTGATACCAACGTACACTATGGTATGATTCTTACTAAAGCGTAACATACCACATTTCTTAGATGTCTTTCATCAATAAAAGATGTTTGGCTATTATTATTGGAAGGAAGGAAAAAAGTTTACTGAGTGAGCAATATAAGTTGTGTGGTGGTTGCATAAAATTTTAAAATAACAACATGAAGGTAAATTAATAGTATGCTATAAATATGAATTATAGAAAATTGCACCTTTAAAGGTTGAATTCCTGTAAGTCAAGGGCTGCCTATATATATAAAGATTGTCAGCCCTTTTACTTTATATATTTCAGATATATATTTCATCATAAATATTTCTTTCTATTTAATTATATATATGTCATTTAGCTTTGGTGGGTAGTGTGGAAGGTAGTGTATTTTGGGGTAGGGGAGGGGGACTGGTAATTGTCTCAGTGGTACATGGTCTGCTTTAAAGATCCTCTCTCCTTTTTTCCTAATGCAGTACACAATAGTCTATATGAAGAGGAATATTTTTTAACATTGGTAAGAATTACAGACTGTTTTTCCTCTGGTTAATTCATTATAAAAATCTTGTTATAATCAATTCACAAAGTACTGCTTATCATACATCTGTCTTCAAACATAATTTCTTACAAGTGGTTTCCTGAAAAAATCATCAGGTTTTCTCCACTGCTGCCCTTGCTGGAGTACTTCATGAATTCTTTTAGAACAAGATCAGTTTTGGGACTTATATGAGTTAAGACTGTTCTTTCTATTTAACTGAAGTGTTTACCATAAAGTTAAATAAAAGCAAAACTGACCATTTGCTGTCATTTCTTTTAAATGTTATTATTTTCCCATCTCTACTTCCTAATCCTCCTATGTGTAAGCACTACTGATCCTCAACAAATTACATTGCCTTTTTTTTTAAATCTTATAAAAATTACCATTTTCACCAATATTCATCCATTTTATTAAAGAAAGTTATGTAGGTAAATAAAGCTATGTCTAAATATACTGCCTCAATGCTTCAAAAAATAAAATTTATATAAAAAGAACATTTAGAAGCATTCTGTCAAAATGGTGCAGGTTCTTTCTTGAACAAGAAAGAACTCTGCATCTCTCAACATGTCTGGAATTCTACTTGGAAATTTATTATTTTATTTTTTTATTTTTGACAGAAAGAAACCATTCCTGCTTGGAGAATTTTAGGTTGCATAGACTCAACTTAAAAAAAAAGTTATTAAAATTTCAAATCCAATTTTTCCTTTTTATCAGAAATATATTTTTATATTCAAGTTTATGTGTGCATACTGTGTTTTTTCCTAATTTTGAAAGAGTGTAAACAAGAACTCATTTCTTTATTAGCTGCTTGGCAGAAAATTAAATTCTCATATGGCTTCTTCTTTTTTATGGTAATGTTGTGCTATGTTTTAAAAATAAATTGTCAGTGGTATCAGGAAAACTTTTTAAGACGAAAGTAAATTATTTTCCCTTGGAAATTGCAAGTTGATATCTTATATTAGCTTCCATGATTTCACTAGGTACTTTGAATTTCTATTCTTAGCTTGAGATGAGTTGAAAGATTCAAGGGTATTTATGGCATTTCAACATTTAAGTTTTAATGAGAGCAACTTTGAACCTGTAACATTCCAGAGAGGAATTTTCTGTTAAGTTTGTTCAAAAGCCTTTTTCTATTCATATACAAAGCTAGCATCTGTGTGGTTGGTAAATGTAATCCATGATAACATTATGTTTCTCTGCTGATTTTTTTCTTTTCTGTTGACACTGTTTTATAAGATGAATATAGAAGCTGATTCACCCAGCTTCTTCAGATCTCAGTAACTTTCATAGTTTTGCATTGGCATTACTTTTCAGCTTAAACCTCCTCCCAAGATTTTTACTTATTTGTTGCTTTAAGGTGTTCTTTTTTTTTTTTTAAATATATTTTATTGATTTTTACAGGGAGAAAGGGAGAGGGATAGAGAGCTAGAAACGTCGATGAGAGAGAAACATCGACCAGCTGCCTCCTGCACACCCCCCACTGGGGATGCGCCTGCAACCAAGGTATATGCCCTTGACCGGAATCGAACCTGGGACCTTCCAGTCCACAGGCCGACGCTCTATCCACTGAGCCAAACCGGTTTCGGCTAAGGTGTTCTTAATTATCCTCCATTGTCTTTCAGATAATTTTATGATTGGCATACTATGGCAACATCATTTCAACAATAATTTGTCCTGGGATCATGTGACATAGTTTTCACATGTCTGTTACGATTTATATCATTCTGACAACATTGGCATTATATTAAAATGTTGATTTTAATGGAAATTTTCAATGTTTTGTTGTCAGGAGCCTAACACTGTATAATAGTTTTTAGCTGCTTAGTTTTTATTAATGTCTACATGTTTGTGTGTTTTTAATCATCTTTAAAAGGTGATTTATATTAAAAATTTCTCTTCCTTGTAATTAAGGAACCGATTGAACTAATAAAATATTTGCTTGGTCAAATTAATCCAATGTTTAAAGATGCAAAAAAAAAAACTTCTTTTCATACAGTATTTTTGGTAGTTTTCATAATTTAAAAAGATCCATACTTTAACATATTAAGGCAAGAAAAAAGAATTAAAATGTTTATTTTTATCTCCTTTTAAGAAAGTAAATAGTTTTCTTAATTGTGTTTGCATAAAATAAGTGTATTTTTTTTAATTGGGAAAACTTTAGAATGGATACTTCTATAAATCTCTAATTTTTGAGGTGCTTGTGATCAATATTGTTTTGTTATGATTCAAACAGATTTCACTGAGATTCTTCTTTTCCCACTTTACAAACATCTATAAAATTTACTCATATTTAAAGCTTATTATTTATAAAAACATTGGGAATGCATAATATTTTATATTATTAGACCAGTTTGGTTACATAAAGGAAAGATTGGTTACATAGCCAAAGACTGAAACTGCCCCATTGGAGGTGGTTACATAATAGTATTTTTTTTCTTTGAATTAACAGAAAAGCATGTATCACTTCACTCTTGTTCACATGTGTGTTTTTGAGGTTGATCATGTTGGTAAGTGAGTTACCTTGACTACGTAGGAGGGCCCTTTGTGTTATTGTACATGATTGTTCAAAATGATCATGTGTTTTTAATAAAATACTATCCTAAATGTCAAAATTTTATTAAAAAGTAACATCATTAAAATTATCAATATTTACATTATAAATTTACACTGAAGTTACTTATGGGAACCAAAGAATATGATACTGATTTGTGATTTTTAAAAATATTTTACATCCATTTTAATAGTTTGGTTGTATGTTTACAGGACCCTAATTGCTTTTCTTTTATCTTCACTTTTTAGGTGAGATTGCTGATTCTTTATCTTCCTTGACCTTTGATCTTTAGTTTTTATACTATAGTCTCATTTTTTTAAAAACTGTTTTCCATTATTGTTTTTACTTTCATTGATTTTTAAATATTTTAATTTATTAGTTATTTTTAACTATTGTGAATATAAAAACTTGTTCTGTTACCATAGTCATTTTATAAAAGACTAAGAACCTGTCTCTGAGACATGGTCAAAAGTATTCTGTGTTACATGATTGATATAACCACATAAATACCTCTGCCAATACTGGAGTTCATTTGGTTGTTCATATGTTATGAACAATCATTTGTAGGCTTTTTTCAAATTATAGAATTATGTAACATTATAGAAAGTTTGAAAAATATAACAAAATAATTACCCACAGCTCTCTCTAACACAATTATTTTCTCTTTTTATAGTACATTTTTTTTCTATAGCTATGCCAATTTTTATACTAGTAATAAGGTAAAACTATTATATTCTGTCCCTTTTTTCCATTCACTATAGCAAATGCATTTCTATGGCGCTGTATAATTTTATAATTATAATTGTAATGGCTTCAACTGAATTTCTTTGAAAGGGTGTTTTGCAATTTAATATTTTCCATAGTTCTGTAAAGTTTGAATGTTTCTAGTTTTTTACTGTTAAAAATTCACTAACATTATAAGTTTGACAGGTAATAACAATTATCTACAATGTGGAACTTATTTTAATAACAAATGATTCCTGATTTACATATGTAAGCATTAAACTTAATGCCCTTTTGATGAATGGTTTTATATAAATAAAGTACAGTGAAGTTGCTTTGAAAATTACCAAACTACTCTACCATAGCCTGAGTTTGTTTACTTATTTATTTATTTATTTTTACGTAGGAGAAATGTCAAAGTCCAATCAGACAGGTTAAGGGTACTAGTATTTACCAAAAAGTCTTAGTTTCTAGCCATGGGCCTATATTGTGAAACCCTTTAAACTACAAGTATTTGTGAATAATTTTTATGTCCCAGGGTATATGAGGAGTTAATTGAGGGCAGTGACACTGTTTAGTCATCACCTTGAATACAGAGGCATATTAAAATTTTTTAAATTCTATTTGAAAATGTCTTCTAAAAGAAAAAAAAAAACTTATAATTTTTAATCCCTTAATTAAACTGCTGTTCTTTGAGAATTTTTCCTAGTAAATTTTTTTCATAAAGTAACAGAAGGCTCATCATTTTTTTCTATTATATACCCATGTCTGTAGAGTAGCATTTAAAACTTTCTTCTTGACTTTCTTTCATCGTTTTTTTATTATTATTACTATCACGGTAAAAGAAGAGCTGCCTAAACCCACGGGTTGTTATACGTCCTTCATTGGGTTGCTGTGAAAATTAAATGAACTAATCCACATAATGTACTGCAAGTGGCGTCTGTCATTAGTAAGTTCTCCATAAGCATCAGCTGTCACCACTACGACTCCTCGTGATTTCCTGTTGTTATTATTGATAAGAAAATTATCTGAACTCGGACCAAGAATCACATTTTTGTCACATAATAAATAATAAATCATCTGGTACTCCGGGACAAAGTATGCATCAACATAAAGTCGTAAAAGGATTGTTCAGTAAGTGTTTCTGGGAACATTGGTTAACTTTTTAGAAAAATATAAAGTTACAGCCTCACCTTGCAAGCTTGCTCTCATGATTATAGGTGAATAATTCCAGGTGGGATAAAAGAAATTAAATGTAAAGCCATGAAATTCATATTTTTAAACTTTAGAAAATATAGGTGAATATATATCAGACCTAAGGATAAGAAAGTCATAAAAACAGTGGAAGAAACTCAAGCGAAAGAAATTCACAGATTCAAATGGGTAAACATTTAACATTTCATCAAAAAGAAAAGTTGAAAATCTTAAAGTCTTTGCAACAAATAGGGCTGAGGATTATGCCCTAAAAAGATACATGCGTGTGTGCATTATTTATGAACACCCTAATCAAAAAGTGGTCAAAATGTATCAAACATCAATTTACAGAATAAGAAATGCAAATGATTAATAAACATTAATAACGTCTAAGTCCACTAACAGTGAAAATGAAATGCTGTACAATTTTTCACTTGTCCAATTATTAATGGCTTTAGAGTGATTAGAAGTCCTCTTATGAGATAACGGTAATATGGGCAGTCCTGCTTACTGCTGGAGGAAATATACACTGTTATGAACCAGTCTGAGTGACAAGCATTTGGACAAGATCTATCTAGCTTTGCAACTTGTCCTAATGAAGTCACCAGTGAAATGAACAAAAGGAATGTCCATGGATGTCTTTTGCAGTCTTACTGAAATAATGAGCAGATAACAAACACCTTAAATGTCACATTTTTTAGTAAAAAAAATATGTGTAACTTTAAACACAGCTATATAATTAAATGATGTGTTAACATATCGTAAATGATCTCTACTGGAAAATATTAGATAAGTGTCTCCTTATGATTAGGAGCTGACCTGCACCTGCGGTCTTACTCTAACTCTGAAGTCACTTTCCTATTGTAATAACGTGAAATTGCCGTTCCTTTAAAACACACAAATCTCTAGCAGCTGTGGGTATGTGCCCTGGAAAAAGCCTGACCATAAAAATGCTGAGCCAATTATAAATTACAAAAATGTGAAATATAAGGAAAAATATATTTTGTGTAAAACCGTTCCCTTACTCTAAATTCCTTGTTACTATCCTTCTTTTTTAAAAGCCAGTTCTTACTGAGACTTGGGCACTGGAAATGAACTGGAGTTAAACAGGTCCTAGGTTATTTATAAACATTTACTTGAAAGAACCCTCTGCTTACTTTCCACTTAAGTACACTGTTTTAAATCGCCCTTTTAATGAGAACCACGTAAGTTCTGAAGGCAAGAGCCCTGGCCAGTGTAGTGCAGTGGTTAGAGTGTCAGCCAGCCCTGGTCTGGGTGCAGTGCAGGAGGCAACCAGTCAGATGTGTTTCTCTCATATCGATCTTTCTCTCTGTCTCTCCACGTTTGTCTATCCCTCCCACTCTCTCTAAAAGTCAATGGAAAATATATCCTTGGATGAGGATTAACAACAAAAAGATCTGAAGGCAAAAAATATTAACCCCTTTTCCTGTCATAGAATTCACTTTCTCTAAGCTTAGACTTAACCACGGTGTGAGGACGACACATCATTCATCATGTTACTGCAGTTTGAAAGTTACAATCTGCACTGCCTTGAAGGGCATGTCAGATAGATTCCCGGAAAATAAGCCGATCTGGTTTTTGGTTTGAGAAATAATCATAGGCAAGTACTCTGGATTGTATATGTTTTGTTATAGCCTCTGTTCTGGCTGTTTTATTGTTTTCTCTGGGTTTGGGATTTTTCTTTGTTGTTGCTGTTTTGTTTTTGGTTTTTTTTTTAATCTGTGTTTATATGTGGACTAGGGGCCCAGTGCATGAATTCATGCACCTTGAAAGAAACTGTGGGCCGCGAGGCTGCAGTCAGCCCATCCTCTGCGCCCCCACCCAGCCCCTCCCGCTCTGGCCCCAGGTCCCCTGTCTAAGGGCAGCCCCGTTCCTTCTGCCGCCGCTCCCATGTGCTGATGGCGCCGGCCCCGCTCGCACCCACTGACGGTGTGGAGCGATTGGGGCTGGCACCAGCAGCAGGTGCAAGCGGGGCCGGCACCGTCAGTGGGTGTGAGCGGCGGCTGCAACCCTGATCGCCCCTCAGGTGCAGGGGGAGGTGGAGAAGCCCTCAGGGGTGACCGGGGCCGGCAGCCACCGCTCGCACCTGCTGACGACACCAAGCAGTCAGGACCGGTGCTGGGCACTAGCAGTGGGTGCGAGCGGTGGCTCCAGCGCCGGCTGCGGGTGTGAGCAGGGCCGGCGCCGGCAGTGGGTGCAAGCGGCGGCTGCTGGCCCTGACCACCCCTCAGGAGCAGGGGGAGGTGGAGAAGCCCTGAGGGACAATTGGGGCTGGCAGCCACAGCTCGCACCCACTGATGGCACCGAACGATCAGGGCTGGCGCTGGGCGCCGGCAACCGGTGCGAGCCGTGGCTCCGGCGCCGGCAGTGGGTGCAAGTGGGGCCGGTGCCGGCAGCAGGTGTGAGTGCTGGGCAGGACCACGGTGTGCAGGAGCAAAGAATTTTCAGTAACCACCAAAGCTCGCTCTGATGACAGCAACCGGTGTCCTGCCTTGGTCTGGCACCACCACTCACCTGTGCTGACCATCCCGCTGCGGCTGGCGCCACCCACCATGTTCCACACGCACCCCCTGGTGGTCAGCACACATCATAGTTACCGGTTGTTTGGTTGTTCCGCCATTCAGTCTATTTGCATATTCGCCTCTTATTATATAGGATACTTATGTACATATGTATACGTGTGTACCCATTCATATGTGTATTTGTATATATGTATTGTGTGATGTAAATATGGAGCACTGTGTATGAATCAGGAGAGTAAAGGATTGTGATAAGTAAAAGTGGGAAGAATGCCTTTTACTGTAAATTTAAATATGGTATCAGAAATAACATACATCCCTAGAAATAATAACTAAAAACATGAGTAGTTAAGGTACACTAAATCTTTCTGTTGTGTTTTTTTAAAATGCCTCACTGCCCTGGCCTGGTGGTCAGTTAGTTGGTTGAAGCATTGTCCCATACACCAAGAGCTGGTGGGTTCAATTCCTCAGGGCACATACCCAGGTTACAGGTTCCATCCAGGTGGGAGTGATATGGGTGTATGAATATGAGAGGCAACTGATCGATGTTTTTCTCTCATATAGGTGTTCCTTTCTCTCTCTCTCTCTCTTCCATCTCTCTAAAATGCAATAAAAACATATCCTCAGGCGAGGATTATTAAAAATAAATAAAATGCCTCACTTCCTTAATAGGGTACTTTTAATAGTTAACATTTAAATCTGGCTTTAATTTTAATATTTTGTCTCTTTTGTAACACTAGCCAGTTAAAAACCTACTAATAAGCCCCTTAATTTATTTTTCCCTTTCCTGCTAGACAGTATGTTGTGGGAACACATGGAGGTATAGCATGTTCCTGCCTTCAAGGTACTTTGAATAAGTTGGAGACATAATCACGCAGTAATTTACAGCTGTAGTGTACAGTGTTTACCACATGCCAGGTACTGGGTCAGATCGTTTATGGCAAGTGTTTAATTCTTAACAACACTGTGAGGTGGAGACGACTATTTTAAAGTTGAGAAAATGGGCCTGGAGACATTGTTTAAAAGTTGGCAAGTCATACAGCTGGTAAGTCAGCAGAGCAGAGCAGACTTGTCTGCCTCTTGTCTTTTGCTTCAGCACCTAGTGATGCTGCTGCTGTGATAGAATCCATGTGGTGACCTGATTGCCTTTTCTTTGTTTTGTAAACGAGCATATTAGGCAAGGCACCAGCCCCAAAGCTCACAACCATGGGAGTTTCTCCTGCTTGATCGTCACCACCGAGGAAGTGGGTGTGAATGAGGTCAGGACCTTGTCACGGTGTGTGGGCGAGTGCACTGACAGTACTGTGTGCGCTGGCCAGGGAGCAGGGCTCCAGGGTTCCTTCCAGGGCTAAGCCTTGGGGTTTGCAATGTTCTCTCCTTTTGTCTGCCTTTTAGGATTTTTTCTTGTGAAAATATCAAATGTGTCCTTTCTGTGTTGAAATTTACAGAAGAAAATGAAACTGGAATGGTAGTAGGGTTTTTGTTGTTGCCTTTTTAAGTTTAATTTAGTAAACTTTTACCAAACACCTGTCCTGTACCAACCAGATGCAGCTAACGTCACCAAACCAACCTGTGGTCCCCATCTTTGGTGTCCAAAGATCCTCACATTAGAAATCTGTTTACTTCTTTCTTTTATCCACTATCCCTTTATTGTTTACAATGAAAGCAAAAACTTCAGTTAATGGTAAAGACCCAGTTAGGTTAACACTTTCATTGAAATTCGGGATTTATCTGTGATTTGTGGATCAGAAAAATTTCAGGTTTTCACGTTTGGACTTTATTTGCTTTGGATGAGACATTTATGACCTAGTTAGAACTATTCCTGTGCCAAAAGTTGTAGTGGCAAAGAAAACCCTCCCTCCATACAAGGAATGATTGTGAAGGCCATTTCTAGTTCTACCTGCTTATCCTATAACTAGAGGTCTGGTGCACGAAAATCATGCATGGAGGGAGTGGTTCCCTCAGCTCAGCCTGTACCCTCTCCAATTGGGGACCCCTTGGGGGATGTCCGACTGCTGATTTAGGCCCAGATTGGGCCTAAATCAGCAGTTGGACATCCCTCTCGCAATCTGGGACCACTGGCTCCTAACTGCTCACCTGCCTGCCTGCCTGATTGCCCCTAACTGCCCCCCCCCTGCCGGGCTGATTGCCCCCAACGGTCCCCTCTGCCAGCCTGATCTCACCCCCAATGGCCCTCCCTTGCCGGCCTGATCTTGCCCCCAACTGCCCTCCTCTGCTGGCCAATTTGGTTCTGATTGGTCAGTTTCAATGCCAGTCAGTATCAAAAGCTCCGCCTGCTAGGCAGCCATTGGCTCCCCCAGATTTGGTTCTGATTGGTCGGTTTCTATGCCAGTTGGTGTCAAAAGCTCTGTCTCCTAGGTAGCCATTGGTTCTTCGTACCACCCACATTTGGTTCTGATTGGTCGGTTCCTATGCCAGTCAGCATCTCTGGGCATATCTCTGGGTCTGATCAGAGTGGCAGGGCTTAACAGCAGCCCCAGCAGAGGCTGAGAGAAAAAGAAAAGCCCAGCTGCTGGCGAAGCTCAGAAAGAAAGAGGGAGGGAAAGAGAGAGGCAAGTACACTGATCAACAGCTTCCACTGAGGCTGCAGATCAGACCCTGACTCACTTTCTGGGTCTCAGCCACCTGGGCAGTCAGTGCTGGGTCGCCAGGCTGCAGCTGGGCAGTCAGTGCTGGGTCGCCCCAGCAACCCAGTGCTGACTGAAGGACTTCCGGTTGGTCAGCGTTTGGTCATGATCGGTCGTTACAACCCTGGCCTTTTGTATATTAGATTGCCTTTCTGGAGATAAGAACCGTGGAAACCTGAAATTAGAATGGTGAAATACCAGCATAGAAAAGTTAGGACAACTAATGTGTCATTTTTGTGCTAAACCAGAAACTATCCCGTTACTCGGATTCCAGTCTTGGCCAGCAGTCATAGGTAACAGAGTTAGGGTGGGATTGGGATCAGATAAGTAATTTCCCAAATTAGGCAGAGACCATTGCCTGGAAACCACTCTGCTAAAGCATCGGAAGTAGCAAGAATCTCGGTTACTTCTGGTGTGGTGTTGCGATGACTCTGAGATATATGTAGGGGTCCCTTTTATGGGTTCTTTCCCAATATCCTAGAAAACAGAGAGAAAAAAATTAATGTGCAGTGTGTCCTCTGACCCTTTACACAGAAGTTTGAATTGTGTCTGCATGTGGGATTTTAGAATTCACACATATTTTCTTCCTCTCAGGACCAGGATGGCACAGTGCCCCTTTTGCTTATCTCAAATCTCATCTTATATAAAATACCAATGTGTTTCATCACTTACCCTGTTCACTTTTTTATCTTTGATCAAAGAGTTTTAGAACAATACTTACCTGGCAGGGGAGATACCATGATCACGAAGGTGGTTTCCCCAGGGCGAGGCTTATCCATTGCACTCCGGATGTGCTGACCCCTGCGATTTCCCCAAATGTGGGAAACTCGACTGCATAATTTGTGGTAGTGGGGGACTGCGTTCGCACTCTCCCCTAAAAAAAAAAAAAAAAAAAAGAGTTTTAGAACAATTATCTTCCTCATTTAAAATCCTTTGTAAATGTTTCCCCTCAAATAAATCTTGATTATTTCCTCAAAATCAGAATGACTCTTGGTGGTCAACAGAAATATATTATCTATCAGATTATCTTTTTCATTCTATTCTCAATATATTGGTTGATTTTTATTAAGCTGAATCTGTGAGTCATATATCTCCCTAGTCATTGGTAATTGTTTTTTAATAGTGCCTTTATATTGAATCCTATTAACTTCTTAAATCCAATGCTAATAATTATTCTTTTTCTGTATGGTCCCTAAAAATTCACATAGATTAGTTATTATAGTCATATTTTGTTATAAAATAGCTTTATTTTTAAAGTTTTCTCTGTGTCACACTCAATCAATATTCTTTTTAAAGAGAATATATTTTAAAATATGTTTGGGCCCGACCAGTGTGCTCAGTGGTTGAATGTTGACCTGTGAACCAGGAGGTCACAGTTTAATTCCCAGTCAGGGCACACGCCTGGGTTGCAGCTTGATCCCCTGTGGAGGAGCTTGCAGGAGGCAGCCGATCAATGATTCTCTCTCATCATTGATGTTTCTATCTCTCTCTCCCTCTTCCTTCCCCTCTGAAATTAATAAAAATATATTTTTAAAAAGAGTAATGTAAAAAAGTCTTTAAAATAGATATATAATACATATATATTGTTTTGTACTATAGAGCTGATGCAGAATATACTAGTACTAGAGGCCTGGTGCATGAAATTCGTGCACGGGGGAGGAGGCGGTGTCCCTTAGCCCAGCCTTCACCCTCTCCAATCTGGGACCCCTTGAGGGATGTCTGACTGTCAATGGGCGGTCAGACATCCCTCTCACAATCTAGGACTGCTGGCTCCCAACTGCCCTCCCAGGCTGGCCTGGTCCCACCCAACTGCCCTCCCCTGCAGGCCTGGTCCCCCACAATTACCCTACCCTGCAGGCTGGTCCCCCTCAACTGCTCTCCCCTTCAGGCCTGACACCCCCAACTGCCCTCCCCTGTAGGCCTGGTCCCCCTGAACTGCCTTCCCCTGCAGGCCTGGTCCCCCCCAACTGCCCTCCCCTGCAGGCCTGGTGCCCCCCAACTGCCCTCCCCTGCAGGCCTAGTTGCCCTCAACTGCCCTCCCCTGCTGGCCTGGTCCCCCCAACTGCCCTCCCCTGCAGGTCTGGTTCTCCCCCCCCGCCAACTGGCTCCCTTGCAGGCCTGTGTCCCCCCTAACCACTCTCCCCTGCAGGCCTGGGTACCCCCCCCAACTGCCCTCCCCTGCAGTCCTGGTCCCCCCCCAACTGCCCTCCCCTGCTGGCCTGGTCTCCCCCAACTGCCTCCTCTGCTGGCCTGGTTATCCCTAACTTCCCACAACTGCTCTCCCCTGCAGGCCATCTTGTGGCAGCCATCTTGTGTCCACATGGGGGCAGCCATATTTGACCACATGGGGGCAGCCATCTTGTGTCTTGATGTGACGGTCAATTTGCATATTACTCTTTTATTAGGTAGTATATGTTTTGATAAGTAGGTTCTTTTCTCTGTCTTAAAATCTGGATTTTTCAGAGAGTATAAAGGTTGGTTTGGTTAAGAGTTGATTGCACAGCTTATGAGTTCTTGAATGATGCATATGATAAATGTCACTATTCTAGAAAAGAAATAAAACCAGAATACTGCAACAACATGAAAATCAGAATGAAATGGGAATTGACTGAAGAAAGGAACTCTAGCTGAGCTTTTTAAGCCCACTTGATAAGTGATAGCAGTGAGTTTGAGAGGATGTTTAAGCAGACGTGATATTTATTTAAATACTTAAAAAGTTATCTTAGCAAAAGATTATATGACCTGTTGATGAGTACACAATTGAAACTATGAAACATTTTCAAATTTCAGTAGGCTTCAGATCATAAATACATAGAGCTTCCATAGAAGAAGACCTGAGGCAGCTAGGTCCATGGTTCCATTCCCCTGGAATCTCGTGGAAGTTAAATAACTTGCTTTTAGGAACAGGATAGTCTCTGAGCCTGATCCCACACATAGGCCTGTTTGACACAATGCTTTCCCTAATTTAGTTTTCTTTCTTAACAGTAAATCCTGTCTGTGCCCAGGTATGTTGTTCAGCTATGCTTAGAATATGACATGACATATTCCAGTGTTTATGAATGAGAGAACCCATCATTTATATTTAAAATGTTTTTAAAGTGCTTTTAATTTTTTCTTATCAAATGTGTTCATCAGTGAGTCCCTGATAAATTATCCTTATGCTTTCTGACTTCCTTATTATGCTTTATAACGCAGTTATTTTACTCGTTGATTTCTGAAGAAAACTCTATGATTTAGAACCAACTAAAATTTGTCATTATAGCTATATATTTAAATGTTAGATAATATTCTTATAAATGGTTATTTTAATAAAATTGTGTAGCATCTATTTTTATTCTCTTACTAAGTGCACTTGTAACAATAATATGGTGTAACAAAAATCTGATCCAACTTTGAGGGGTTTTTATTTTTGTTTTTTGAGGGGGTTTCCTTTTTTAGTTTTTATTACTAGAAACAATTTTTTTTTTTCTATTTACAGCTGGTTTTAGAAGAAGTTTTCGTCTAAGTAGAAAAGATAAGAAAACAAATAAATCCATGTATGAATGTAAGAGGAGTGACCAATATGACACAGCTGATGTTCCCACATATGAGGAAGTAACCCCATATCGGCGACAAATGAATGAAAAATACAGACTTGTTGTCTTGGTTGGTAAGTGTCTGCGTGTGTGTGTGTAATTCGGATGAAATGAGTGAGATAGTAAAAATTTCACTTCAAAGAACATCGTACTTGAAGTTTCGAGCTAAAAAATCTCACCCATTGTTCACATAGAGCCCATGCCCCTTCAGGGCGCTGAGCTGAGTATTTCCAAGTAGGGCCTCCCTCAGTCAGGTCAGCAGGTGTTGGCCCTGCTCTGCCTTTACTGCACTGTCCAGGCGTGGCCACGCATTGCACTTGTCATTACTGCCTTACTTTCGCTCTCCTTAAAATTCACCAACTATTCTGAAGTATCCCAGGCTGATTTTCCTTGTTTTTTTATCCCTCTCCACTCTGTTCACTTGTTGGGCAGCCCACCTGGGGTAGTCCTCCCAGTCACCAAGGAAAGGCCGGGCTTGACCTTAGTCTCTGCTCAGACTTCAGGCTGCCTCTCAGCAGGTTTTTATGGCAGAGACAGCATCCGTGTCAGTGCTCAGAGGGAGGAGCCCCCCCTTTCCCACCGGCCTCCAGCCTCAACTCCAGGGCTTCTCAGACTTACACACTTTGAGTCAACTGGGCATCTTCTTAGCACAGTTTCTGTTCTCTCCCAAGTTCCCAGATACCCAGGCTGATTCTGGAGTGCCTTTTGCTTTTCAGCTACTAGTATTGTTTATAATGCACATGTAGGGAGGCTGTGCACACAGGATAGCCTGGTTGCTCTGTTGAAATGGGATCAGTTGCCATTACCTTCTTTTGTTGGTGGCTGTAAACTGGCTGCAATTTATTTTGATATCACACTTATTTTGTACTTTGTTATCATGTGTTTAAATGATGATTTTAAAGCCTTTGGTTTTGTCTTAATTTGCTGTTCAGGATTTGTTCAGTGATATTTTAGACTTGGTATGTCTGCTTCATACTGATTTATTATATTTTCAGCTTTTATTATAAAACTAGAGGCCTGGTGCATGAAATTCATGCACTAGGGGGGGAGGGGAGTCCCCTCAGCCAAGCCTGCACCCTCTCCAATCTGGGACTTCTGGCTCCCAACTGCCTGCCTGCCTGCCAGTCTGATCACCCCTAATCACTCCCCTGCCATCCTGATCGATGCCTAACTGCTCCCCTGCCAGCCCGATTGCCCCAAACTGCCCTCCCCTGCCAGCCTGGTTGCCCCCTACTGACCTCCCCTGCAGGCCTGATTGCCCCCAACTGCCCTCCCCTGCTGGGCTGATCACCCCTAACTGCCCTCTACTGCTGGCCTGATTGCCCCCAACTGACCTCCCCTGCAGGCCCGATTGCCCCCAACTGCCCTCCCCTGCAGGCCTTGTCCCCCTGAACTGCCCTCCCCTGCAGGCCTGGTCTCCCCCAACTACCCTACCCTGCAGGCCTTGTCCCCCCCAACTGCCCTCCCCTGCAGGCCTGGTCCCCCCCAACTGCCCTCCGCTGCTAGCCTGGTCCCCCCCAACTGCCCTCCCCTGCAGGCCTGGTCGCCCCTAACTGCCCTCCCCTTCTGGCCTGATCGCCCACAACTACCCTCCCCTGCTGGCCATCTTTGACCACAGGGGCGGCCATCTTGTGCAAGGGTGTGAGGGTCAATTTGCATATTACCTCTTTATTATATAGGATTCTTATAAGAAAGTCTTTAGCCCCTAACACTTTATTTCCCTATTTTGGAGCAATTTCTGGTATAATATAATTTTTAATTTTTTAATCCCACCCTTATCATCACTGTGGCCTTGATTTTCCATAGTGGAAAGTGATTTCATTGTGTGTGTGTTTTAATCCTTACCCAAGGATATGTTTTTATTGATTCTAGAGAGAGGAAGGGAAAGAGAGAGAGAAACATGGATGTGAGAGAGAAACATTGATCAGTTGCCTCCTCTATGCACCCTGACTAGGGATCAAACCCACAACCGAGGCATGTGCCCTGACTGGGAATCGAACCCACAAACTTTTTTTGGTGCACGGGATGTCGCTGCAGCTGAGCCACCCAGCCAGTCTTTAATCCTATCCTTTCCATCGCTGTGACCTTTATGGAGCATGATCTTCCATAGTGAAAAGTGACAGCCAGGGTTGTCGTATGTAACTGTCCTTCAAAAGTGTTTCCTGTTATTCGCTTCCTTCTGTGTAGTCATTGTCCAGAAAACCTTTTAACTTGTTTGTGTAGCACATTTGTAGTATTAGACTTTTAGAGTTTATTTTCTAAAGTCTATTACATCCTGTGAGGTGGGGTGGTGGAGACAGTGAGAAACAGGCCTCTGGGGCAAGGCAGGCTGCCTTCCAGCCAGTTCTGCTCTTCCATAACCATGTGACACCCGAACATTTCAGATTTTGGGGGGGCATTTTTTTCTTCATCTGAAAAATGAGGACAATAAGAGCATCTGCTTTCTAGGTTTGTTTGAATGTTAAATGAAATAGTATTTGCGAAGACTTAGATGAATTCCTACTACCTCAGTTAGGTTTTAATAAACAAAACTCTTCTATTTTAACTA
Source organism: Eptesicus fuscus (assembly GCF_027574615.1). Lineage (NCBI taxonomy): Eukaryota > Metazoa > Chordata > Mammalia > Chiroptera > Vespertilionidae > Eptesicus > Eptesicus fuscus. Next base: position 95,202,612 of record NC_072477.1, read on the forward strand.
AAAATATAAGTTGAACATGAAATGTTAAAATATGAATAGGCTTCTGCTGATTTTGATCATTAGTGTTCCAAATATTTATAAATTAAATTAGATTATTTAGCAATTTATCATCTAAAAGGGAATCAAGCAGTGGACTTGAATTTTGGAAATTCTGGATTGTTCCTGAATTGACTATTTACTTCTCATTATTGTAGAAATCATATACTGTACTTAGGAAATAGTTCCTGGGCTCTTACAACAGGTGTAGGAATATGGAAAGTGTATAAGCATCCTGGTCCTCCTCAAGACTAATTTGTTTTTCTCAGTGTTTTCAAAGCCATTGGGAATAAATATGTTTGCTTTGAAACTATTAGATAAATACTAGAGGCCCAGTGCATGGATTCGTGCACCAGTGAGGTCCCTCGGCCTCACCTGCGCCCTCTTACAATCCAGGACCCCTTAGGGGATGTAGTAGTGTGTGAAGCAGCAGGCGGCCAGGGAGGAGCCTGAGCCCAGGCCAGATGCCGCACCACTCCCGCTCATCCTGGCCCCGCAGCGCCTGCCTCTGCCGCTGCTGGGTAGCGCTCCTGGAGAGGTGGGAGAGGCTCGCGGCGCCACAGCCGCACTCTTGCTGTGGGGTGGGAGCACACTGACCACCAGGGGGCATCTCCTGCGTTGAGCATCTGCCCCCTGGTGGTCAGTGTGTGTCATAGTGACCGGTCAAACGCTCGACTGGTCAAGCGGTAGACTGGTCACTTAGGGTTTTATATAGAGAGAGATTGTTAAGAAGGTACATAGTTTTTATTTTCCCTGGATTCTTACCACAGTATTGCATGATTTTTATTCTTGGACTTAATGTTCAAGAAATTAAAATCTAACAAGTTATTAACATGGCAAAAATATGTGGAGGACTTTGAGCTCGATCAGAAGTATTTCATTTCCAAAGCCACATTTCAGCCACTAAAACATCTCAGTGACAGTTTGTGTTATATTCACTTCTGCATTTAAAAGTATTTTCCAAAAAGTATGTTAAGACCAAATGTCAGGCATTTAGTACATTTTTCTACATAAGTTTTGTCTTTGGTGAAACTTGACTTTTAAAAAATAGTAATGTGTGTTTGCAGGTGAAGGAGCGGTAAGAAAGCTTTAGTGTTCAAAAACTATAAAACACTTATATCGTAAGCCAATAGGAGAGCAAAAATTCGTCTGTGGATATTCAGACAATTTGTGACTTGTTCTATCTGGTTACAAGGCATAAGAGGCAAAAATAAACGTTTATTTATGTTTCATGTTCTTAGTTTGAGCACTAAGTACTGTTCTGCCCTCCTTTGTGCTGACTTTTATATGCTGTGTAAAGACTGTGAGGTGGTTTGAATAGACATTTATAAGACTGTCATAATTTTTCCATAAAACTATAGCAAAACAAAAAGTTATCCCACATAAAGCAGAGAGAAAAGTAACTCAAAACTAAACGTGAGTGTTAATGTTTGTTAGAATTCCCAAAGCTTTAGTTGACCTTAGATTGAAGGCTTGTAGGAGTTACTCTGCTCTAGAGGGTTTTATATAGACATCTGTAAATCCCAAAGTCATCATTGGATTTATGAGTGTGGGATGGATTTAAAATTATAATCCTTGTATATAAGACATAAATATGATCTTTATTAGAATCTCATTGGCTCTTTATGACATCGGTTGGTCGTAAGTGTTTATACTCCAGCTTAATTTCTGGGCACCAATTACAGTTATGTTTATTCAGCTGATTTCTATGGAGTACCTACTGGACCAGGTACTTCCTCAGCACGAGGGTTTGTTGGTGAACAACACAAACATTCTTGCCCTTATGGTGTTTACATTCTAATAGGAGGAGATACATACACTAAAAAATTCATAATAAATTAGTAATAAATAATAAAGTCAATTGTATAGTTATTCAACTGTGATATATGCTGTAGAAGCTAAATAATAAGTGTTACCCCAATAAATTTAATACGATTTAAATTAAAAAATAAAAAATAAATTAAAAAGAAGATAATTTAAGAGGATTTAGAGGAATCAATAATTTGTGATTTTGAATCGGAAGATCCTGGTACCTCATTGGAAAGGTCAAATTTTTTATCAGACTCTTGAAGTAAGGAAGTTGTCCATGCTCTCTTCTGCTTAGCTAAGGAAGATGGGTGGTTTTATTTTTATCTTTTAATTTTGCACTTTTGTCATAGCCCCAGGGTAGAAGTGAGACAGGACTTGATTTGTGTAAGTCTAGAATAAATAGCTGCTTTGGAAAAATGATCCTCTTTCAACAAGCTCCCCACTCCCTTTTTCTTTTCTTCTTTTTTTGACAGTAGCACTCAGGTGATACTTCACAAATAGCAATCCCCTCCCCCCCCCCCCCCCCCACCCCGACAGAGGAAAGAAAATCTGAGCCTCTATCAGGGCTTGTTGCTAAGTTGCTACATTTTCTATACAGATTGATTCCCAGGGAACTTTAAATTTCGTGTTATAAACAGAAATCCAGTCCAAAAATCCAGCCACCCATTAAAACCTTTTGCACTCGGATGTCGAGTGTGACTCGACACGGTTAGCATTAGAATAAATGAATCGAGAACAAAGCAAGCGAGTGCAAAGGGTTAATGTGATTATTATAAGACTGCAAGTCAGATATAATAGTATGATTGTTTTTATTTTATGCTTAGAGCAACAAAAATAGTAGTGCTACAATATGATAAGTAGACTTTTTACATGTGTCTGATCTGAGCAATACTTAGAGATTTCGCATGATTTGTCTTTCAGTAAATCAAATGAGTAAATGTGTTTTTTAGGTAACAAAAGCAGTTTGGATATTTATTGCAGGTTTCAGTAATTCTGATATTTTTCTCTGGATGATAAGAGTAAAAAGTCTGGCCAATATTATAAAAATCTCCTGCACGCCTCCTACTGGGGATTGAGCCCACAACTCAGGCATGTACCCTGACCAGAATCAAACCAATGACCTCTTCCTTCCTGGGTCAACACTCAACCACTGTGTAACACTGGCTGGGCTAATATGCCATTTTTATGTTTGTGCCAAGATGTACGAAGATCAGTAGCAAAAGTGAATAGTGCTTGGTCAGAACAACAGATTTCTTTCTAATAAATAATTTAACATTGGACATAAATCCAAATAAGAATGTATTTTATCATTAATCCATTATGACTGTTACATGAATATCTAGTGTGTTACAACAAACTTGGCCTATTTGCACCTACCTGTATCTCCCTTTCTCAGAAGTTCCTTTCCTAACAGATTATTAACACTATAATCTTTAGCATGGTTATTGTCTTTTTATGTGTATTTACATTATTAGATTCAATTTGATGCTCATCAGCCTTAAGAACTACAACTAAGTTCTATGCCAGATATTTACAAATAAAAATTACTCATTCTTTGTAGACTTGTATAAGTGTCATTAAAAATATATACTGTATATACCACATTTTATTAATTTTATTAAAATTATATTCACAGTAGTAATACATTATTTTTCTAGTACATAATCATTCACTCAGCATCTGCACTTAACACACGAATAAGTAGATGGTTAAAACGCCAAAGTACAAACTTTGGCCATAAACCTTTTTTTAAATTTAGGATTGTGATAGTGATATTTTAAAGCAGTGTATGTCTAAATGCTCCTATATGAAGACCAGGAATTTACATATGGATTTTTAAATTTTTTTTCTCCTTCAGATAAAATTAAAGGCATTTTTTGCAGTTAATGTGACTATTTTCTTAAATGTAAACTTTTAACTAGAAACTTTAGCATCATTTAATTGATACCCTAAGTGGACTATATTTCTTTGGTTGAAGTAAATGAATGTTTATATAAAACCACATACAACACTGTTTCCTACTTTCAAGAGTGAGTTACGCCTGGCTGGTTTGGCTCAGGGATTGGACGTCAACCCATGAACCAGGAGGTCACGGTTAGATTCCCAGACGGGGCAAATGCCCGGGTTGCAGGCTCAATCCCTGGCGGGCAGGTGGGTGGGGGGGTAGTGCATGTTGGAGGCAGCTGATCAATGGTTCTCTTTCATCAATATTTCTCTCTCTCATGGTTGCATTTAATTAGTGAATTACTAATTAAAAGCACAAAAGTAATTAAAAATATGCCTTTCTAATGATTTTAATTATCCAATAGACATTTTTTATAAGAATTTCAACTAACGGGATTGATACACATGGCTTTATTCTTCCTAGAATTTACAAAGTGATTTTGTAATTTATATGAAAATTTTTAAAATGTAACAGAAATACTTACATTTCTGGTTTGAATAGAAACATTCTTGCCCTGACCAGTGTGGCTTGGTTGGTTGAGTGTCAACCCCTGCACCAGTCACTGGTGGTTCCCAGTCAGGAAACATGTCTGGGTTGTGGGCTTGATCCCTGGTAGGGGGAGTGCAGGAGGCACCGATCGCTGGTTCTCTTTCATCGATATTTCTCTCTTTCATGGTTGTATTTGCTATTTTTTTTTTTTTTTTTTTTTTAGTCCTGAATCAAGAATCCTGATAGATGTGCCCAGTGTGTATTGCCCAGGCCTGGTGTGCACACCATCATCATGAAGCTGAGTTTAGACTTCTCAGAGGTTCTGCACAGAATGAGTTTTGAGATTCCCCAGATTGGGCTTCTGCCATGTTTTGTAGCCAGAAACTTTTCTTATTCCACAAGCACAGATAGTCATCACTACCTAAAATGTGGGGTAGCTTGGAACCGGGTAAAAAAACTCCGTGAAGTTATGGATTAGCCAGAAACAGACAATGGAGCAGCTGGCTACCCGATTTGGTATTTCATTGGCATTCTTTTGATAAGGTAATAGGTAGAATGGAAAGAATGTAGACTTTAGAGTCTGACAGGCAGGCTTTGAATACCAGTTAAACAGAACTCCAGATGTGTGACCTTAGAAAAATTATTTAACCTTTGATTGTCTTAGTTTTCTCATCTGTAAAATGAGGATAATCCCTTTTTTTGCAGAGATGTTTTGAGGATTAGGAATGGTGCACGTAGCCATGTGACATGCTTGCCATGTAACCACATGACACGTGACTACATAGTGCCGCCGTTGTCGTCGTCATCATCACCATCATCACCATCATCACCATCACCATCATCGTTCCAAAGCCTGTTGTTTGTGATTTAAATCCGTGCTAGATAGGTAGTTTCCTTTGCCTCTCTTTATTATTAACAAGCACAATGGAAAACTATAACTTATATATATATACATATGCATAAATGTATTTTACCAGTTGTAACAAAAACTTATATATTGAAGGGGAAATGAATCTGTCCCACAGGAGAGGCACACAAATGAACCTAACTCAGTTTGCATTCTAAATTGACTACAGTATAAACAGACTTTGTATTATAAATACAAACCAGCCAACTAAAAATATGAACTTACGCCTAGTCCTAGAAAGATACAGGATAGGAATGTGAATCTAAGCTGTGGTCTTAATGTCAAGATCTAATGAGGAGAAACAGTAGAACTTCTCCAGTGTAAATGGCAGGACTAAGCTAAGGGCCTGTCAGGGAACATGCTGTTTGTAGGCCTCCCGGGCAGTTTTGTAGTAAGAATGATCGAAATTGTATCCCTGTTTTAACCTTTTTGTGATGATACTCCCACCTTTGAAGTTGATAACCTCAAGTCTAATCTAGGGAAAATTTTTCAAATAAAATCATTTGCCACTGAACATTCTTGGCATACTCAAAGAGTGTGCAGTGAAGCAAGCCGCTACAAAGAGTTAGGTTATGTAAGAGCTAAAATTGACTATAGTCAAAATTTAAGGCCATCACATTAGAGACAGCATACTTTTCTCCACTAATTCAAACATACCTAGTTTTTCCTCCAGCATTCAAATAAATCATTGAGATTTTTTGCCGTGGGTAGTAAAAGAAATAAGAAAGATTCTCACTCAGCAAAGTATCTCACTTTGGGAAGCACTCCAGAGCTGGTATCTACTGAAGAAACGGCTTTTTGTCCTGGGTGCCTTGTATGTATGTGTGTTGGGAGGTGGGGAAGAGAGTGGTAGGCAAGGACCCACTATTTAAGTTTTAGTGTTTTGTTTGCTTCTATCTTTTTCTTTGAGCATATTTAATTGGGTTTGTATTATCTGTACAGAGAATACAGACCAATTGTAATACCCCTTGCTTTTCTCATTTGTTTTCTAGTTATTTTAAAAAGTAAGTTTTGGTACATTAAATATTTTTGTACCTTTAGAGTATATAAGATATATACCCCTGGATGGTGTCTGGCATTTTGTAGACCGTTACTAAATACTTACCACTTTCCACCGCTCCTTTGGAGATCTCATCTTCTCGGTCTCAAGTTTTACCTTGTGACTATATTTACAAGGGCTCCCTAGCCCTGGCCTATTGCATTGCAGTCCTTGTCTGAGTTTAGGTAGATAGACTTCCTCCCCTTAAACTCACTATTCCAGATCCCTGTTCACCACCCTCCCCTCTGCTTTTCTTTATTTTAAGATCAAGAGAGCCAAGTTCAAATTTGAGCTCTGCCAACTTTTCTTAGTGATCTTGAGTACGTTACCTAACTCACCATTGTATCTAGGTATTCTAGCTGCAAACTTCTTTGGTTCATTCAACAAATAGTTTTATCTCCAGAACAGCATAATTTCCAAGTAAATTTAAATTAATAAAACAAACTAATGAGTGCCTACAATTCACCAGATAGGGAAACAACTGGTGAACAAGTAGATGACACCTGTTTTCAAAGAGCTCACTTCTGTTAGAGGATAACCTCGGAGTGGGAGTACAGGGAACTCATGGACTTGGTACCTGACCCAAATTTAAACCTTCAGGGAAGATTCCCTCAGATGCCTAAGCTGAATCTTAAGCAGGAATTAGCACAGGAGAAGAGAGGACAGAGTGTTCTTGCAAAAGCAAGGAGCATGTGATGATGACCCAATACAAAGAGAACCTGCCACATTTCAGGAAGCGGCAGAAATCTTATGTAGCTGGAGTGTGCATTGTAATGAAGGAGTGGCCAGAGTGAATAATAGAAATATTAATGTAGCTCAAAACATCCAATCTCTATAAACCTATTAAAGAATTTATATTTGATTCTGTACACAGTGGAGGAAGAATGAGAGATGCTGGTAAGAAATGACAGAAGCTTAGGCCAGGATGGTGGAGATAGGAGTGAGCAGTAGCTGGAGGAGAGCATAGGGTTAAGGGACTTTTGTGTGTTTTTTTATTGTTGTTTTAAGGTAGGAGAGAATTAATATTAAGTGCTGAGGGAAAGAGCTAGAAGCAAAAATTTAAAAGGTAAAGATTTAAGAAGATAAATTTCTAAGAGAAGGCATAAGAGCGGATGACTAGAGAGAAGGGTAAAGGATGGTCTAGATAGATGAGTCTAGATCAGGCGTCCTCAAACTACGGCCCGCGGGCCACATGTGGGTGTTTTTGCCATTTTGTTTTTTTACTTCAAAATAAGATATGTGCAGTGTGCATAGGAATTTGTTCATAGTTCTTTTTTAAACTATAGTCTGGCCCTCCAATGGTCTAAGGGACAGTGAACTGGCCCCCTGTTTAAAAAGTTTGAGGACCCCTGGTCTAGATGCATAATAAATCAATGAAAATATATTTTAATAAATAAATAAAAGGGGCAGAGACTGAAGTCATATTGGGAAGCTTGAATTTAATATCTACACTAATAAAAGAGAAAAATGCTAACTGACCGTACCTTCACTATGCCCACAGCCAATCAGTGTGAGTATGCAAATTAACCCAACAAAGATGGTGGTTAATTTGCATACGCTGAGGGAGGGAGGAGTGAAGACTGAAGACAGCATAGAAGGAAGAGGGCAGGAAAGCGGAAAGCAAGACGGCTGCGGGAGGGAAAGCGCGGGTGGGGGGCAGGCAGAGCGGGCGGTGGCGGTGGCGGCGGCAGGAGGGAAAGCGTGGGGTGGGGGGTGAGGGGTGGGGGACAGAGGAGGCAGGGAAAGTGCGGGGGGTGGCGGGAGAGGTGGTGGTGGTGGGAGGGAAGCCCGCAGGAAGCCCTGTTCTTGCAGGAATCTTCCTGCAACGGGCCCCTAGTTTTAGTAATAAAATATATCTCATAGTGATAGCAGAGTCAAGGTTTTCTCAGTAAGTGAACTAGAGAAAGGTCTCTAGAGACCAGGGATTGGGGAAGTAAGATGTTAGTGTTTCAGAGGGTGTTCACAGCATTATTGAGGTTACCCAAAATGGTGGTAGGAGTGAGGTGCAGAGAATGACAATGGCCAGGTGGTTAAGTCTTAGAGCAGTGGTTTTTGACAGGGCAGTACTGCCCACCAGGTATCAAAAAGGACATTTTTGAGGATTATTTTTAAATTTCAAAATGACTGAGGGGGTCAGGGATGTAGACTTCACATTTCTGCAGTATAAAAATCTGACCTATGTCACACACAACTTCTGAATGTTGTGCTAGACATTCAGGAACTGAATTGCTGACTCAACATATGGTGGGGTTGCAAAATAAGAGGTGTACCGTCTGTGACACTCAAGCTCTGTCCGGTCCCTGGGGAGGAGCGGGGGACTATTGTTACACTGAATTTAGATGTAAAGTGCACATCATTTGCAAAAGAATGATTTTCTTCACTTCTGTAGTCTTGACATGTTATCTCTTTCTCAATTCAGGCTGTGTCCTTATCATATTCCATTAAGTCTTACCTGTGATTTCTATCCAATTGCTAGTCTTATTCTAATGTTTACCTGTACCTTTGGGCTTTCATTTTCCTGTGCTTTCTTTTTTTAAAATAACTTTTTCTTTTTAAATTACACTTGACATACAAGATTTTATTAGTTTCAGGTATACAATATAGTGATTAGACATTTATAAAACTTACTAAGTGATCACCTTGATAAATCTAGTAACCATCTGACACCATACATAGTTATTACAATACTAGAGGCCTGATGCATGAAATTCATGCGGGGGGGGGGGGGGGGGGGGGTTGTCCCTCAGCCCAGCCTGCACCCTCTCTAATATGGGATCCCTCTCACAATCCAGAACTGCTGGCTCCCAACCACTCGCCTGCCTGCCTGCCTAATTGCCCCTAACCGCTTCTGCCTGCCAGCCTGAACTCCCCCTAACCACTCCCCTGCCAGCCTGATCGACACCGAACTGCTCCCCTGCCGGCCTGATTGCCCCTAACTGCCCTCCCCTGCCGGCCTGGTTGCCCCCAACTGCCTTGCCCTGCAGGCCTGGTCACCCCTAACTGTCCTCCACTGCTGGCCCGGTCACTCCTAACTTCCCTCCCTTGCCAGCCTGGTTGCCCCTAACTGCCTTCACCTGCCAGCCTGATTGCCCCTAACTGCCCTCCCCTGCTAGCCCAGTCACCCCTAATTTACCTCCCTTGCCAACCTGCTCACCCCCAACTGCCCTCCCCTGCTGGCCTGGTCCCCCCCAACTGCCCTCCCCTGCAGGCCTGGTCCCTCCCAACTGCCCTCCCCTGCTGGCCCAGTCACCCCTAACTTACCTCCCTTGCCAACCTGCTCACCCCCAACTGCCCTCCCCTGCTGTCCTGGTCCCTCCCAACTGCCCTCCCCTGCAGGCCTGGTCCCTCCCAACTGCCCTCCCCTGATGGCCTGATCGCCCACAACTGCCCTCCCCTGCCAGCCATCTTGTGGTAGCCATCTTGTGTCCACATGGGGGCGGACATCTTTGACTACATGGGGGTGGCCATCTTGTGTGTTGGAGTGATATTCAATTTGCATATTACCTCTTTATTATATGGGATTATTGACTACATTCCCTATACTGTATTTTACATGCCCATGACTATTTTCATAGCTGCCAATTTGTACTTCTTAATCCCTGTCCCCTTTTCACCGATTTCCCAGTTCCCATCCCATCTGGCAACCATTAGTTGTTCTCTGTGTCTATGAATTTGTTTCTGTCTTGTTTGTTCATTTGTTTTGTTTTTTTAGATTCCATATATAAGTTAAATCAGTGGTATTTGTCTTTCTCTGTCTGACATTTTGATTAGCACAGTACCCTCTACGTCCATCCCTATTGTTGCAGACTACAAGATCTCATTCTTTGTAAGGCTGAGTTATATTCCATTGTATATATGTACCACTTTATTTGTATCCACTCACCCATTGATGAACACTTAAGTTGCTTTCATATCTTGGCAACTATAAACAATGCTTTAATGAACATATGGAGGCATATGTGTTTTTGAATTAGTGTTTTGAGTTTCTTTGGACAAATACCCAGAAGTAGAAGTGCCAGGTCTCCTTTGTCTCTTGTCATAGCCTTTGTTTTAAAGTCTATTTGTCTATAAGTATTGCTACACCAGCATTTTTCCCCACATCCATGAAATATCATTTTTCATGTCTTTGCTTTCAGTCTCTGTGTGTCTATTATTCTGATGTGAGTCTCTTGTAGGCAGCATTTGTAGGGTCTTGTTTTCTTACCTATTCAGACACCCAGTATCTTTTGATTAGAGTATGTAGTCCATTTACATTTAAAGTAATTTTTAATATGTTTTTATTGATATTTAGAGAGAGAAAGGAAATGGAGAGAGATAGAAACATTAATGAGAGAGAAATATCAGTCAATGGCCTCCTGCATGACCTCTCCTGGGGATCAAGCCTGCAACCCAGGAATGTATCCTGACCAGGAATCAAACTGGTGACCTCTTGTTGCATGGGTCAATGCTCAACCACTGAGCCACACTGGTCAGGCTAAAGTAATTTTTGATACATGTGTAATTATTACCATTTTATTGTTTATATTTTTATCTCCTTGTGCTTAAGTCCCTTTGACATTTATTGTAATACTGTTTTGATGGTGATGAAGTCTTTTAGCTTTTTCTGGTCTGGGAAGCTCTTTATTTGTCCTTTGATTCTAAATGATAGCTTTGTTGGATAGGATAATCTTGGTTGTAGATCCTTGCTTTTCATCACTTTGAATATTTCATGCCAATCACTTCTGGCCTTCAAAATATCTGCTGATAAATCAGCTGAGTCATATGGGTGCTCTCTTGGAGGTAACTAATTGCTTTTCTCTTGCTGCTTTTAAGATTCTCTCTTTACCTTTAACTTTTTGCATTTTAATCATGATGTGTCTTGGTGTGGGTCTTTTTGGGTTCATCTTGTTTGGGACTCTGCTTCCTGGATGTATATGTCTATTTCCTTCGCCATGTTAGGGAAGTTTTCCATTATTATTTGTTTAAATAGGTTTCCCATTCTTTGCTCTTTCTGTTCTCCTTCTGGTACCCCTGTGATGCAAATGTTGGTACATTTGATGTTGTCCCAGAGGCCCCTTAAACTATCCTCATTTTTTTAAGTTCTTTTTTCTTGCTGTTCTGATTTGGTGTTTTCTGCTACCTTGTCTTCCAAATTTTTGATTCAGTCCTCTGCTTCCTCTATTCTACTGTTGATTCCTTATAATGTATTCTTCATTTCAGTTATTGTATTCTTCATTTCTGACTGGTTCTTTTTTGTTTCTTTCTTTTCTATCTCCATTTTTATGTGTCCTGTCTCTTTAAGTTCTCACTGAGACCGTTGATCATCCCTATTACCAGTGTTTTGAACTCTACATCTGAGAGATTGCTTGTCTCCATTTTGTTTAGTTATTTTCTGGAGTTTTTTTCTGTTCTTTCTCATGGGGTGTGTTTCTTTGTCTTCTCTTTTTGGCTACCTCCCTGTTTTTTTTTTGTATGTGTGTGTGTGTGTGTGTGTGTGTGTGTGTGTGTGTGTTTGTTTTGTTTTGTTTTTTATAATATGTATTAGGTAGAGCTGCTATGTCTCCCAGTCTTGTAAAGTAGCCTAATATAGTGTGCATCCTGTGGGGCCTGTTGGCATAGTGTCTTGGTCACCTGAGCCAAGGAGTCCAGGTGTATCCCTCTGTGAGTTGTTTGTACCCTCCTGTTGTCATTGAGCCTTGATTGCTGTTGATACCAATGGGAGGGAGTGACCCTCAGACTCATTGGTTGTGAGAACTGGCAATGACTATAGTGGAGTAGCTTTTTTGCAGGGGCCACCCTATAGAACAGAATTCACTTTAGCAGGGCTCTGGTGCCTGCTAAGTCTGCCCTTTGGTAATATTGTTTCTGGAGGTGGTTGGGTGGTGTTCTGGTGTGGTCTGAAGCTGGCCACCAGGTGTGTTGAGGCCTCTTGAGAGGAGCTCTGGTGCAGGCCTAGCTCAGTCACTGCCTGTGCCCTACCTACCCAGGACCACTTGGTGTGAGCTATAAAGTGATCTGGAGATGGTTGCCACTTGCCTGGGCTTGGAGGTGCCTGATAGAGGCTAAGCTGCAAATTGAGGTGGCTACCTCAGTGCCAGGCTTGGGGATGCTTAGCAAGAGTTATAGGGCATGCCAAGGCCAGATGCTGCTTGTTTGGGTTTGTGAACCTTTGAGAGGTTTTAAGAAAGTCTGCAGCATGAGCCAAGACAGGCCATTCATATGAAAGTGCCACTGGAAGCACCTTTAGTGGGTTTGAATGCTGGATGGGAAATCACCAGAGTAGGGCAAACCATGTTAGCCAAGTTGATGGAAACTCAGAAATGGCAAGCTGGATCTGAGGTCTCAACAAAGGAATGGTGGCTTCTGCCAGCCCTTCTGTCTGGGAGAGAGCTGCCGCTCCAGCCCTTGCCCCAAAGCCAGACAATTCTGTTCCTCCCCACTATGTCCCTAGTTTTTGGAGCTGCAGTCCCAGCATTGGAGCTCAGAGCAAGTGAGTCTGAGGAAGTCAGTGCATGGGCCCTTTAAGAGGAACACCTGGGACTCCAGCAGCCCTTTGTCTCTCAGCCACAATCCACACTGATTTTTAAGCCAGAAGTTATGGGGACATTTCTTTCTGGGGAGCCTAGTGTGTGGCTGGGACCCCTGGTCCCTCGGGGGTTGGGGGTTGGTGTCTGCAGGTCAGATATCCTCCCGATTTTTAACTGCCACAAGTAGGTGTGGGAGCAGCCCATTTTATGTCTCTGCCCTTCCTACCAATCTTGATTTGACTTCTGTATATCTTTAGTTATAGGACTTCTATTCAGCTAGACTTCAGGTGGGTTCTCAATAACGGTTCTGTAGTTTAGTGGTAATTTTGATGTGCTTGTGGGAGGTGAGCACAGTGTTTACCTACACAGCCATCTTGACCAGAAGCCTTTGTGTACTTTCTTTGTACAGAATGGCTCCTGATCTTTCTATTATTGTTAACCCCCCACTTATTTATTACTAAAGGCCCAGTGCATGAATTTGTGTACCAGTGGGGTCCCTTGACCTGGCCTGCGGGATCGGGCCAAAACCGGCTCACTGACATCCCCCAAGGGGTCCTGAATTGCAAGAGGGCACATGCCAGGCTGAGGGACCCCACCGGTGCATGATTGGGGCCAGGGAGGGATGCGGGAGGTTGCCCAGCCGCAGAGGGACCACAGGAGGGTTTCCAGGGCATGTCTGGCCCATCTCACTCAGTCCCAATCGGCTGGACCCTAGCAGCAAGCTAACCTACCAGTTGGAGTGTCTGCCCCCTGGTGGTCAGTGCACGTCATAGCAAGCAGTTGAGCGGCCTTAGCATATCATTAGCATATTATGCTTTGATTGGTTGAACAGACGACTGGACACTTAGCATATTAGACTTTTATTATATAGGACAAGTAGGTGCAAACATCTGACTTCACTAGGTTTTCTATACAGTTGTGCCTGAGCATTTACATATTGAAATACAGATTATTTTGTCATAAATTACCTTTTTATATTTCATCTATTACAGTTAGGGCATTATATTAATTTGGAAGGAGGAATTATATGTACTTGCATCTAGAATAAAATTAAGATTTAAAGATTTTATTTAATTAGATCTAAAAACATTAAAAATTGAAATTATCACTATCTAGATGGTAGATAATAGTTTGAAAAGTTCCATTTTTTTTAGGTGAATATATTATTTTTAGTCTCTTCTGGATACCATTACTGGGTAATATACTCAGATATTCTTGCGTGTGTTTCATTTAAAACATAAATATTTCTAATCTTTTAAGGAAAAGGTGGGGAATACAACTTTAAAAGTAATAAAATGGCAACAAAACAACTAGCTTTTTCTTATGTACAACTCAACTAAAGATAATCTCTTTATTTGGGATGCATGTAGAGAAGAACCACGTTCTATGTCCTATGGATGTGTGTTAAGTATAGAAATGTTCACATGCTATTTTGTTTATTAATTAATTTATATTATTCTGTTTTTCAGGTCCTGTAGGTGTAGGTTTGAATGAACTGAAACGAAAGCTGCTGATCAGTGATACACAGCACTATGGTGTGACAGTGCCCCGTAAGTTCTGTCCTGTTCAGTGCTACTCGGACTGCTCTAGTAACGACCGCTCAGTGCCCACATAGCATGTATGGCACCAAGCACTCTTCTAAGCATTTCCCATCTAGACTCACAGCAGCCCTATGAAGTATGTAGTGACATTACCCACTTTTGACTTAGGAGGAAACTGAGGCACAAGATAACAGTTGAAGGATTTGCCCCAGATTTATACAGATCATTGACCTGAATTTTTGTTAATTATAGATTTCTTATGCTCAATATTTATGATAAATTTTAATACACATATGACATTAAATTATTATTTACAAGTTTTTTTTCTAAATAGAAGTCTAGCTATTCTATTTCCTAAAATAAGTGCTAATGTTTTCCAGAGTTTTCCCCGGCTTTAAGATTAGAAGGACCAAACCGCACAGAGCTGAAGGAGGCTTCTTATAATGTAAACCTTCTTAATTACTTTTTATATGTAGTAATTGGCAGATAGTGTTAAATGGGCCTTTCATGGCCATACAAACCAAATATGGTAAGCTTCTTTTCAGTACATAGAATTAGATCTATTTTTATGAAAGCGGTTTTGTTTTCACAGGCATTCTTGCAAATAAAATGTGATTCTGGAAGCATTTTGATCATCAGAATAAATGCCATTTGACTACTTAATATGTTGATGTTAGAAAGTCATCTGAAAGACTAAATTGAAATGTTGGCTTTCTTCAAGTGGTTTTAGTACTATTTTTTAAAGTCATTTGTATATAGCCCTTAGCAATGTTCTCTAGTTTTGGAAGAGTTCAACTTTATTTTAAAATTATAGTTTTCTATTACCTCAAGTTATTCCTTGTTACTACATTTTTCCAAATTATTGTTTGTAATCATTTTCAGCCATAAGTTATAGGACTGACAGTTTCCATCAACAGAGATGAAAGTAAAGGAAAATGTGTAATTAAACAGTTTCTTTCTTTCTTTTTTTATTTTAATTATTCACCTCTCTTACAAAAGCTGAGTTGCAATATACAGGTCATTAGAAAATTTTACAAAACATTCCCTTAGTGAAGCTTATAGGTAAGCAATTACAAAAGAGAATGGAAAACAATATTACAAAGGAAAACAATGACTTTATTAATTTCCTACTTGTAACTCATCTCTTTTGTCTTTATTTTGTGCTGCCAACAACAGTAAAGACAACTGATATCTCCATTTTACAGAGAAGAAAACAGGGTAGAAAGGATACTTTGACTTACTCAGAGTTCTGTAGGCATTAGTTGCACTTAAATTTGAATCCAGGTTTTATTGAATCACTTTTCATGTTCTGCCTCCTATATAATACTGTGCAGTCCTTTCAAACTACAAATTCTCTTTTCTTGTAGCCCATTTAGTAGGAAAAACTGGTTTCTTTTGAAGACTGGAACTATCAATAATGCTGTCTATCAAACATAACCCACTCTAATAGTTTTGGTATTACTAAAGGACCTAGGGCAAGGCACTTTGGCCTCAGTTTATTCAACTATTAAAATATTTGCCTCTAAAGTTATTATAAAACTTGACAATATGCAGAAAGGTTCTGAGGCTGGGACTTTCCAAAGAAATCCCCTAAGTAGTAATTTAAAATAGTTAATGTCAAAAGATTCCCCTATAGCAGTGTTTTCCATACCTGCCTAACAATAAGAATCTCTTAGGGGTTCTTCTGAAGAGATTGCAAGGTCTTTCCAAAGAGGTTCTCCTTCAGGAGATCACACAGATTGTCTGAAAATCTGTACTTACAGCAACCATCCCAGGTGACTCATAATATCAGACATCTTTGGCAAATACAGCCACACCATCAACTCAGGGTGATTTGATTAATCACATAAGTTATTTTAAGAGCAGTTTTGGAATTTTAGATTGTTTTGCTTTATAAAATACTTTAGATAGAGTCTTGATTATTTAGAGAAAAATTACTGCTTTGGTTATTCTACCGGTATTCTGTTTGCTGTTGAACTCATTTACCAGAATGGGTAAACTGAAAAATTGTGGAGCAATGGAACTCAACACACATTGCTGGTGGGAGTGTAAATTAATTCAACTACTTGGAAAAACTAAGTGGCCATATCTATTTACTAAAGCTGAGCACACACATACCTAGTGACCTAGCAATTCCACTCCTGTTACACACTCAGCAGAAATGCACATGACGCATACTTGGATACTCTTAGAAATACTATTCATAAAAGCTCAAAACTGGAAACTACCCAAATGCCCACCAGTAGTGGATTGGTTAAATAAATGATGGTATTTTCACACCCTGGGATGCTGAAATGCAGTGAGAATGAACAATATGCTACTACATGCAATAATATGTATGAACCCCACCAACATCATGCTGAATGAAAGAAGGCAGACATAAAAGAGAATGTGCAGTATGGCTCTTTTTATAAAAACAATAAAAGCAGTGCTCCTGTGTGCTGTTAGAGATCTTGAGGGGGGCAGACGGGAAGGGTGATTCTGGAGTGCTGGCAAATCTGCTTCTTGTTCTCGTGCTGGTTACCTGGGTGTGTTTGATCTGGAAATTCATCAAAGCTTACATGAGAACTTTCCTGTCTATCATATGTCAGGCTTTTAAATGGTAGTTTAGTCAGTTGGAGTTTGCTGATGTTGATTTTCTGGTCTTGACATACATAACAGTTAAGGAAGACTAAAGCCTTCCTCCACTGGAGGAAGCTGAGGGGTGGTTACACAGGACCTCTGTGCCATATTTTACAATTTTTTTGTGAATCTATAATTATTTCAGTTTCAAAAGGCTATTTAAAGGGGTGCTAAATCAGTTAAATGCTATTTCTCTTGGGCAAAATGGTTGAACAAATTATATGATCTTTTAAAATTGTCCTTGAGGCCGTATTAAACATTCACGGTTGCTTTTAAACAAAGTGGTGGCCAAGTCCCTGCTTGCTTCTCTGTGGGAAATTTCATCCTTGATGCTGCATCAATATTGTTTGCTTGTTTTTAAGCCAGTCAGAGAAAGCTGCATTAATATTGTTTTTAGGCTAGAGGTTATCAACAACAAATCTAACTGACCATTAATATAACCAATCTTTCAAAAGAAAATTAAAATAAAGTAGTTAACACAAGGTGTTGCAGTAAATATCAAATACTTGGTGGATTCTCATATCTTGACAGTTTGGGTTTAGGCACTGTCAATCAACCACACTTGTTAATCTCTTCCTGAGGTCTTGCAGGAAGGCATGCATCACATTGAAGTGTTTTCATAGGTTTCAAAGTATACTTCTTTGTCCTCAGGGTACCTCAGTTGAGATTTCCAAAAAAATGTACATTATAAACTAAGGTATCAGTTTAGAAACATTTTTCTTAGCTCACAGTGGCAGTTATCCTGGGATCTTGTTGGGGGTAGGGGAAGAGTGGGGATTTTGTCTCATTTGTTTCATGCTTATCTTAAGCTGTGAACACAGTGGGCACTCAGTGAACTCTGGTGAGGTAGTGGCCCATCTTGCCCTTTGAATTCCCTTCTCATAAGAATCTTCAGATCCTTTATTCAGGATTCCTCACTGTTGATGGGTTTGTGAGAATCTTTTCTCTTTAAGAAGGTGAGGACCCGAGGAAATGTTTTTTTAAATTGATTTTTAGAGAAGGAGGGAGGGAGAGAGAGAGAGAAACATCTATGTGAGAGAAATATTGATAGGTTGCCTCCCATATGTGCCTCAACAAGGGAATGAACTCTCAACCTAGGTATTTTATTCGTCAGTTTATTTTGTTTACTAGATTCCACATGTACTTTAGATCATATGGTATTTGTCTTTCTCTGACTGGCTTATTTCACTTAGCATAACAATTTCCAGGTCCATCACGATGTCACAAAAGGTAAGATTTCCTTCTTTTTTACAGCCACATAGTATTCCAGTGTATAAATGTACCATAGCATTTTTATCCACTCATCTACTGATGGGCACTTGGACTCTTTCCAGATCTTGGCTATTATAAATAACGTGGCGATGAACATACAAGTGCAAACATTCTTTCGAATTGATGTTTAGGGATTCTTAGGATGTATTCCCAGAAGTGGGATCGCTGGGTCAAAAGGCAGTTCCATTTTAATTTTGTTGAGGAAACTCCATACTGTTTTCCACAGAGGCTGCACCAGTCTGCATTCCTACCAGCAGTGCACGAGGGTTCCCTTTTCTTCACTTCCTTGCCAGCACTTGTTTGTTGATTTGTTGATGCTAGCCATTCTGACAGGTGTGAGGCGATACCTCATTGTGGTTTTGGTTTGCATCTCTCAGATGATTAGTGACTTTGAGCATTTTTTCATATGCCTTTTGGCCTTCTGTGTGTCCACTTTGGAGAACTGTCTACTTAGGTTCTTTGCCCATTTTTTAATTGGATTGTTTATCTTCCTTTTGTTAAGTTGCAAAGGAGGAAGTAAAACTGTGATTATTCACCAATAACATGATATTGTACATAGAAAACCCAAACTACTCCACCAAAACACTACTAGATTTCATAAATGAATTTGGCAGTGTAACAGGATACAAAATTAACACCCAATAATCGAAGGCATTTTTATACATCAATAATGAACTCTTAGAAACAGAAACTAAATAAACAACCCCATCTACCATTGCAACCAAAAAAATTAAGATACTTAGGAATAAACTTAACCAAGGAGGTAAAAGACCTGTATTTGGAAAACTACAGGACGTTACAAAAAGAGAGAGAGAAAGATATAAACTGTCAGGTCCAGCCTGACGATTGAACCGGGCTGAGGTAGGGAGGTGGGATTTGAGAAGAGAAAGAAAGACAGGACAGCAGGGATTCGGGAGGTCCACAGCTCTCGAGAAGCTCTGGCAACTTTTATTAGTAATGCAGTGCTTTTTATGCATAAGACACTAAGCAGGGAATCACAAGGAAAACATTCTTTGTTTCTCTAAAATCACTACTGGAGGGATAAGTTGAAGGAGAGGTTTCTTGTTATAATAAATCTCACTAGTTGGGTACATATTTCTTGGTAAGCCATGAAAGTAGCTCTTATCCTACTGATAGCAGTCATATAAACAAACCCTGGGAAAGCTCTGTAGGCAGGGGCTGCTCTCGTTATACTGATTAGTTGCCATCCAAACAGGCCTGGGAAATCTGTGCGGGTAGGTGCCAGCCTTGCTAGCCCCTACAGGTGCAAGGACCGTGTCAGCTTACAGCCCGCTCCCCACAATAAACAAGTGGAAGCAAGTACCGTGTTCATAGATTGGTAAAATTAACATCATTAAATGCCCATACTACCCAAAGCATTCTATAGATTTAACGCTATTCCTATTAAAATACCAATGTCATATTGCATAGATCTAGAATAAATACCCCAAAAATTCAGATGGAACCAAAAAAGACTCCGAGTAGCCACAGTAATCTTGAGAAACAAGAACAAAGTTGGAGGGATCACATTACCAGATACCAAGTTATACTACAAAGCCACTGTACTCAAAACAGCCTGGTACTGGCACAAGAACAGGCATATAGATCAATGGAACAGAACAGAGAACCCAGAAATCGACCCAAGCCATTATGCTCAATTAATATTTGACAAAGGAGGCAAAAGCATACAATGGAATCAAGTCAGTATCTTCAATAAATGGTGTTGGGAAAATTGGATAGATACATGTAAAAAAATGAAACTAGACATCTCAATATTTTCACATTCGTACCTCAAGTTCCATTTATATTATTTCAATTTTTTCTATTTTTTGCTCAGATTTTATAAATTACTATTGATCTGTTTTCCATTCACTGGCCCTTTTCTCTGTGTTCTCCATTCTCCTACTGAGCCTATCTAATGATGTTTCTGTAAGATATTGTATATTTCAGTTCTAAACTTTCATTTTTTTATAGTCTGCTAAAATTCATATTTTAATTTATTTCAGGTATGTTTTCTTTACCTAGTGAAGCACAGTTATTATAATCATTGCTTTATTTTTTTTAAATCTTTATTGTTCAGATTATTACATATGTTCCTATTTTTCCCCCCATAGCTCCCCTCCACCTGATTCCCCACCCCATGCCCTTACCCCCCGCCACTGTCTTCATCCATAGGTATAAGATTTCTGTCCAATCTCTTTCCATACCCCTCACACCCCCTTTCCCCTGAGAATTGTCAGTCCACTCCCTTTCTATGCCCCTGACTCTATTATATTCACCAGTTTATTCTGTTCATCAGATTTTTTATTCACTTTATTTTTAGATTCACTTGTTGATAGATATGTATTTGTTGTTCATAATTTTTATCTTTACCTTTTTCTTCTTCTTCCTCTTCTTAAAGAACACCCCTCAGCATTTCATATAATACTGGTTTGGTGGTGATGAACTCCTTTAGTTTTTTCTTGTCTGTGAAGCTCTTTATCTGACCTTCAATTCTGAATGATAGCTTTGCTGGGTAGAGTAATCTTGGTTGTAGGGTCTTGCTCTTCATCACTTTGAATATTTCTTGCCACTCCCTTCTGGCCTGCATTGTTTCTGTTGAGAAATCAGCTGATAGTCGTATGGGTACTCCCTTGTAGGTAACTAACTGTTTTCTCTTGCTGCTTTCAAGATTCTCTCTTTGTCTTTTGCCCTTGGCATTTTAATTATAATGTATCTTGGTGTGGTCCTCTTTGGATTCCTTTTGTTTGGGGTTCTGTGCACTTTCTGGACTTGTAAGTCTATTTATTTCACCAGGTAGGAAAAGTTTTCTGTCATTATTTCTTCTAATCGTTTTTCAATATTTTGCTCTCTCTCTTCTTCTGGCACCCCAATAATTCGGATGTTGGTACGCTTAAAGTTGTCCCATAGGCTCCTTACACTATCTTCATATTTTTGGATTCTTTTTTCTTTTTGTTTTTCTGGTTGGGTGATTTTTGTTTCCTCATGTTTCAAATCTTTGGTTTGATTCTTGGGGTCCTTTGATCTACTGTTGGATTTCTATGTATTCTTTATTTCAGAAAGTGTATGCTTAATTTCTGACTGGTCCTTTTCCATTTTTTTGGCATTCTCATTAAGATCTTTAAAGGTCTCACTAAGTACCTCAGAGGTTTTTAGCAGATTCTTGAGTAACCTTATAAATGTGGTTTTCAACTCTATGTCCAGTCTTCTGCTTTCCTCCATTTCTTTCATTTGTGATCTGCCTCTTTTGTCTTCCCATTTTAGCTGCTTCCCTGAGTTGATGGAGTGGCTTTGTGTGCGAGGTGTCCTATAGGGCCCAGTGGCTCAGCCTCCCCAGTCATCTGAGGTGGACCCTCTTGGTGCACCCCTTTGTGGGCTGCACAGTCTTGTTGTAGTTAAGCCTTGATTGTTGTTGGTATCACTGGGCGGAGTTGACCTCCAGGCCAATTGGCTGTGAGGATCAGCTGTGTCTATACTGGGAGAGCTTCTGTGCTCAGTTTTAATGGGGTGGGGTCTCACGGCGGAGCAGGCAGCCTTGGTTTCCCGTCAGCCCCGCCCTAAGAGGCTTGGGTCTCAGTATCCCACAGCAATGGCTGCACGCACCTCTGAGAGAAAGCTGCTCTCGAGTTTTGCCTACTGCCAGACAGTCCAGTTTCTCCCCGAATGAGTGTGGGTACCCAAAGTCTCACCCAGAACTGGAGTATGGTGTAGTCAGGAGGCTTTGTTTCCCTCCAGAACGAGAAAGGCAGCCACGCGTTCAACTGCCCGAGCCCTCTCCGCGCCTGCGCGCCTCCTCACCTCTGTCTTCCGCAGTTCCCCTGGGTCTCCGTGCCCCGTGGCAATGGCTGCACACACCTCTGAGAGAAAGCTGCTCTCGAGCCCTGCCCGCTGCCAGACAGTCCAGTTTCTCCCCGTATGTGTCTGGGTTCCCTGAGTCTCGCCCGGGACTGGATTTCAGCGCTATGGGGAGCCTTTGTTTCGCTCTGGTTCGAGAAAGCCAGCCGCATATTCAGCCGCCCGGCCCTTCCTCTCGCGCGCGCACCTCTCCGTGTCTCCGCATCTCTGCCCTCCGTCGCTCCTGAGTCTCAGTGTCCTTTTCTCTTTCCTTCTAGCTGTAGAATTTCCACTCAGCCAGCTTTCCGGTGGTTCTGGATGATGTCTGCTTTGTATTTTAGTTGTAGTTTTGAAATTGTTATGCAAGGCAGCAGTATAGGTGTTCACCTATGCCGCCATCTTGGTTTCTCCTATAATCATTGCTTTCAAGTTTTTCTCTGATAGTTCTTACTTCTGGGTCTATGAGGGTTGCCATCTGTTATCTTTCCCCTTGAGAATTGGTCATATTTTCTTGTTTATTTTTATGTTGAATAATTTTAAACTGCATTCTGGATATTGTGAATTCAGTGCTATGTCAATAACTCCAGATCCTGTTATAATATTCTGGAGAATGTTATGTTTTATTTTAGCAAATAATCAACCAGTTTGTGTTTAGACTATCAGTACTGTCTTTTTATGTGAGTTGTAGTCTAAATGTCACTTTAGTTTTCTAAATTTTGCTTTGTTGGTTTGAGTCTGCCTATCACCTGTAGTTCAGGGATTAGTCTCATACTTGTGTGCATACTTCAACTCTCAGCTCAGTTCTCTAAGCCTTTACTGTATTGGTTTGGGTATGTTCCATACTTCTGTTATTCATAGGTTAAGGTGATACTTGTGTATTCTAATCTCAGTTCACTTCTTAAAAATTTTCTATGCTTGTTTGAGTCTGAACTGCATGTGTATGGCTCAGGAGTTATTCTTAGACTAGTGTGGGTTCATACTCAGAATTAGAATATTTCCTTTTCCAGATCTCTTCATTCATGGATTCCCTCCAGACTCTTCACCTCACAGGGGCATTTTTCTTCTGGTTCTTTTAACCAAAAAGTCAAAGCTTCTGTTAGAACTTAGTCATATATTCTGACATGATGCTCTGTGAATGACCCCACCATGAGGGCAAAACTAAGAAGAAATAAACATTAGAGAATATTGTACCAGGCTTGCATCCCTGGGATAAATCCCACTTGGTCATGGTTAATAATCTTTTTAATATATTGCTGGATTCTGTTTGGTAATATTTTATTGAGGATTTTGGCATCCATGTTCATCAGGGATATTTGCTGATAATTTTCTTTCTTTGTAGTATCTTTATCTGGTTTTGGAATTAGGATAATGCTGCCATTATAAAAAGATCTGGGAAGTCTTCTTTTCTCTTGAATTTTTTAGGAATAGTTTCAGGAAGATAGGTATTAGTTTTTCTTTGAATGGTAAAACTCCCCTGTGAAGCTAGGGTCCAGGAGTTTTATTGGCTGGGAGTTTTTATTATTATTATTATTATTATTATTATTACTGTATCACTTTCATTAGTTATTATTGGTCTATTCAAGTTTTCTGATTCAGTTTTGGAAGATTGTATTTTTCTAGGAATTTGTCTATTTCAACCAGGTTGTCCAATTTGTTGGCTTATAGTTATCTATATACTAGAGGCCTGGTGCACGAAATTCATGCACAGGGGGGCGGGTGGTCCCCTCAGCCCAGCCTGCACCCTCTCCAATCTGAGATCCCTCTCACAATCTGGGACCACTGGCTCCTAACTGCTCACCTGCCTGCCTGCCTAATCACCCCTAACTGCTCCCCCACCAGTCTGGTCACCCCCAACTTCCCCCCCCCACTGGCCTGGTTGCCCCCAACTGCCCCCCTCTGCTGACCTGGTCGCCCCTAAATGCCCCCCCCATCAGCCTGGTTGCCCCTTACTGTCCCCCCTATGGGCCTTGTTGCCCCCAACTGCCCCCCCTGCCAGCCTGGTCACACCCAACTGCCCCCCCCTTGCTGGCCTGGTTGCCCCTTACTGCCCCCCCTGCTGGCCTGGTCTCCCCCAACTGCCTCTCTCTGCCAGCCTGGTCACCCCTAACTGTCCCCCCCTGCCTGCCTGGTCGCCCCTCACTGCCCCCCCTGCCAGCCTGGTCACCCCTAACTGTCCCCCCCTGCCAGCCTGGTTGCCCTCAACTGCCCTCCTGCCGGCCTGGTCACCCCATGCAGCCTGCTGTTCAGTCGCTTGGTCATCCCTCACTAACCCCCTGCTGCCCTGGTCGCCACATGCAGCCTGCTGTTCGGTCATCCATCCGGTTGTTTTAGTTGTGATGGCCCTGAGTTTTTATATATTAGGAAGCCTAAGCAACCAAACGACCAGTCGCTATAATGCGCACTGACCACCAGGGGACAGATGCACGCAGAAGCTGCCCCCTGGTGGTCAGTGCATTCCAACAGCCAACCTCCCGTGGCCTGTCCTCCCCCATGGCTGGCTGGGCCATCCCGATCAGGCCTGCCAACCTCCTGCAGCCCCTCCCCCAAGCCAGCCCACCTCCCGTGGCCCCTCTCCCAGGCTGGCTCGCCAACTTCCCATGGCCCCTCCACCCTGGCTGGCCAACCTCCCATGGCCCCTGTCCCTGGCCAGCCAACCTCCTGCAGCCTTTCCCTCCACCTGGCCAACGTCCCCGCAGCCCCTCCCCCCGGCCAGCCAACCTCTCTTGGCCCCTCACCTGGGCAACCTCCCGCAGCCCTGATCAGCCCCAATCACTGGCCAGGCCAAGGGACCCCACCCATGCACAAATTCGTGCCTCGAGCCTCTAGTTGTTTAATAACATGCTATTTAGCCTCCATTTGTTTGAATGTTTTTGAGTATTTTTTAAAATATATTTTGATTTCAGAGAGAAGGGAGAGGGAGAGAGAGATAGAAACATTAATGATGAGAAAGAATCATTGATTGGCTGCCTCCTGCATGCCCCACACTGGGGATCGAGCCTGCAACCCAAGCATGAGCCCTTATCAGGAATGAACCATGACCTCCTGGTTCTTAGGTCAATACTCAACCAATGAGCCACCATGGCTGGGCTTGAGTGTTTTTATTGTAGTTGATTTCTAGCTTCATGGCATTGTGATCTGAGAAGATGCTTGATACGATTTCATTCTTCTTGAAGTTGTAAAGACTTATTTTGTGTCCTAACATGTGGTCTATCTTTGAAAATGTCCTATGTACACTTGACAAGAATGTATATTCTGTAGCTTTGAAGTGAAATGCTCTGTAAATGTCAATTAAATCTGTCTGATCTAGTATGACATTTAGGGTCACTGTTTCCTTGTTGATTTTTTTGTTAGGAAGTAGGTGAGGAGTGAAGTAGGTGAGGAGTTCTACTCATTCGCAAATCAATAAATGTGATACATTACATAAACAACATGAAAGTTAAAAAACATATAATCATATCAATAGATGCAGAAAAAGCATTTTATAGAATCCAGCAACCATTTTTGATAAAAACTTTCAGCAAAGTGGGAATAGAAGGATCATAACTCAACATGATAAAGGCCATATATGACAAACCTACAGCCAACATCATACTGTATGGGCAAAAACTAAAAGCGTTTCCCCTAAGAACAGGAACAAGACAGGAATGCCTGCTTTCATCACTCTTATTCAACATAGTACTAGAAGTCTTAGCCACATCGATCAGACAAGAAGGAAAAATAAATGGCATCCAAATTGGAAAGGAGGAAGTGAAACTGTCATTATTCGCAGATGACATGATATTGTACATAGGAAACCCTAACTAGTCCACCAAAAATCTACGAGATTTAACAAATGAATTCAAAGTAGCAGGAATACAAAATTAACATCCAGAAATCAATGCAATCTTTATACACTAATAATGAAATCTCAAAAAGAGAAACTAAAAAAAAAACAATCCCATTTACCATTGCAACAAAAAATCTATGTCACCTAGAAATAAATTTAACCAAGGCATAGAAGACCTATACTTGGAAAAATGCAATACGTTGGAAAAATAAATAGAAGAAGATACAAACAAGTGGAAAGCATATACCATGTTCATGTATTGGAAATACTAGCCTCATTAAAATGTCCATACTATCCAAAGCAATCTATAGATTCAATGCAATCTCTATTAAAATACCAATGGCATATTTCACAGATACAGAACAAATACTTCAGTAATTTATATGGAACCAAAAAGAAAGAAGAACAAAGTAGAAGGGATCACAAAATCAAATATCAAATAATACTACAAATCCATTGTCATCAAAACTGCCTGGAACTGGCACAAGAGCATGTATATAGATCAATGGAACAGAACAGAGAACCCAGAAATCGACCCAAGCTATTATGGTCAATTAATACTTGATAAAGAAGGAAGAGCATACAATGAAGTCAAGACAGTCTCTTCAATAAATGGTGTTGGGAAAATTGGATGGATACATGTAAAAAAGTGAAACTAGACCACTAACTAATACCATATACAAGAATAAACTCAAAATGGATAAGAGACTTAAGTTGTAAACCCATAAAAATAGGCAGCAAAAGTTTAGACATCTCACGTAGCAGAATTTTCACTGATACATCACCGAGGGCAAGAGAAACAAAGGAAAAAGTAAACAAATGGGATTACATCAAACTAAAAAGCTCTGCACAGCAAAGAAACCATCAACAAAATAAAAAGGGAGCCCATTGTATGGGAGAATATATTTGCCAATGATATATCAGATAAGGGGTTAATTTTCAAAATATATAAAATACTCATAAAACTTAATAAAAGGAAGACAGAAAATTCAATTAAAAAATGAGCAAAGGACCTGAATAGACACTTCTCCAAAGAGGACATACAAATGGCCAAGAGACATGAAAAGATGCTCAACATCATTAATCATCAGAGAGATACAAATTAAAACTACAATGAGGTATCACCTCACACCTGCTAGAATGGCTACCATCAACAAACCAACAAATGACAAGTGTTGGCAAGGATGTGGAGAAAAGGGAGCCCTAGTACAATGCCGGTGGGAATTCAGCTACAGTTTGTGGAGTTTCCTCAAAAATATAAAAATGGAACTGCCTTTTGACCCAACAATCCCACTTCTAGTAATATATCTGAAGAAACCCAAAACACTATTTCGAAAGAACATATGCACCCCTATGTTCTAGCAGTGTCCTTTACAATCGTTAAGATCTAGAAAGAGTCCAAATGCCCATCAGTAGATGAGTGGATAAAAAAGCTGAGATACATTTACACAATGGAACACTATGCAGCTGTAAAAAAGAAGGATCTCTTACCCTTTGAGACAGCATGAAAGTACCTGGAGAGTATTATACTAAGCAAAATAAGCCAGGCAGAGAAAGACAAGTATCACATGACCTCACTTTTATGTGGAATCTAAAGAACAAAATAAACTGATGAACAAAATGGATCCAGAGACATGGAAGCATGGAACAGACTATGGAATTTCAGAGGGAAGGGGAGAGGGGTGGAAAGAGATAAACCAAACAACTTGTATGCATAACCCATGGACATAGATAATAGTGCAGTGAAGGCCTGGGGGTGGAGCAGGAACGGTGTGGAGGGGGTCAATGGAGTAAGAAAGGGGAACATCTGGAATACTTTCAACAATAAAGATAAATATTTCAAAAAAGAAGAAGAAATAATGGTTAAGTTCTTCCCCAGGCAGGTTGACTCTCCTTCACAATCTACCTGCTGTATTTATTTTTAGAGTATTCACATAGTTGTTTTGGGTCCAGTTTTTAGTTGTAATCAGCAGGAATGTTTCAGTAGTCTGTTTTTCACTTGCCTTGTCAGCACTACAACTTCTTAGGTTTTTTTGTTTCAAGTTAATCCTGTATTTTCCTACTCCATTATAATTAAGTAGAAAATATTTTAACCAAAGTTATTGAAAGTTTGGAAGTTCAGTAGTATTCCAAGAAGATGTTTTTAGTTTTGCAAAGGAGGAATGAATAGTACATTGAAGTCTATGACTTCATTCAGTTAGTAAAATAAAACGATGATATATACTATGTACTGGGTGTGAAATATAGTAAAATAATTTCAGAGTTTATCTTATAACCTAATGGGCATTAGATTTGCTTCAATAAATAAAGACCAGTAAATAACAATAATAAGTATATTATTTGCAAGAATTATTTCTCAAGGGTGGAAATAGCATTTTTATTTAATCAACATATGAGTACCTTCAAAATAATGAATAATAGTACAGGCATACAATTTAATTTTGAATCCACCTTCAAATCAATATAATTTTAATATTAGTGGAAAATCTAAATTAATGGCATTTTACTATAGTTTATTAACTAATTTGCTTTTTGATAAGGTTTCAATCTTATTTAAGTAAATGACTTTAATTAAATACAGGATGGTTTCTTTTTTAGTATTTTCTTTAGGGTGGCTGATGTAGACTTTTCTAAACTCTTCTTAATTAAATCACAGATACTACCAGAGCAAGAAGAAGCCAGGAGAGTGATGGTGTTGAATATATTTTCATTTCCAAGCATTTGTTTGAGACAGATGTGCAAAATAACAAGTAAGTGGACATTTTTTTATAGTTTTGTGTTACTTGTTTTTAAAAAAATATGATTTTATTGATTTTTTATTATTTTTAATTTTTTTATTGATTTCAGGGAAGAAGGGAGAGGGAGAGAGAGATAGAAACATCAATGATGAGAGAGAATCATCGATTGGCTGCCTCTTGCATGCCCCCTACTGGGGATAGAGCCTGCAACCTGGGCATGTGCCATTGACTGGAATCAAACCCAGGACCCTTCAGTCCACAGGCCGAAGCGCTATCCACTGAGCCAAACCAGCTAGGGCTTTATTGATTTTTTTTAGGGAGAAAGATAGGGGGAGGGATAGAGAGATAGGAACATCGATGAGAGAGAGAAACATTGATCAGCTGCCTCCTGCATGCCCCCTACTGGGGATGGAACCTGCAACCCAGGCATGTGCCCTGACCAGGAATTGAACCAGTAACCTTAGTTCCTAGGTCAATGCTCACCCACTGAGCCACACCGGCTGGGTTGTGTGACTGTTTTTCAGTATGTCCCTATATATCCAGTTTTAGACAATTGAGGGTTCCCTTCCATTTGAAATATATTTTAATTTTTATAATATTTGAAACCAATTAAAAGATGGTAATTTAGTTAGTACTTATTAGCAATCTTCAGTTGTAATTTTTTAATAGGCTAGAGTTGCTATGTATCTGGTAAGATAAATATATAGGAATTGTTTTGAATAATGAGGGAAGCTTGCTCTAGTGTTATTATGGTCCTTTCCCCCTACTATTTGAATTTTAACATATAATTTGGATACAATTTTATTTTAAAAACTAACAGCTATGTAATAGATCCCTAGTTCCACAGTTTCCTACATATATACCTCTCTCTCTCTCTCTCTCTCTCTCTCTATATATATATATATATATATATATATATATTTAGCTTTTCAAAAAATTGAAATAATGTTAATCATCTTGCTTGTAGCATATCCTCTATCTAGCCCTACATGCCCTCTCCCCAGGTCTTCCATTTGCTTAAGCTTGAATTACTTTAGGGTACTAGAGAGAGCAATGTGTGTTTTAATACAGGAGTGTGGAATTTTATTGAAACATCAAAATGCTTTTTTCGTGTTTGGCACAGCGATTATGTTTTTATAGCACATAATCGGCTGCCCTGGTTCCATTAGCCACCAACCAGTTCCTCCTCTGGTTCTAAAGCTGCTTATTCTGTAGTGCACAGTGAAATTTCAGTAGTTTCTATTGTTTGCCTTATTCACTGTTTTATTGCATTGCATTAGTTCTGAAAAAGAGGTGATGGAAAACATTAGTTGTACTGCTGGACTAAAATACTTTTTGTCTGCTTAAGTGTAATACAAGCAAGTGTTACTGATTTGAAAAATGTAAAATAAAAGATTTTTTAAATTGACATTCCGGAGTACTTGGCTCTATTTATTTTATTAAACACAGTAAAAAATTTTCATGTTCAGCAAGAATATCTTTTACATATATGAATTATGTCTTGCTACCTATATATACATATTGAATTCATAAATGATTCTGATGCATTTCTAATTTTCTACAGGTTTATTGAATATGGTGAATATAAGAACAACTACTATGGCACAAGTATAGACTCAGTTCGGTCTGTCCTAGCTAAAAACAAAGTTTGCTTGTTGGATGTTCAACCTCATGTGAGTAAACAGTGAACTATTCACTACCCTACCAGCCCATGTAATCTACTGTGCTTGATGCGAACATCTCACTACAAGGGTGAATCTGAAGTCTACTCACTTTGGGCATATATGTGGCTTTGCTAAGATGACAAAAGCATTTCAAAATAATTTGAGGAGTTTTTGGTGAACGGAAAGCCCATATTATTGTTAGAGGAGTAAGAAAAGCCTCCAAATCTGTTTGCAAGTCTTGTTTATATTCAGTTTTTGCCAAGTCTCTTAGATTTTCTTTTCCATATTTTGTATTTTTTTTAAATGTTGCATTATATGTATTCTTATATGCTATCATAAATATTTATAATTTTAACAATGGCCATTTTGGTCCTAGGTTCTGTATATACCCTAGATTTGGGGTTTGTGTATAACTAGAGCTGTGGGGCATTTCACAGGAACTCCATGGCATGAGGCCCTATTGCAGCTGTCAGGCACGTCTCTGCCTGGCACCCTGGGAAATCGCATGAACACTGTGGACTGAGGGTGCCAGTGGATGAAGCCATTCCATTGTCACACCATATAGCCTCCAGCAGAAACCTAACCCACAGCGTTTTCCTCATCACCAGGGGCCAGATTCTCGCTTCAGGGATGACTGCACCCCAGGGTGTCAAGCCTCCAAGGGCCAGCCAGGATGGCCTGGAGAAGGCCTTTGCAACTCAATCAGGAGTCAGTAGGGCGGCTGACTCAGGCACCAGCGATGAATGGAACACACTCTTGCTCGAGCAGAACCTCCCTGCTGGTGTCCTGGGACTAGGTGTTCCCAGCTCCGTTGGTGTGGTTTAAACTCTACATTCTCAGGGCCTCACCAGCCCGTCTGTCCCCTGTCACTTAGAGTGTAAATAACAAAATATTTGCTGGAGGAGGGTTGACAAGCTTCATGGAAAGCGGGAGGCTTGCCCTTTTGGGTCACTTTGAAGAGTAGGAGGAAAGTAGAACCCATCCCTGAAGTCAGGAAGAGACTCACATGGGATGGCTGAAGACTTTTGTGTACAGAACGCTATCCAAGCCACAGGGGACTTGATTTACAAATCAGTTTTATGGTATTTCTAGCTGCTTCAATTCAGTATTAATTGGGGCATATTTCAAAACATTTTTGAAGGCAAGTTACATGCTTCATCATCTTTACAGGGGGGATTTACTACATTTAATTGTCAACAACTGATTGAATAATATATTGAAAGATCGACTGACCTTGACTAGGAAATAATTTTAAGAAATTTTCTCCCTAGAAAATTTTGTTGTATTGTAAAAATTGCTCATGACATTATGGAGAAATATAAAAACAACCTTTTCTTCCTTGCAGACAGTGAAGCATTTAAGGACACTAGAATTTAAGCCCTATGTGATATTTATAAAGCCTCCATCGATAGAGCGTTTGAGGGAGACAAGGAAAAATGCAAAGATTATTTCAAGTAGAGATGACCAGGGTACTGCGAAGCCTTTTACAGTAAGTATGATGACGCTTTGGTGAAAATACAGAAGCAGTAGTTAAAATCACATACGCAGTAGCGACTATCTTAGGAAAACTATAATAGACGAAGTATGATCCAAAAATCTACTATATAGAATTGTATTTAAGTACGGACATTTTGAGTGATTGTACTGTAATTGCTTTTTGTGTTTCCATGAATAGATCTTCATATTAAATTGACTCAAAACTATTTGGCATACTTATAAAATTTTTGTAGGCCATTTATATAAAAGTTAGACCAGTTGGTTTTCAGACTACTCTTATTTTTAAGGGGAAAAATACCAAACTGAATTATTATTAATTATTAATAATCTAGATGAAATTTTTAATAATTTGCCTTTTTTGTCTTCTTGCATATTTAGCATAATAAAGGAAAAAGCATCATTTTGGGCATAGTAGACTCATGTAATTATTCAATAGTTGTATTTCCTATGAATGTTATTACAAATGGCAACTGTGGTATGTTAATGACTACAATGATTTCTGGCAAGGCCTTTCATTTCCTTGTTTTTTGTTTCTATCTTTAAGATAATGTATTCTACCTTAGGATAAAAAGTAAAGAGCAAAGAACTTAAATGTTAAGAGCTTTTTTCTCCCTCTCTCTCTTAACTTCCCCCTCCCTCATTTTTAACTTTAGTCTATATTAAGTTGTACACTATAAATTGTGGTTACAAAATACAGATTATACTTTTGATTCCCAGTATTTGATAAGTATCTTTTTACAAAATACTGGCAATACATATCCATGCTGAATAAGTATCATCCTATGATATTACTGAGGGCTCTAGATTAACACTAAAATTAAATTTTCTGTTGTGAAATATTCTGTGACATTGAAATGTGGACTTGAAATTTGTATGTTGCTGTGTAAAGAGTTATTGTACTATTTATAAACTTAAACGTTTCTCAGTGGAGATAATAAATGATAGCATAGTCCTAGGATTTAGCGCACATTTAAGTATATGATTATATATAATCTTGAGTTACATAATTAACTAAGATATTTCCTGGCTCAAAAATGTGAGTATGATGGGCCTCTGACCCACTTCCAATGAAGCACAGGAAGGACTTGGTAACTATTATTTTATAAATGTATCCAACTCTGAAAAACTAGTTTATGCTCTAAATTCTTTGCGATGAATAAGCATAAATAATGCAGCATCAGAGTAAATGGTTCTTCCCATCCCTCCCTCATAACTATTTTGACACTGAGATATCCCTATAATAAGTTAGTGACTGATTATCCTGAACTTCAGGTAAGACAGAAGTTTTGACTCTTGTCAGATCAGTTTAGGTACAAGCAAATCAGAGAAGCAATATTAGGAATTATGACTTCTGAAGAACTTCTAATTAAAAAGGGTAATTTTCATTTCTGGCTGAGGTGAGAGAATGGACACAAAACAGCATTAGATAAGCCAGTGCTGGAATGTTTGCATTGATGTGAAGTGATGTAATTGTCTGGTTAACCACTTTAAAAAAAAATACTTCCTTTTGTAGGAAGAAGACTTTCAAGAAATGATTAAATCAGCACAGATAATGGAAAGTCAGTATGGTCATCTCTTTGACAAAATTATAGTTAATGATGATCTCACCATGGCATTCAAAGAACTAAAAACAACCTTTGACAAATTGGAGACAGAGACTCATTGGGTCCCAGTGAGCTGGTTACATTCATAACTAAGGGAAATATCCATTGATTGTAGAGTAATGATTAGATCAGTTACCATTTTGGTGGTAGGGTATTTTTAAAAAATCTATATTACGGTCATAGACGTGCAATCTTGGTTAAAATTGAATGTTGGTTTTGTTTGTATCTTTTTATAGCCTTATTTCAAACACAATGTTTGAATATAAGATCCAAAATTGAAATTTCAGTACTGTATTCTGAGCAGTTTTGAACTTTCTGTCTGTCTTTATATATAGCTCTGTCTCTAAGATGAGGTTGACCTTTTTAGAGACACATAACTAGAGAATAAATATTAGAGATCAGCTGGTCTCAAATATGGTCGCTGCCATCAAGTCTGCTCATTAGCACTTGCAAAGAATTAACTTAGCAGCCTTGAGCAGCTCCAGGCAGACACAACAGCTTTGCTGGGTTTTGGATAGATCATCATAGGAGTCCTCTTTGTATTCTAAAAGTGCAAGCTTTTTCTTATGGATATGCAGTACAGTAAGTCCTCACTTAACATCATTGATAGTGGGTATTTAATGACCTATAAGGAAACAAATTTTACCATAAGCTAATTGATATAAGCAGGAGTTAAATTCCTATGGCATTTCATCAATGTTATAATGAAACTTACGTTGAACAAAACGACATTATTCGAGGACCAGTGTGTGCATTTAAAAATCATTCTTAAAAGAGTTACTGAAAACCTGTCTTAGTGGCCTTCTTGTTATAGCTTAAGAGGACTTATGAGTACATATCTGTACTCAATACATATTTAATAAGGGAAGATAGGGTTAAAATTATTATATATATAATCTAAAATTTTTCCTTATAGAATTGATCTTAAAATGTTTATATCTTAGTGCAAGAAATGATTACAAAAGAACATTTTTATTTGTATATCCTTAGGTAACATTTCTAGAGTCACCAAAAAGTGTTTTGTTTTTCTAATTGGCTTTAGATTTTCCCAATAAATTATAAGAATGTGATTCCTATTCTAAAAGCAGGGGTTTGACATGTTTCTGGTATAGTTAAAGAAGATACAGTTAAAGACAAAAATGTTAAATATGCACAGTTTATCACCATATATTTAAATTGTATGAAGATGTACTTCAGAAAACTTGTCATGTATTGTTAACTTATTTCTTCATCAAAATAATTCTTAACACTGGCCAGATACCACCCTACTCTTGCCATTTTTAAGAAGTTTAAGAAAGGCTGTTATAAATTTTTAGATGGAACCTCTTATTTTTTTTTATACTACTGATCTCCAGCAAATAAATTATATAGCTCAAAATAGTAGAAATGTTCATAAGTTATATTAGAATATATCCTGTCATTCTTGCATGCAGTCAGATCCTGCCAATCAAAAAATCTTTGCATCTGTGACTTTCAACCAGAAAAAAAGAAAGGTTTTTTGTTGATTTATAAAAGAGAATTTAGATGTCATGTTTAAAGAAAAATAGAATGCAGTAAAATTTTATATATTTGTGAACTATCTGAGGCATATTTTTTAATTATTAAATGGGGCTATTCATAAAATAAATTATATGTATAGATGGCATAACTTAAAATAGTAGTTTTATAAGTCAGGGTCAGCATTCCATGTAAATATTTGACCTTTATTTGTACACAGACAGACCCACTAGCGTGTTATATGTGCACTGGACAATTTGGTAGCATTATCCACTGGATTTCCTTCAGACATGTCAGATTTCACTTTAGAAACAGAGATAAAAAGTACTGTAATGATCCTGACACACACACCAACATATTTAGATAATCAGACTAAGTATCACTTAACAACATAATCCAAACAATGATTTCTATGTTTATTAACTAAACAGTAAGCAATATGCTTTTTAAAAAGAGAGGGAGGGATTGCCAAATCCAATCCTAAAGCCATACTTAAAATTCTGGTCAAGTCTTACTTAAATGGTTTGACCATTGATGAAAATATCCTATACAAAGAGTAATGGGAAATATATGATAATTTAGGCAATTATATAAATAATTTGGCAATTCAAATTTTTTTTTCTGAAATATATACATGGATTTTTTTTAATTTGCAGATAACTGCCTCAGTTCTTTACTGTGGGGGTAGAGATAGTGTAAGATGGTGGAGACTGAATCCTTTTTCTTCTGGGTACTGGAGGTGTTATAAAAATGTAACTGTCCAAACCTTTCTCCCTTTTTAGGCTAGAGCTAAATAATATTTTGAAAATAGTGTAAGGGGGGGGGGTACTTTGAGAAATCTTTTATCAGGTAGTGTACATGGTCTGGCAGGTGAGTTTGCATGGCCACTTGGTGCTTACAACGGATATGGTTACAATTTAACAAGGCAGTGCCAGCTCCAAGGGCTGGTTGGTAACTGTCACAAAGGCTCTTGATTCTGTACTGTCTGCACCCCAAACCCCTCCAGCAAGGAAGCGATGGGCTGTGCACCTCACTGTACTAGTTCTTTAAGTAACCTGCTCCCAAGACAGTGTGTCAGCCACTATTTGAGAGAAGAGAAATGTTTTTTAAATCCATATATTTAATCCAAGATCAAGAAGAAATTTGTATATTCCCATGATTAACAAATGAGAGTCAGTTAAAAATAAAAAGGTGGAATTGAAATATAATATTTTACCATTGTTTTACCTACCAATATAGATGTTTTTGATTCTTTAAGGCTGACATTCCTGGTATTATGTGTATATATCTAAATGATAATAATTTAAAATTGACGAACGTGGAAACTTCTCAGATTTACAAAACTCTGTTGTTAAAAGATTCCTGAAGATAGATTTTTATTATTTATTTTCTTTTTGACTAGTAAAAATTTATAAATAAATGTAATGGAAAACCTTTGATCTTAATAAAGTATCTTCAAATTATGTGTCTACTTTCTTGAAAATTGTTTTTTCACTTGGAGATTACACTGTTTCCAATGGTAGAACAAATTCTGTTCTTTATTGATATCTAGTGATTTATTTGAACTTGCTGTGTCTAAAATTAAATTTCATATTTGTTTCAAACATTTTGTTGGGTTCACCAAGCTTTTTGAGAGATGGAATTCACTAGTCTTGCCCTTACAGTGCTGTGGAGAAATGCAATGGGAGGCTCTATCCAGGCTGCCATGGTGGTAACACTAGTACCCCCCCCCCCTCTCTTCCTTATAGGCAAAAAGCTAAACTTATCCTGCTGTACATATGAATGCTTATACAGTGATGCAGTAAAGAGCATAATTGTTGAGTTTTTGCCTATTACTAGCTTCCCAACCTTGAGAACATCATTTAATCTCTCTAGTCCTTGTTTTCTCATTAGAAAAATGGAGACAATAATAGTGCTTACCTCATGGGATTGTTGTAGGCATGAAATGAAACAGCTGATCCATGTAAAGTACAGGAACCAAACTTGGAATTGAAGTATTCACTAACTATGAGCTCCTGTTTTATAATGATCATTCTCACATAACATAATTAAAAAATAGCTAACAAATATTCTTGTTACCCTACCTAAATAGTTTCCCTATTAGTTAAGTCACTGGAAGCTTCCTAATAAATAATTTCTATTATAAGCCTTATTGTTTTAAAAAATTCCATTACTCCAAGTGTTACATCAGGAAATCATTAGGTAACCCTCAATATGAAAGTGATCCAATTTTTACTTTTTGCCTCTGGTATGCAGTATAGTTGATATCAACTTGAAAGAAATGTCTCATCATTGTATTAATGTTCTTTCATTTGCTACCACTCTTTTCAAATGCTTGCTCAGTTACTTAACCTGCAGGACTAGAAATATATTTCTTTTATAACATTTGTCATATATACATACATCTATCTACACAGGCCTAATCACTACCAGACAAATTGTACTTATTAATCATCACACATCTGTACAATTTCCATACACTATCTCATTTAATCCTCACAACTACTTTATATGGAAGATGTCTTCATATTTTACAGTTGAGAAAACTGAGATGTGGGGTTAAGTCCCTTGCCCAAGGTGACAGAGGTGACATGTAGTAGAATCAGAGTTGAATCATGTCTGGCTTCCTCCAACTCCATGCTGTTTTCACTGCATTGTGCATCCTGGTGTTGCTCTAACTTGAGCCAAAGATGGAAACAGGCAAGACTTGGTAATCAGGGGTGTGACTGTTCATCTTTTATATATATGTAGAGGCCCAGTGCACAAAATTCATGCACGGGGCGGGGAGGTGTCCCTCAGCCCAGCCTGCACCCTCTCCAATCTGGGACCCCTCAGGGGATGTCTGACTGCCGGTTTAGGATTGATCCCAGGGATCGGTCCTAAACCGGCAATCAAACATCCCTCTCACAATCTGGGACTGCTGGCTCCTAACCACTCACCTGCCTGTCTGCCTGATTGCCCCCTAACCACTCTGCCTGCTTGCCTGATAGCCCCCTAACCTCGCTCCCCTGCCAGCCTGATTGATGGCTAACTGCTCCCCTGTCAGCATGATCATCCCCAACTGCCCTCCCCTGCTGGCCCGATTGCCTCCAACTGCCCTCCCCTGCTGGCCTGATCACCCCCAATTGCCTTCCCCTGCAGGGCTGAGGGGACTGGGGACTCCAGCTGGATGAGGCAGGGCTGAGAGGACTGGGGGACTCCAGCTGGATGAGGCGGGGCTGAGGGGACTGGGGGACTGAGGCTGGATGAAGCAGGGCTGAGGGGACTGAGGCTGGATGAGGCAGGGCTGAAGGGACTGGGTGCTGTCATCTTGTGGCTATGGGTGCCACCATCTTCTGAGGGTGTGGCAGTCAATTAGCATATTCCCTCTTTATTGGCTGTGGGCACTGCCATTTGTGAGGGTGTGATGGTCAATTAGCATATTCCCTCTTTATTAGATAGGACTAGAGGCCCGGTGCACAAAAATTCGTGCACTCGGCGCGGGGGGGGGGGGGTCCCTCAACCCGGCCTGCACCCTCTCACAGTCTGGAAGCCCTTAGGGGATTTCCCTAAGCCGCAGTCTGGCCTCCCTCTGTGGGAGGCGACTGGGAGGGCTGATCAGGGGACTGCGCCGGCCAGCAAGTGGCTGGCCCTGCCTGCCTCCCCCCCCAATCACCCCTCCGCCACTGCTGGTTGCCACCACCCTGATCATCATCCCCTCCCTCTGCCCACTGGCACACACCTTGGCTGGCCTGGCGCCGCCTGCTCACCAGATCCCCCCCCTGCAAGGCCATTTGGTCAATTTGCATATTATGCTTTTATTATTTAGGATAATGCACATGGACACTTTAAATAATTATAAAGGCAATGTTTATTAAAATACATTTCATTTTCAAAGTTATCAGCTATTAAAGTGTATATACATTTTAAACTATACTCATATATAGTTTACAATGTTTCCTCAGAACACTATTGCATTAATCAGCCATAGCTTGATGTATCTATGCCTGTATGAGTGGGTTAATCTTCAAACAGTGGCTATTACAGGAAGCACACAAACACTAGCAGAATATACAATTTTCTGTTTGGTCTTCCTGAGTCCCAGTCCTTAGTGGTGAATCTTGATTGGTCTAAGTCAATTATGACAATATTCTCTTTGCAGTGATTGAGCTGAGTTGGTCATGCTACTACCCCATTCTGGGTAATATCTGTTAAGGATCCACGAGAAAGACTTGTTTCCCTGATTTAAACAAACATCTGCTTGAAGTGAAAATCTCTATGTCCCTGTCCTGATCCTTCCAGTTTGAGATGCTTCAATCATGTTGCGATGCTTGCCAAAATGAAACCAGTGGGTGATAAAGGCCAATGTATGGAGGATGGCCAAGTAGAAAAAGGAAAAGGTTCTACATCTATAATAATATAGAACTTCTATGAAATTCCTGGGACTGCTTCCTCTGCTGAATAAGCAATAAATGTTTTCATGCCCTGTTATTGGTGGGAATATAAATGGGTGCAGCCACTAAGGAAAACAGTATGGTGGTTCCTCAAAAAATTAAAAACAGAGCTACCATATGATCCAGCCATTCCACTTCTGGTTATACATCCAAAGGAAAAAAATCACTCTGTCAAAGAGGTATCTGCACCCCCATGCTCACTGCAGCATTATTCACAATAGGCAAGACATGGAAACAGATGAATAAAGAGATAGTATTCACCCATTAAAAAAAGGAAATCCTTTTGTGGCAACATGGATGGACCTTGAGGGCATTATGCGAAGTGAAACAGAGAAAGACAAATGCTGTGTGTTCTCACATCTGGAACCTAAAAATGCCAACTCATAGAAATAGAGAGTAGAATGATGGTTATCAGGGGCTAGAAGGTGGGGGAAATGGAGAGATGTTGGTCAAAGGGTACAAACTTCCAGTTAGAAGATAAGTTCTGATGTAGAGCATGGTGACTATAGTTAATACTGTATTATATACTTGAAAATTGCTAAGAGAGTGTGGTATTTCTCTCTCTCTCTCTCACACACACACACACACACACACACACACACACACAGATAATTATATGAGGTGATGGAGGTGTTAACTAACTTTATTGTAATTTTGCAATATATACATGTATCAAGTTACACTTTATCCCTTAACTTACCTATGTTATATGTCAATTATATATCAGTAAAGCTGAGAAAAATGTTTTTGCTAGTTTAAGTCACTGTCTGGCTGTATACTTTCTGCTGGAAGCACTCCTAATGTAAGGCCATATCCAAGAGCAACTCAGACTATCCCAATATCTACTGTCACTTACCAAAGGTTGCCTTGCCTTTTCCTTCAGCTGTCATATGCCACACCTTGACACACTGGTTGAACTTTAAAACACTCTGGAACCTGTAAGGTGGACCAAAGATCAATGTTTAAGGAAAAAAGTTATATAGCATAAAGTAATGACTTAAGAAAACATGTTGCTATTAGGAATCTATTGATACCAAAACGACTGGGGAAGGAAACAATACAAATGTACTTAAATATCAGTTAAATTATATATTTTTTAATTTGAAGGCAATACCTGTGGGGTTAAAGTAAATACAAAGAGGAATTACAAAAGAATCCATTAAATGAGATGATAGAAACAGGATGATAGAAACAGGACTAAATGGATCTTCTATTACAGATTTAAGTGGCATATCCTCATGTATTAAAAAGACAATTTTCACCTACATCAAAAATTGAAGCTAATCATATACTTCCAGAAGAGAAACATTTAAAGTAAGAGGATTGTCAACAATAAGCCAGGCAGATGCAAATATAGAGAAAGTATAGAGTACAATAATAATTTCAAAGTTGAACTCAATATTCATAAATTGAGTCAAAAGTCATACTTTAATAATCAATGGTATTAGCCACAAAAGGAAGAGTATTGAAGGCATACAGCAAAAATGAGAAATCTCATCAACAAAACCACATTACTTGGTAATCTTAACAACACTTGTTTTAGACCTTGAAGAAAAATGGTTATTGAAGGTCTAATTTTACAACCATGGAAAGAATGCTCTGTCCAGAACTTCTGGTCAATATGGAGCAGTATGAAAAGGCTGTGATCCTCTCCTATCATGACCACATCAAAATTATAATTAAATTACAGAACAACCATCATTGAGAATCACCTGAAGAGTAACTGAACAGAATTCCTATAATTAAGGATACAAAGAAGAAGCCACATCAAGACTGGTAAAAGGTGGAGATGCTGAATTGGCAAGTCCCACACCCATGAAGTGGCAGTTAAGAACCTGGAGGGATATCTCAGCTGCAGAGGTCTCCTCTGAGGAGGGAGGGGTCACAGCCCCACAGTGGGCTCCCTAGCCTGGAGCACCTGTGCTGCAGAGAGGAGTTTCCATAACATATGGCTGTGAAAAACAGGGAGTATTGCATCTGAGTGAGATAGAAGGCTGCTGGAGACAGAGGTACTCCTCTTGAGGGGCTCATGCGCGGACTTAAGTTCTGGGGAAGCAGCTTGAAAAGTGCCAGGTACCTACAGGGAGGAACTAAATTGCTTCACAGAAAGGGCTGGAGGATCAGGGGGCAGGGCAGCTTTCTCTGAGGAGGGAAGTACTGGCAGACACCATTGTTCTTTTGTTGAGTGTTTCTTCCTCGTTCACTCTGCCTGAGCTACTTTCAGCAGTTTTTCCACACAAGTGGCCTGGCTTGGCTCACACTGTGGACTTTCCTAAAATCTCCAAAGGGAATGGCTGGTTCAGCATGTCCTGTACCTCTTGCTAAGTGACTCCGAGCCCAGCACAAGTGGCAACCAGTTGCAACTTGCAATGTAACTACCACCAGCTGATCCCCAACCTTGCATAAGCGGTGGCCAATCTTAGCTTGGAAACCAGCTTCAACTAAGCAGTCACAAGCCTAGTACAAGTGGTGGCTGACCTCAGCTCACAAAGAGTCCTAAGCCTGGCATAAGCAGTGGCTGACCTTGTTCTGTACCATAGACACTCATAGAACCAACAAATGCAGTTGCCAACTACAGACCATACCAGAGCACCACCAACAAGTTCCACAAAGGATATATCTGAAAGGCAGACTTGGCTGGTGCCAGAGCTCCACAAAAGTGATTCCCACTCCATGGGGTCAGCCCTCGCACAATAGCTTGTCTGCTGTAGACATGGCTAACCAATCAGCCTGAGGGTCAACCAGATCTACTGATGTATCCACAGCAATCAAGTCTCAATACAACAGGAGGGCTCATACAATTCACACAAGGGACATCCTTGGAGCACCTGGTTCAGATGACCAGGACCACAAGATGTAGCAGATTGACTTAATATATAAAAATAAAACACAGTTATTCTCCAAAATGAGTAGACAAAGAAAGATGTTCCGAATGAAAGAACAGAATAAAACTCCAGAAAAAAGAACTAAATGAAATGGAGACAAGCAATCTACCAGATACAGGGTTCAAAACACTGGTTATAAGTATGCTCAATGAACTTAGGGAGAAATTGCTATACTCAGAACTTCAACAAAAAGAAAACATAGCTCTGGATGGTTTGGCTCAGTGGATAGAGCATCAGACTGCGAACTGAAGGGCCCCAGGTTCGACTTCAGTCAAGGGCACATGCCCGGGTTGTGGGCTCAATCCCCAGTTGAGGGCATGCAGGAGGCAGCCAATCAATGATTCTCTCTCATCATTGATGTTTCTATCTCTCTCTCCCTCTCCCTTCCTCTCTGAAATCAATAAAAATATGTTTAAAAAAAGAAAAAGAAAACATAAAAAAGGATGTAGAAAACTTTAAGAACCAATAAAAATGAATAAAATAATAAATGAAATAAAGAATGC
Source organism: Eptesicus fuscus (assembly GCF_027574615.1). Lineage (NCBI taxonomy): Eukaryota > Metazoa > Chordata > Mammalia > Chiroptera > Vespertilionidae > Eptesicus > Eptesicus fuscus. Next base: position 95,245,259 of record NC_072477.1, read on the forward strand.
ATTAGAAGGGAGAGAGCAAAGATGGCTGCACTCTTTAATAAGAGACTGAGCTTGCTCCCAGCCATGGACTGGATTTACAGCTCAAATACAACATAGTGAGCTTGGAAAAATAAGAGCAGCATAGCTGATTGGACATAATTTGACTAAAGAGCACTGAAAAAACAATGTAGAGACTGGTAAGAGAGGGGGAGGCCTACCCCTGTAGCCAGTGCTTGGCTGAGAGGCCAAAGGGATAGTGGCTGTAAAGCTCCCAAGTGTGGACTGGCATGCAAACAGGGATGTCAAACCCTGAGCAATGGAGACAGAAAGGAGAGCCTTTGCAGTATGAGGCAGAGGGATCCAAGGGAATAGTCTCCCTGTGAGGTGGGGTTCGTACTTGCCCAGTGAAAGAACATGCCTAATGGCGGCAGCCCCAGGGGAAATTCACTCCAGGCTCTGACTGCTAGAAAGACTCTGCCTCAGTGTGTGGCTCCAGAGTACAAAGGGGCCAGTGAGCAGCACCCAGCAGTGACCTAAAGGGAACCTCTGCTTTCCTGTAATAGAAACTAAAAAAACAATACAAAAGGTCAGTGAATCCAAGAGCTGGCTCTTTGAAAAGATAAACAAGATTGATGTGCCATTAGCCAGACTCATCAAGAAACAAAGAGAGGGGACACAAATAAATAAACCCAGAAATAAAAGAGGTGAGTTAACAACTGACATCAGAGAAATACAAATGATTTTAAGAAAATACTGTTGAACAACTATATGCCAACAAGCTTGACAACCTGGACAAAATTGACAAATTTGTAGAAAAGCACAATCTTCCAAAACTTAATCAGGAAAAATCAGAAAACCTGAATAGGCCAATAACAAAAAAATGAAATTGAAGCCGTAATAATAAAAAAAAACCTACCTGCAAAACAAAGTCCTGGTCTGGACAGCTTCACAGGAGAGTTTTATCAAACATTCCTGTGCTGAGTCATTCCCTCATCCTGGGGAGGTCATCTTTCTCACACAGGCATTTGCTATACAGGTGACCTTGCCTGGGGGGAAGACAGTTGATCCACCCTATTAGAAAACAACTTGCCCCACAGTGCAGAGTTGCTCAGGCCCATTAAGAGATTAAAAATGGCAGCAGAATAAGTGGATACTGCACAGACAGACTCCCAGGACCAAACTGGAATTACAACTAAAATACAGAAAAACTCCCTGAATAATCATCAGAAGACTAGCTGGAGAGAACCCTGATAACCAAGAATTGAAAGTGGAAACTGCAGAGAGACTGGTAGGAGGGGTGGAAGCATGAAAGGGCTGGCCGGGACCCCACAGACAGCAACTGAAATTCCGGAAAGATATCTCAGCTGGAGGGTTTGCACTGAGAACTCTGGGGTCTAATCCCCAAGCTGCCCACCCCCAACCAGCAGAGAGCACCAGAATTGAGAAGGGTACCCACATAACATCTAGCTGTGAAAAGCAGCAAGATTGCTGTCTGCCAGGGAGGGAGAGCTAGAAATTCAGGCACCCTCTTAAAGGGCCAATGCACAAAATTCCCTGTGGAGACACCCACCTTGTGCTCTGGCAGAGGGAGGGCAGTGTTGACTTGAGCTGCATGAGCAGAAGCCAGGATCAGGGCTTCTGGCTTAGAGCTCAGTAGGCAGACACCCTGGTTTCCTGTGCTGAGTCATTCCCTCACCCTGGGGAGGTCATCTTTCTCACACAGGCATTTTCTATACAGGCAGAAGCAATCGCCACACCTTGTTAAAAACAAAAAAACAAACAAATAAAAAACCTCTTGCCAAACCTGTGGATGATTCCCTGAGGGCAATTTAAGACAAGATCCTATCAGTGTAGACAGAGGTAGTCTCTGGAAGCTTTAAATCTTTGCCTGATATAATTAGTCAGAAACAGCATTTGACACTGTCCTGCACTAGAGATTGAGAGGCATAGCAGATCTACCTAATACACAATCACAAACCCAAGCATGCAGCCAAAATGAGGAAACAAAGAAACAACCCCCAAATGAAAGAACAAGAGAATTCTAAAGAAGAAGAGATAAATGAAGCAGAGATAAGAAATTTATCTGATACAGAGTTCAGAACAATAATGGTAAAGATGCTCACTAGCATGAGAAAAGATACAGTAACTATGAAAACAGAAATAAAGAATGACATAGCACAAGTAAAGAACACATTGGAAGGAATACACAGCAGATTAGAGGAAGCTGAGGATCAAATCAGTGACTTAGAAGACAGCATTGAAAAAAATTCACTCAATCGGAGAACCAAAAAGAATAAACAATTTAAAAACAGGAGGACAGCTTAAGGGAGCAGTCGGACAACATAAAATGTAACAATATTTGAATAGCAGGTGTGCCAGAAAAGGGAGAAAGGGAGAGAAAACGTGTTTGAAGAAGTAATGGCAGAAAACTTCCTAACCGGGTAAAGGAAAAAGTCACACAAGTCCAGGAGGCACAGAGAACCCAAAACAAGAAGAACCCAAACAGGCCCACACCTAGACACATTATAATTAAAATGCCAAAATTTAAAGACAGAATCTTAAAAGCAGCAACAGAAAAGCAAACTGTTATTTACAAAGGAACTTCAATAAGGCTGACATCTGATTTCTCATTAGAAACCCTAAAGGCCAGAAGGGAATGGCATGAAGTGCTCAAGGTAATGGAAAACAAGGATCTGAAACTACACCAGCAAGGCTATCATTCAAAATAGATGGTCAAATAGAGAGCTTCCCAGACAAAAATAGGCTAAAAGAGTACATCACGCCGAAACCGGTTTGGCTCAGTGGATAGAGTGTCGGCCTGCGGACTCAAGGGTCCCAGGTTCGATCCCGGTCAAGGGCATGTACCTTGGTTGCGGGCACATCCCCAGTAGGGGGTGTGCAAGAGGCAGCTGATCGATGTTTCTCTCTCATCAATGTTTCTAACTCTCTATCCCTCTCTCTTCCTCTCTGTAAAAAATCAATAAAATATATATATTTTTAAAAAGTACTTAAAAAAAAAAAAAAAGAGTACATCACCACCAAGCCAGCATTACAAGAAATGCTAAAGGGATTGCTGTAATGAGAAGAAAAAATAGAGAGAGAAACCTAGTCATACAGAATTAAAATGGCAATAAATAAGTACCTATCAATAATAACATTAAATGTAAATGGATTAAATGCTCCAATCAAAAGGCATAGGGTAACTGAATGAATGCAAAAACATGACCCAACTATATGCTGTCTACAAGAGACCCACCTCAGAACAAAAGACACACACACAGTGAGAGTGAAGGAATGGAAAAAAATTTTTCATGCAAATGGAAAAGAAAAAAAAAGCTGGAGTAGCAATACTCATATCTGACAAAATAGACTTCAAAATGAAGGCCATCACAAGAGAAAACAAAGGTCACTACATAATACTAGAGGGATTGATCCAACAAGAGGATATAACACTGGTGAACACAGATGCAACAACCAATATACTAGTAGGAGCACCTAAATATATGTTTTAAAAAACAACAAAACAAAACAAAAAACAACTTCTAGAGGACTTTAAGGGAGAGAGCAACAACAATGCAGTCATAGTAGGGTACTTTAACACCCTGCTGACTTCACTGGATAAATCTTCCAGACAAAAACTGAACAAGGAAACAATGACTCTGAAGGACACACTGGATCAAATGGATTTAATTGACATTTATAGAACTTTTCAAAACAAAGCTACAGAATATACATTCTTCCCAAATGTACATCGATTATTCACAAAGATAGACCACATATTAGGACACAAAACAAGTCTCTAGAAGTTCAAGAAGACTGAAATCATACCAAGAATCTCAGATCACAGTGGAATGAAATTAGAAATCAACTACAGTAAAAATACCCCAAAATATTCAAACAAATGGAGACTAAATAGCATGTTATTAAACAACTAGAGGCCCGGTGCATAAAATTTGTGCATGGGGGTGTGTGTGTCCCTCATGTCACTGACCATCAAGTCACTGACCATCAGAGAGATGCAAATTAAAACAATAATGAGGTTTTACCTCACACCTGTCAGAATGGCTATCATTAACAAATCAATAAATGACAAATGCTGGCAAGGATGTGAAGAAAAGGGAACCCTAGTACACTGCTGGTGGGAATACAATCTGGTGCAGCCATTATGGAAAACAGTATGGAATTTCCTTAAAAAATTAAATAATGAACTGCCATTTAACCCAGTGATTCCACTTCTAGGAATACATCGTGAAATGTGGTCTAAAATGAAAGGACACTAAACAATAACTTAAATCTACTTGCAATAAAGAACACTGATAATGGTAACTGCATAATATAAAAAGAGAGGCCCAAGATGATGGTATAGAAGGGCCCAGAACTCACCTCCTCCCATAAACACATCAAATCTATGCCAAAAGAAAGAGTAATCCCCCCTGAAGAGAAACTAAGGTCTGAGCAAACAGTTTCTGCACAACAAAGAGAGAAACTACATAGAAATGGGTGAGAGAGATGGAGACACAGTATTGTAGGGACCCACCCCAATGCACCAACCTGCAGTTGTATGGGATTACTGAGACAGACACACCCACCCCAGGGCACAGTGAAAAGATAATGGTTTAAAGGGAACCTGCACTATATGGTAAGGAAATCCACTTACTAACCCTAGAGTATCTGAAAAATGGGAGGGGAGCTAGAAGAACACTCTCCCAGGTGGGAAGCACTGGAGAGTGCCATTTGCTGCATTAGCCCTCCAGCTTGACTGCACAGGCAAGAGCATAATCAAGGTGTTCTAGCCAGCTAGCCAAGGCTACCCAAATATAGCCCAGACCCATACTAGCTACATAGCTTGTTCCTGGAATTTCCCATGGCGTGCACCCCCTCTAGCCACAGCTCCTAACCCCAGTGCAGCTTGCTTTGAGGACTTTCCATGACCTAGCCCACTACAGTTACAGCTCTGGGCCTAGTGTAGCTTACTCCTGCCACTCTCTGCTACCCTAGCCTACTTCAACTACAGCTCCAGTCAGCCTTCCAAGGCAGCCCCAGTGCAACCTTGCCCCCAGGACTCCCTGGGGCCTGAGCCAGTTCCAAATGAAGTCCAATCCATCCCACCAAGGCTACCCCACAGCCCATGCCCACTCCAGCATCCTCTCCCAGGCCCTCAGTGTCCCACAAACAATGCAAGCCCCACCGTGGCTTGCCTCAGGACTGCCCATGGGAAGCACCTGCTCCAACTCCAGCTGGCCTGCCAAAGACACCTGACACACACAGTCTACAAAGGGGAAGCTCCTACACAGGCCACTCCATGAAGACCGGGAAAGGTTGCTGTGTATCATAATTCATAGGAACAAAAATATAGTGACATTGAAAATGAGGATAAAGGAATACATTTTAAAATCAAAGAATAGGACAAAATCCCAGAAAAGGAAATAAATGAAATGGAGACAAGCAAACTACCAGATAAGAATTCACAACAATTATTATAAAGGTGCTTAATGAACTTTGGAGAAGAATAGATGAACTCAATGAGAACTACAACAAAGAGACAGAAAAAACATATATGTAAATAAAAAATATATATTATACCATTAGAACTAAAAAATACAATAACTGAGTGAAAAAATTCACAGGAGGAAAGAGACATCAGATTAGATACTGCAGAAGAATAAATCAGCAACCTGGAAGATAAGGTAGTGAAAATCACCCAATCAGAAGAGCAAGAAGAAAAACAAAATTTCTTTTAAATAATTGAGGATAGTTAGAGGGACCTCTGGCACAACATCAAGCTTACCAACATTTGTATCATAGGTGGCCCAGAAGGACAAGAGAGAGAGACAGGGACAAAAATCCTATTTGAAGAAATAATGGCTAAAAACTTTCCTAAACTGGTGAAGAAAACAGATTCCAAGACTAGGAAGCACAGAGGTCCCAAACAAAATGAACCCAAAGCTCACACCAAGACACATCATAATTAAAATGCCATGTATTATTTCTTACAACTGCATGTGCATCAACAGTTTTCTCAAAATTTTAAAAACTGCATAAAGCAATAATAAAACTGTGTTAATGGGTTTATAATATACTAGTAGCCCGTTTGCACGAATATTCGTGCAATAGACCTTCATTCACCTGGCTGCCTGCACCAGTTTTCTGCCGGCACCGGGAACCCAGGCCTTGGCTGTGGCCACCGCCTTCTACCTTCTTTCAGGGTCCCGGTGCCGGCAGAAAACTGGTGCAGGTGAAAACTGCACCCCAGCGTCCCTGCGACCCGATCGCAGGCACCCGGCTGGCGCCCAAGGCCCGGAAAGCCCCGGGCGGCTTTCCGGGCCTTGGGCTCCGCCGCACCCCAGCGTCCCTGCGATCGGAGCAGGCACCCGGCTGGCGCCCAAGGCCCGGAAAGCCCCGGGCGGCTTTCTGGGCCTTGGGCTCCGCCCGCACCCCAGCGTCCCTGCGACCCGATCGCAGGAGCGAGCCGACCCCCCAGGTCGGCTCGCTCCTGCGATCGGAGCAGGCGCTTCCCTGCAATGGTTTCCTGGTGGGCGTGGTTGATGGGCGTGGCTTGGTTGGTGGGCGTGGCTTGGACGTAGCGATGGTGCGGTCAATTTGCATATTTGTCTATTATAAGGTAAGATACAAATGTAACCAGTATAACAACAAAGCATGAAGGAAGAGGAGGGGATAGAAGTGTATTAGTTGGTATTAGTCTAAGCTAGACTATTTACTTTATTTATTTATTTATTTATTTATTTAATAGATTTCAGAGAGGAAGGGAGACGGAGAGGAAGAGGGAGAGAAACATCTATGAGAGAATCATTGATCAGCTGCCTCCTGTACACCCACTACTGGGGATCAAGCCCACAACCGGGGTATGTGCTCAGACCAGGAATCGATCCCTGACCTCCTGGTTCATAGGTCAATGCTCAACCACTGAGGCTCATCAGACGGACTGAGCTAGATTATTTTAAATTGAGATGTTAATTATAATTCTTAGGGCATCTAAGAAAAAAAACAAGTGGCAAAAATACATTAAAAGAAACAAGGAAATTATGATATACTAGAAAATATTTATTTAAATCAAAGGGCAGTAATGGACAGAGAAACAAAATAGGCATAAGGTAAATGAAAGAAAATAAATAGCAAAATGACAGATGTAAATCCTACCAGTATATTTCAGTCCTCTGCTTCAGTGATTGGCTTAGTGATTGATACATGATACAGATTGACTCAATGTGAGGTCAGCCTATTCAGTGACTGGGGAGTTCACTCTCCCACTAGATAAGAAAAAGAAAAATTGGTCAATGCTGGCTTTCATCTAAGCTTGAGTGGAGCTAACCTATGGATGTTGTTGACAAAAATCAGCTTTTATGGCTCCTGCTATTAGCATGGAAGTTACTTCTGGGTGGATAAACAGCAAATCCAGCCTACAGAAGCAGGCTTTGCTGCTAGAGGCTCCTTTCCATGAGTATGATGGCACTCCTTCCTCCAGGTAGACCCAGCTCCATGTCTTGGCATATTGAGGGGTGAGTTGGATTGAGCTCCCACTCGCCCCCCTGCTCAAGCACCTTTGAGCAGCACACAACTGCACAACTGTGTACTGGATCCTTGACCCTTGCCTGAAACATCCTTGTCCTCTGAAGTTTTTACTTGTGCTAATAATACATTTTTCTCATTGATTAAGCCAGTTGTCTTTTCTATTAGTTGCAACAAAAAGTAGCACAACTTATACAGAATTTCTTATCAGAAAATGGAGTGTTAAAAAGAATAGATTCTAAAATGTGGAATTGTTTCAGCTGAGAAAGTTAGGATGATTCTATCCCAAGCTGGGAAGTAAGCTATTTTTGCATGTTGCAGCAAAGAAATGGTTAAAATATTTCCTATTGTACTTTGGGACTCTGTCTGCATTTCTACCAAGGCTACAGCATTAAGACATCTGGTAGGAAAACATATCAGGATTTTGAAGATTTTGAATATATAGTGTGTCCCCCCAAAATGTATATACACTTTAACAGCTGATAGTTCAGTTTTGAAAAGGAAATGTATTTTAATAAACACTGCCTTTATAATTTTTCCAAGTTAGTGTATACATTTTTGGGGACACCCTCTATATTGTGGCCTTGAATTAAATCTTACATGAACAATAGAAACTTAGGCTGTGGGTGGCCTTTCTGAAAGCAGAAAGGGAACATAATGCAATAGTTGCTGTTTTAACCAACCTCTGCTACTTAAAATGCTCCATTCTTCTTAAAACATCCTAACTGAAGCCTATGTTCATGGCTATGGGTGTTGCCCTTAATCCACCAAGCACACCTGTTGCCACTGAGTTATGTAGCCCCCAATTTATTTTTCTCTCTCCCTAAAGGTATTTATGCCAGGTATGCTTATTGTAATTATACAATTTAATTAAATATTACAGAATTAAAGGAACCAATCAACTATGTGTATAAAACAAAAGGGATTTCCCCCCCAATAAAAGCTAAATTACATGCTTTGGAAAGACTTGGTAAAGGTCAATTGCTCAAAAAATTTATCTCAAATTATAAAAATTAGGATAAACTATAAAAATGTAAAAGGATTTCTGTCATATACCACACAAGTCTTTAAATTCTTGCCCTACATTTTGAAAAAATGTAAATCAATGCATTATGCTGAAGTTTGTGTATGAAAGACTCACACTTGAAGAAGAGGCCTTGGCTTCACAGCAAGACAGTGTGAATGATGAGATAAAATGTTTATAATGTACTAGAGGCCTGGTGCATGAATTCGTGCATGGGTGGGGTCCCCAGGGAGGCGTGGACGTGATTGGCCCTCCAGGCATGCGGTGGGATGCCCTTGCCATCCTGATCCGTCCTGCTGACATTCGCACCGGTTGTTGGGAGCCACCTGACGGCCACTTTTATATTGTTTCTTCCTTGCGGAGCATCTAGGGAGGGGAAGCGGCCACAGTGCCCAAGGCTGACTTCCAGGAGGCCGGTGGCGCTGTCAGGATTGTGCCGGTGGTGCTGATCCATTGGTGCCTGGCCTGTTCTCTGGAGATTGGACCTGCAGGTCAGCTGAGTGGCGCTCCCATTGTGGGAGTGCACTGACCACCAGGGGGAAGCTCCTGCATTGAGCATCTGCCCCCTAGTGGTCAGTGCGCATCATAGCGACCGGTTGTTCCGGTTATTCCGGTCATTCTGGATGTTCTGGTTGTTCCGTCTCTTAGGTTTTTTTATATATAGATGTGTACTTTTTTATTATTATTAATTTAAATTGACCAGCAAGCAGTTGTACCATGGTGGTTAAGAGGTTTCTACTGTCTAGCTTTGCTAACAGATACTTTTCTGTGGAACTGGCTATCCACAGTATGTGAGGGCCCAATAATCTGAAGGCTTTCGAGGTTAGAAAAGCTTAATGCTCCTTCACAAGCCAAGGTTGGTGCCAGAGAAAGCAAGAAGGTGGAACATCTCCCCTAACTGTGAGTAAGCTTAGGTCTGAGCATCCTCACTCACTGCATCCATTTCAAACACCTTAGATTTTGCATTAGCAGCCAGATAAAGAGGGGGAAGGATCACTAAATTTTTAAGGAAACTGTATTTCCAAAGACTCAAGCCTGGCCAGTGACTGTTGGTGATCCTTAAGCTCTAGTGTTGAGGAAAGAGACCGACTCTCTGTCCTCCTGGGCATGCTGCTGGTCATTGTTCTGCAGTCATTAACCAACAATGATGAGGGTGGGGACTTGGAGGTATGATGGAGCCGTAGATAAAAACTTGCCTGAAGTTCACCATAACCCTTCATAATTATGTGAGCCAACAGATTTCCTGTACTGTTTGGATTTGGTTTTCTGTTTATTTCAAAAAAGATAAAAAGAGCAGCCTTTTGCTTGGGGCACGAAGGGAGTCAGTGTCTAAAGTAGATTTAAAAGTTCAATCAGATAAAGTGAATATCTCCTTTAGTGGAATTTTAGAAATTCAAGGATTTTGGGTGTTTTATTTTTCCAGCTAGTGACATTTCCGGAGATATTTTTATGCCCCAATGATCTTAGTGCCCCTCATAGATTGGTGCCATGGACAACTAACCTACTGGACTTCCACTTAACCTGCCTCTGATGTTGTTATAAAGTGAGCTCTGCCCAAAGGCCAATGGATGAATTACAGTAGGACGCCTAGACTATAAGCCAAGTGGGCCCTTTAAAAAATGTATAAGGCCAAAATGAAATATTACCTTAAGTACTGAGGCAGAGCAACACTGTCAAGACTCAAGGAGCAGTCGGGGTGAACCTACTACTTGCTTTGAGCAGAGGCATGTACAGCAAGAGAGTCCCTTGGTCATCCCAGTGTGAGCCAGTGGGTAGTTCTCATCTGAACAAGAGCTAAGGAGGGCATCATGCTAATGCAGACAATATCTGTGCTGGTGCTGGAATTCCTTCCCCTGCCCCACTCTGCACCCCAGAAGCCATGAACCCTCTAGGCTAATTCCCAAGCTGGGAATGGCCAGGGTAGACACTAGTGGGAGATGGTGGAGGAAGGAGGGAGGAGCCAGGGGATTTCTCTTGCTCTCTATCTGTTCCTGGCAATATCAGATGCAATAGTTGAGGCTTTTTCAACTCCCCTCCAATGACCTTCACCTTTGCTCCTCACTTTGGCCCAGGAGTGGTGATGGCTGCTAGTGTTAATCTGTGGGTTGTCTCCCTATCAGCTGTCCAGCATTTCAGCTATGCCTTCCCCAGGGTAATGGGTTTCTTGAATCAGGCCCCTGTTTTAAATATTCAAGTGATTTCCTTGAGAAGAGCCTTAGTAGAGAGCTTCAGAAGGATGGGTCCAAAATATACTGTCATATTGCTCTTCTATACCTGAAGGTTTTTAGTTTTACATTTAATCATATTATTTTCCCCTTGCATTATCAATATTTCTTCTATTTATCATTTAAAGTTACACATGAGCTTATAAATGGACTCTCTTGTTTTCTAGTTATTACATCTTGGCATAATACTTTACAAATACCATTTTATTATGTTCTACACTTAAAAAGCCACCTGGATAGTCTCTCTTTTGAGTCTTTTTGTTAAACTATCTTTAAGCCCCCTTGCGTGTTTTTGTAATGTGTAACGCAGTCTTGGTTACAACAGAAATGTTTCAAAAGACTTATGCAGCTGGAAACTTTTTGATGATTTCATTTTACAAGTCCTTTGGAATGAACGTGGGCATTAGGAGGCACAACGAATACAATATCAGTTTAACAAGATTTGAGTGGCCTTGTTTTTACGGAAAAAGTTAACATTTTTAGACACTGTGATTCCACCAGTGGCTTTCTCTATAGTGTTTGAAAAGTGGAATTTAGCGGACATATAAAATGGGGAAAAAATAGAAGAGTTGTCATAAATCTTTTCACTAAAATGTTTTGCGATAGCTTCAGACAGAAACAAGATGAGAAAGTCCAGGTGCTATTTGTTAAAGCAGAGGGCTGATGTTTCAGCATCTCCGAGGAATATAATGAAAGAAACTGAAGAACATAGGTTGCATATTTGATGTAACTCACCAGAAAAATCAGGTCCATCTGGCTTCTCCACAAGAAATAGGAATGCATGAGGCCAAGGCAGTGAAAAGTGCACAGCGTGGCAGAATTCACCAGACACTCCCTCTGTGGCAGGCCCCAGTCTGCCCCTGTCCTGGCCACAATACTGCCCATGTAGATCATAACAAGGCAACCAGAGAGCAGGCTGCAGAGGAGGCAGCTACTTGCTTTTGTGGCTACTTGCTGTGGTGGTCACATCAGCCACTTGTGTCACCAATGCCATCCCCCCAAAGGAGATCACATGGCTGCATCACTTGGGCCAGAAAGGTTACAAAGACTTCTCAAGGATGCTTCTCTCTTGAGTTTGTGCACTGATAAACACGAACAGACTTCGTTGTTGAGTTGTGTCTTTGGACCAACTAAACAAAGACATTTTTTTCTCTTTAAAGTTTCTGGTTTATACCCTCTGAAAAATACTTAAAGATTGTTTAATATTTTGACTTTTTAGAAAACAATATATTTCAAGACCTTTCTATATCAGTCTAGATCAGTGATTTTCAACCTTTTTCATCTCATGGCACACATAAACTAATTACTAAAATTCTTCAGCACACCAAAAATATATTTTTTGCTGACCTGACAAAAAAATAAGATATGGTTTTGATTCATTCACACCAGACAGCTATGGTTGTGTTGGCTATTGTCATTTTTTTTTAATTTGACAATCTAAGAGAAAATAGGTCAGTGCCCCTAAATAGTCAGGTTTTGTATGTTTTAAAAATTCTTGCAGCACACCGGTTGAAAATAGCTGGTCTATATGATCTCTCTTTTAAATATCTCTGTGGTAGTCTTTCACATGGAGACACTGTATTTGTTTAAATCAGTGCCATATTGGTGGACACTTTAGCATTTCCAATTTTTGTCATGACAAACACTGTTGCAAAAACCATCCATGTACGTTTTCCCTCAGTGACCTTTCTTGACTAACTCCATTGGATGAATTTCTAGCAGTGGGATTTCAGGGTCAAAAGGTATGTACATTTTACATGTTCATAGTTATTGCTCTATTGTCTTCTTGGGAAATCATGCCAATTTACTTTCACAGAAACATAATGAGGATGGTTCCTGGTCATTGCAGAATCCTCTTGTTTTCTGAGCACCTTAATGGGATGGGCTTGATAAAGAAATTTAGAGGCAGTATTAAATCTTCCTGAATAATTTCAAGAGAAAGAAACTTGTAAGGAGAGGTATGGAATCTGGAGGTCAAAGCCTGGAATAGTACGACTGGTCCTGCAGGGATGTGGTTCAGTGAGGGAAGGAAGAAAGAATAGCTTTCTTGAAACCACAGCCCAGAAGAGATTCTGGAAAGGAGTAAGTCAAAGGGGCTTTCAAATTCTGATGTAGGATGAGTGGTGAACATCTCTCCTCTTCCCCTACCAAATTGTCAATAAACTCCACATTGATCACTAATTTTTTTAGTAAATTTATTTGGGGGTGCTCAACAAAGAAGACAAGAGGACAGCAGGCATCTGAATTACAGTAGGATAACCACACTACAGAACATTAGGAAAGTCAAGAGAAAGGCAAGCAAAACATCCATGGTTCTGTAACTCTCACATAATCACTAGTACAATTTTAGTGGCCACAAATTTTTTTCACATGCATTTTTTACATAGTTGTAATCATAGTATATATGCAATTTTGCATACTGCTCTGTAAATCTGATATTAATGGGTATGTGTATATTATAAACAAAAATGCAAGATGGACAAACAAAACTTTTATATCCTTTTCTCTTTTACTTGCAAGTTTTATTGTGCTCAAAAGTAATCACAGACATATGTATATAGTGAATATTTGGGATTCTATTCTCAGGGCTGAAAGTTCATGGATATTCCTGGAGACAAATATATGACAATAAGTAAGTTGTTGAGGACTATTGCTGTCACTTTCTATATTTAAGGAGACTTGACTGAAACACATACTCTTTCAACTTTTACAGATATAAGCATTTTTAAATATTTTGATTCTTGATCAGAGTAAATTAATTTAGTTAAAAATTATCTGATTATGCTGTCAGTGTGAAAAGCTACAAATTTTCTCATTAGGGTATTGTTTTTCCAAAAACATAGTTTTACTTACTGAATTTCATGCCTTATTTGACTTTGTATGTACTAATTTATGTATGAAGTTATGTTAATTAAATACTTTTGCAAAGGAAATTTTAGAATTTACTAGATACTTGCTTGCATATTGCCAAATAACACACAAATCATGTTAACTATTTGGAGTGTAAATAGTCATAGAAGTTGCTTAATAAATGTTTAGCATTAGATGATTAAAAAAATTTTAAAAACTATAAGATTGTCTTCATGATACATAAATAATAAATAATTATGTATTCTGCATAATACTTAGATTTACACACTTATTGTAATAAAATTTAGGGTCCATTATGGGGTCCTAACCTTCCAGTTTTAATAAGACTAGGAGATTTTCTCAGGAAATGGAAAATTTACCTAGGACTAGACTACAAGTTAGGCCCTCTTATATTCTTTTTAAAAAATATATATTTTATTGATTTTTTACAGAGAGGAAGGGAGAGGGATAGAGAGTTAGAAACATTGATGAGAGAGAAACATCGATCAACTGCCTCCTGCACCTCCTACTGGGGATGTGCCCACAACCAAGGTACATGCCCTTGACTGGAATTGAACCTGGGACCTTTCAGTCTGCAGGCCGATGCTCTATCCACTGAGCCAAACCGGTTAGGGCTGGCCCTCTTGTATTCTTGCTTCTATGCTCCTGTCTCTCTTGTTCTTGATTATGCTGGGGTAAAAAAAATCTACCCACCTTCCTCTAATCCTTGTGTGCTGGTGTAATTCCAGCAGCCAAAGTTTCTATTTTTCATTTGACCTGATTTTTACACAAGTATTTCTGAATTCTTCTTCTGTTTGCTGTATGTGATTCCCTTCTGATTTTGATATCTTCTAGCCTTGGCTGATACTGCCCCCAAATCCAGAGAACTCCAGAGGTTGCTTGATAATTTAGCTAGGTAACTTTGACTTGGCTGTATCCAGTTCCAAATGACCTGATTATAGCAATTTAATAGGAAGGACTAGCATTTCTTGTACCAGCTAAACATGGCTTTATTTTACTGAGAAAGTCTACAGTTTATCATTCTTACCAGTCAGTAGCTTATCTTAAGAAAGTCAATTATGTGTAGTCACTTATTCTTTCAGACCATTCCTGTAATGATTTGTAAGTGACAATTCAGTATCATCTTCCCCCACTCCTTATCTTGTTTTATTCATTTTAATAATCAAATAGATCTGATTTTTAAAGAAAATATAATTTAAACCTTTGTAACCTTAAATTATATGTTCTGAAAATAACAACTAAGAAAGAATCTTACCTAATAATAGAGAAACATGTAAATTGACCACACCTCCGCTATGCCCACAGCCAATCAGAGTGAGTATGCAAATTAACGCAACAAAGGTGGTGGTTAATTTGCATACATACTTGGGTCCCGGGAACCTCCTCAGCACCCAGGTCACTCCCAGCTGGCCATTGGAGGAGTGGGGGGGGATTCCCCTTCCCAAGCCTAAAGCCTGGGGTGGAGGTTTTAGGCTTGGGAAGGGGCTGAGCCTGCGATTGGAGGTGCCGGGGCGGGGGGGACCCCTTCCCAAGCCTAAAGCCTGGGGCGGAGGCTTTAGGGTTGGGCAGGGGCCGAGCCTGGGATCAGAGGGAAGGGGAAAAAATCAATGGAAACATATCCTCAGGTGAAGATAAAAAGAAAAATAAAGAAAGAAATGTTATATCCTATGAAAGACACATCTTGAAAATGCTTAAAGGAAGTTGTCATTTTTTCATGGTGAAGGGACTGGAGTCCATGTTGATGAAAATACCTTGGTGGCTGCAGTGACTGGCAGTGGCTGCAGCAGTGGGGTGATGGGGCTGGTGCCTTCCCCTGATCAGCCCAGTCGCCGCCCGCAAAGGGAGGCCAGACTGCAGCTTAGGTCCGCTCCCAACGGGGAGCGGGTCTAAGCCATCAGTAGGACATCCCCTGAGGGCTCCCAGTATGTGAGAGGGGGCAGGCTGGGCTGAGGGACCCCCCACCCCAGTGCATGAATTTTGTGCACCGGGCCACTAGTACTTGATATTATTCAAATGCCAAAGAATGTTTTAACTGGTTTAATAAGCTATTCAGTGAAATATAAAATTTTC
Organism: Eptesicus fuscus; assembly: GCF_027574615.1. NCBI lineage: Eukaryota > Metazoa > Chordata > Mammalia > Chiroptera > Vespertilionidae > Eptesicus > Eptesicus fuscus. The sequence goes on from NC_072477.1 coordinate 95,260,955, forward strand.
AAGACTTTGTTGTCATATCTTTAACTTTTGGATCAATCCCAAATCAGGTGAATTTATGTGTTTGGCATGTTTATTAGTAATTTTCTTTGGAAAATTATGAGAAATATAATTTCTAACTCCTGCTAATTCTTAACTCTTTGAGGCCTCTGCAATTTTATTTCTTGAAATATACATTTGATTTTTAAGACAATTTATATATCCTCCACTAAATGCTTATCCAACTTGACTTTGTGAAGCCCTGAATGCTCCTGGTTTAAATGCAATATGTAAGTGCTCTGAAATCAAAGCAGTTTTAAAAAAATCTTCCATGCTATATCAGTTTGTATGATATGTACTAGTATTCTACCATTAAAGAAAGCATTCCCATGGGAGAAGAAAAAAACTTTGTATAATTTTTCAGTTTATTTCAATATGCAAATTCAACCTCTTCTTTTCATATTATAAAGACCTGTGAAAAATCAATAGCTATAGTCATCTTTTATAATTGTCACCAAATGTCTTCCCCAATAAATTTACAAAAATTCATAGCCCAAATATTTGACCGAATAAGCCAAGTATGATTTTTATAAGAAACAGATTTAAATAGTCATTTGAAATAATAGACACTTTTCAAAATAGTAAAGTATAAATTAGTAAAACTTCAAATTCCAACAATGCTATAATCTCCCTCCAACAATAGTTGCTAAATATAACTGCTCAAGATAAATGATGAAGATGAAACCATTGGAAAAAACTGGTTATATTTAGGGACTTGAAATTATAAAAGAAAAATTAAAGTCCCTGAATTTCTCTAGTAAAGCATTAGAAATCTGACTAGAATTAGCTCCCTAATTATGACTATTTGTACAGGAATCTCCAACACTTTTTCAAAAGATTGAGAACACAATTAGATTTAATTTTCTTAACAATAAAATATGCAATTACTACTTACTGTTAAGCTCTTTTGCCTCAATTCAATACCCACATATTTCAAGTAAAATAGTCACTTTATAGAATGACCAGAAACAGGAAATGAAAAAAAAATAGATTCTAAAAGTAGTCACAATGAGCACTATAATATTCATGGTGTAAAATTTTAGAAGACTGGCAAGGAACTGATGGGGGGAACTATCACAATCTACACTGTTTAGAATAATTATACAATGCATATATTTGCTCCAAGAACAATACAACAAACCACAGTACTAGTAAAACTGTGAAGCAGTGAAGACCAAGAGAAGATCTTTAAAGGAGACATGTTACCTTTCAAAGGAGTGACAAACTGACAGCTCATTCTTGATAGTAACAAAGAAAGTAAGCCAGGAGACTATATAATCAATGTGCAAAGGTAAAACTATTTTCAACTTGAGTTCCATTATTAGAAAAAACGTGTTTTTCTGCATGAAGTAAAAATACTATCTATCTCAGGTCATCAAAAAGTGAGGAAAGTTTGCCATTAGCTGACCTTCACTAAAGGAAAATCTAGAATGTATTAGAGATAGAAGGAAAGTGATCGCATATTCAAAGTCTGAGATACAAATGAAATGGAGACTTCCACTAACAGCCAGATTGAATAACAGGATTGAATTTAGGCTCCTGCCAGAAACACCAGCAAAATTAAAACGAAGAGGAAAGACGACTGGGGGCAGGGGGGAGAGGTGCAAAAGGCTGCTGGTGGTGAAGGGGGTCAATGGGGAAAAAAGAGGACATATGTAATACTTCCAACAATAAATATAAATTTTTTTAAGAGGAGTGGGAAAAACCTTTGGAAATGATATGTTTATTCTCTCCATTATAATGATTGTTTAACATAAGTTGAAACATCAAATTACACATTTTTTTTCATTTTTAAATGTATTTTTATTGTTGATAGCATTACAGATATATCCTACCTCATCCCTTCCCCCCACTCCTCCCAGCCCCTACCCACTTTTCCAAGGTTTTCACTACCATGTTTCCTGGCTTTATGGGCTATGCGTATAAGTTCTTTGGATTATCTCTTCTTGTCACTCCAACCCCACAAGATATATCAGTCTGTTCTATGCCTACCTACTTCAGATCTTATTTCGTTGGTCAGTTAATATTGTTCCTTAGATTCCACAAATAACAAGATCATGTGATATTTGTCCTTCTCAGCTTGCCTTATTTTACTTTGCATATTTTCCAGGTCCTTCCAAGCTGTCCTAAAAAGTAAGAGATCTATCTTTTTTTATAGCTGCACTAGAGGCCTGGTGCATGAAATTAGTGCATGGGGGGGGTCCCCTCAGCCCAACCTGCACCCTCTCCAATCCAGGACCCCTCGGGGGATGTCCGACTGCTGGTTTAGGCCCAGATCTCACAATCCGGGACCGCTGGCTCCTAGCTGTTCACCTGCCTGCCTGCTGGATCGCCCCTAACTGCCCCCACCTTCCAGCCTGATCACCCATAACTGCCTCTGCATGCTGGCCTGGTCACCCCCAACTGCCTACACTGCCAGCCTGGTCGCCCCCAACTGCCCCCCTCTGCTGACCTGGTCACCCCTAACTGCCCCCCCCACTGGCTCGGCCTCCCCCAACTGCCCCTGTGCCAGACTGGTCACCCCCAACTGCCCCCTGCCGGCCTGGTTGCCCGCAACTGCCCCTCCTGCTGGCCTGGTCGCCCCACGCAGCCTGCTGTTCAGTCATTTGGTTGTCCCTCACTAACCCCCTCCCTCCGCCAGCCTGGTCACCCCATGCAGCCTGCTGTTCAGACGTTTGGTCATCCCTCACTAACCCCCCTGCTGCCAGCCTGGTCACCCCACGCAGCCTGCTGTTCGGTCATCCATCTGGTTGTTTAGGTAGTGACGGCCCCTGGCTTTTTATATATTAGGATAGTATTCCATAGTGTAAATGTTCCAGAGCGTTTTTATCCATTCATCTACTGATGGGCACTTGGGCTGTTTCCAAACTTATCTATTGAAAATAACACTGCTATGAACACAGGGGAGGGAATATATTCTTCTTGAATGGTGTTTTGGTTTTTTTTTTAGGATATATTCTCAGAAGTGGGATTGCTGGGTCATCCAGAAGTTCCATTTTTAATTTTTTGAGAAAACTCCATACTGTTTTCCATAGTGGCTTCACAAATCTGCATTCCCACCAAGAAGGACGTAGTGTTCCCTTTTCTCCACATCCTCACCAGCACTTGTTGTTTGTTGATTTTTTGATGATAGCCATTCTTATAGGTGTGCGGTGATATCCTGTGGTTTTAATTTGCATTTCCCTGATGATTAGTGACTTTGAGAATTTTTTCATGTGTCTCTTGGCCATTTGTAGTCTTCTTTAGAAAAATGTCTATTCAGATCTTCTGCTCATATTTTAATTGGATTGTCTTCCTTTTGTTGAGCTGTATGAGTACTTTATATATTTTGGATATTAACCCCTTATCAGATATATTATTGGCAAATATGTTCTCCCATTCAGTGGCTTCCCTTTTCAATTTAATGGTGATTTCTTTTGCTGTGCAGAAGCTTTTTATTTTGATGTAGTCCCATTTGTTTATTTTCTCCTTAGTTTTCTTTGCCCTAGGAGATGTATCCATAAACATACTGCTGCATGAGGTGTCTGAGATTTTACTGCCCATGTTTCCTTCTAAGATTTTTATGGTTTCATGCCTTACATTTAAGTATTTTATTCACCTTGAATTTATTCTTGTGTATGGTGTAAGTTGGTGGTCTAGTTTCATCTTTTTGTATGTGTCTGTACAGCTTTCCCAGCACCATTTGTTGAAGATTATGTCTATACTCCATTGTATGTTCCTGCCTCCTTTGTCAAATATTAATTGAGGATAATGACTTGGGTCAATTTCTGGGGTCTCTGTTCTGATCCACTGGCCTATATGCCTTTTCTTGTGCCAGCCTCAGGCTGTTTTGGTTATAATGGCTTTGTAGTATACTTTCATATCTGGTATTGTGATCCCTCTTACTCCGTTCTTCTTTCTCAAGACAGTTGCATCTATTCGGGGTCTTTTATAGTTCCATATATTTCTTTTGGAGTATTTGTTCTAGCTCTGTGAAGTATGCTTTTAGTTATTTTAATAGGAATTGCGTTGAATCTGTAGATTGCTTTGGGTAGTATCAACATTTTAATGATGTTAATTCTTCTGATCCATGAACATTGTGTATGCTTCCATTTATTTGTATCATCTCTTTCTTTTTTCAACGTCCTGTAGTTTTCCAAGTATGGATATTTTACATCCTTGGTTAAGTTTATTCCTAGGTATCTTTTTTTGTTGTTTTTGCATTGAGAATTGGGGTTGCTTTTTTTATTTTATTATTATTATCTATTTAATCGTTATTGTTCAGATTATTACAGATGTCGCTCTTTTTTCCCTCTATAGATACCCTCCACCCCTGTGTACAGCAGCTTTTGCATATGAATGACTGGTCCTTTTCTATTTTATTTATTTATTTATTTATTTATTTATTTTTTATTTATTTATTTTTGTATTATCACTAAGATCCTTGAAGGTCTTACTAAGTTCCTCAGAGGTTTCTAGAAGATTCTTGAGTAACCTTATAACTGTGGTTTTGAACTCTATATCCACTAGTTTGCTTTCTTCCACTTCTTTCATTTGTTACATGTTTCTTTGTCTCTGCATTTTGGCTGCTTCCCTGTGTTTGTTTCTATGTATTAGGTAGCTGCTAAGTCTCCTTGAGCTGATTGAGTGGCCTTGTGTAGTAGGTGTCCTATAGGATCCAGTTGCTTAGCCTCCCTAATCACCTGAGGTGGACACTCTTGGTGAACCCCTTTGTGGGCTGTGTGCATAGTCTTGTTGTAGTTTAGCATTGATTGCTGTTGGTATCATTGGGAGGAATTGACCTCCAGGCCAATTGGCTGTGAGGATCAGCTGTGTCTTCAGTGGAAGAGCTGCTGTGCAGGAGATACCTTTATGGGGTAGGGCTTGCTTCAGTGGGGCTTTGGTGCTCACTGAGTCTGCCCCTTGAGTGTGTCACTTATGGAAGTGAGGAGTTGTAATCTGGTATGGTCTCACACTGACCACTGGGTACACTGGCTCTTGGATCTCCAAGGAGGTGCAAAGTCATCCACTGCCTGGGGCCACCCAGCAGGAGCTACAGAGAGATCTACAGATTCCTCCTCTTTGTACAGGGTTTGGAAGTGCCCACACAAGGCCCAGCTATGAAGCAAGGCAAACTGCTGCGGTGCTGGCCTTTGCGTTCTTTTGATACCTTTGGGGCTCCCTGACTCAGCTGCAGTTTGACAGGTTTTAGACTGAGAAAGGACCGGCCATTCATATGCAAAAGCTGCTGTACACAGCTTGGGTGGGGTTGTAAATTGGGTGAGGCGGGTTCTCAGAGAATCTCCAGGGTGGGGCAAACAGCAATGGCTGCCAGTCAGCCCTTAACTGGGGAGGTCTCAGCTCAGGAACAATGACCATTGTGAGCACCTCCATCTGGAAGAAAGCCACCCCCATGTTCCTGCCCTGATACCACACAGTCCAGTTTCTTCCAGTATGTGTCTGGGTCCCCCAAAATCTCACCAGTCACTGGAACTCAGAGCAAGCAGGAGCTTGTATCTCCCTTCCGATTAAAAAAGCAGCACACCTGAGTGCCAGCCCTTTCCACGCCTTTGCACCTCCACACTTCCTACCAGTCTCAATGCACTTTCTTCTTTCCCAGTACCTCTCTAGTTGTAGTACTTCCACTCAGCTAGCTTTCCCGTGGTTCTGGATGATAGTTGTTCTGTATTTTAGTTGTAATTTTGATATGGTTGTGGGAGGCAGCAAGTACAGGTGTTTACCTATGCTGCCATCTTGGTTCCTAGGGATTGCTTTTTTAGTTTCTCTTTCTGAGTGTTCATTATTGGTGTATAAAAATGCCATCTATTTTTGGATGTTGATTTTGTATCCTGCTACCTTGCCAAATTTATTTATTAATTCTAGTAGTTTCCTTGTGGCGTCTTTAATGTTTTCTATGTACCATATCATGTCATCTGTGAATAATGACTGTTTTACTTTCTCCTTTCCAATTTGGATGCCTTTTGTCTCTTCTTTTTGTCTGATTGCTGTGGCTAGGACTTCCAGTACAATGTTGAATAAGAATGGTGAAAGCCGACATCCCTGTCTTGTTCCTGTTCTTAGGGGAAATGGTTTTAGTGTTTTCCCTTTGAGTATTATGTTGGCTGTATATTTGTCATATATGGCCTTTATTATATTCAGGTATGATCCCTCTTTCCCACTTTACTGAGAGTTTTTAATCTAAAAAGGGTGCTGAATTTTGTTGAATGCTTTTTCTGCATATATTGATATGATCATGTCATTTTTATTTTCAATTTGTTTAAGAGATGTATCACATTTATTGATTTGCAAATATTGTACCAGCCTTGCATCCTTGGAATAAGTAAATCTGACTTGATCATGGTGTGTCATCTTTTCAATATATTGCTGGATCTGATTTGTTAATATTTTGTTGAGGATTTTAGCATCTGTATTCATCAGGGATATTGGTCTGTAATTTTCTTTCTTTGTAGTGTCTTTATCTGTTTTTGGAATTAGGATAATGCTGGCTTTGTAAAAAGAGCTTGGAAGTTATCCCTTCCCTTGACTTTTTTTTGGAATAGTTGAGGAGGACAGATGTTAGTTATTTGAATGGTTGGTAAAATTCACCTTTAAATCCTTCCAGTCTAGGACTTTTGTTTGCTGGAAGTTTTTAAATTACTGCTTCAATTTCATCAGTTATTATTGTCCTACTCAAGTTTTCTGATTCTTCCTGATTGAGTTTTGGAAGACTGTATGTTTCTTGGAATTTTTCCCTTTTACCAAGGTTATCTAGTTTGTTGGCACAGTGTTGTTCATAGTATTTGCTTACCAGTACAATCCTTTGTATTTCTGTGGTGTCTGTTGTTATATCACCTTTCATTTCTGATTTTATTTATTTGGTTTCTCTCTGTTTTTTTTTTAATGAATCTGGCTAGAAGTTCATCTATCTGGTTTATCTTTTCAAAGAATGAGCTCTTGGACTTATCAATCTTTTGTACCATTTTTTCAGTCTTTATGTCATTTATTTCTGCTCTGATCTTTATTTCCTTCCTTCTACTTCCTTTGGGCTTTTCTTGTTGTTCTCTTTCTAGTTTATTTAGTTACTAGAGGCCCGGGACACGAATTTGTGCACCAGTGTGTCCCTTGGCCTGGCCTGTGGGATTGGGCCAAAACCAGCTCTCCAACATCCCCCGAGAGGAACACCACCAGTCCATGATCGGGCCTGGGGAGGAATGCAGGAGGTTGGCTAGCTGGGAAGGGATGGTGGGAGGGCGCCAGGGTGGGTCTGGCCCACCTTACTCAGTCCCAATTGGCTGGATCCCATCAGCAAGCTAACCTACCAGTCAGAACATCTGCCCCTTGGTGGTCAGTGCACATCATAGCAGTTGAGCAGCCTTAGCATAACATTAGCATATTATGCTTTGATTGGTTGAATGAATGACTGGCTACTGGACACTTAGCATATTAGACTTTTATTATATAGGATAGGGTTAGATAATTTATCAGTCCTTTTTCTTGTTTCTTGAAGTAGGCCTGTAGTGCTATGAGCTTCCCTCTCAGAACTGCTTTCACCATGTCTCATAAGATTGGGTGGTTGTGCGTTCATTTCATTTGTTTCCAGGAAGTTTTTAATTTCTTGCTTGATCTCATTGGTAACAAATTCATTGTTTAATAACATGCTATTTAGCCTCCATGTATTTGAGTGTTTTAGAGTTGATTTCTAGTTTCATGTCATTGTGATCTGAGAAGATGCTTGGTATTACATCAACCTTCTTGAATTTGTATAGATTTGTTTAGTGCCCTAACATGTAATCTATCTTTGAGAATTTTCCATGTGCACTTGAGAAGAATGTATATTCTATTGGTTTGGGGTGAAATGTTCTGTAAATATAAGTTAGGTCTATCTGATATAGTGTGTCATTTAAGGCCTCTGTTTTCTTGTTAATTTTTTGTCTGGAAGATCTATCCAATGATGCCAGTGGGGTGTTAAAGTCCCCCACTATGACTGCATTGCTGTCAATCTCTCCCTTAAAGTCCATCAACAGTTTTTTTATGTACTCCTATATTGGGTGCATTTATCTTTACAAAGGTTATATTTTCTTGTTGAATCATTTCCTTTAGTATTATAAAGTGGCCTTCTTTGTCTCTTGTGATGGCCTTTGTTTTGAAGTCTATTTTGTCTGACATGTGTATTGCTACTCCAGATTTTTTTTTCCTTTCCATTTGCAAGGAACATATTTTTCTATCCCTTTACTCTCAGTCTGTGTGTATCTTTTCTTCTGAGGTGGATCTATTGCAGACAACATATATATGGGTCGTGTTTTTTTATCCATTCAGTCATGCTATGTCTTTTTAATGGAGCATTTAATCCATTCACATTTAAGGTTATTACTGATAGGTATTTATTTATTGCCATTTTAATTTTCTTTATGCCTATGATCCTATCTCTCTCCTTTTCTTCTTAGAGCGGTCATTTGACATTTCTTGCATTGCTGATTTGGTGTTAATGTATTGCTTTACCCTTTTTTTGTCTGGAAAGGTTTTTATTTCACCTTCAATTTTAAATGATAGCCTTGCTGGATACAGTAGTCTTGGACTTAGGCCCTTGCTTTTCATTACTTTGAGTATTTCACGCCACTCCCTTCTGGCCTAAAGTGTTTCTCTTGAGAAGTCAATTGACATTTTAATGGGAACTCCTTTGTATGTAATTTCTCTATTGCTGCCTTTAAGATTCTTTGTCTTTAACATTTGCCATATTAATTGTGATATGTCTGGTGTGGGTCTCTCTGGGATAATCTTGATTGGGACTCACTGTGCGTGCTGAACTTGTGTGACATTTTCCTTCACCAGATTGGGGAAGTTTCCTGTCATTGTTTCTTTAAACAGATTCTCTGTTCTTTGCTCACCCTCTGCACCTTCTGGTATTCTTACAATGCGATGTTGTTACATTTCATGTTGTCTCAGAGCTCCCTTAAGCTACCTTCCTGCTTTTTAATTCTTTTTTTTATATTTGCTGCTCTAATTGGGTATTTATTTCTACCTTGTCTTCCAAATTGCTGATTTGGTCCTCTGCTTCATCCAATCTACTTTTAATTCTTTCAAGTGTGTTCTTCATGTCAGATCTATCATTCTTCATTTCTGTCTGGTTCTTGTTAATGGCCTCTATTTCCCTTCTCGTGCTGTAGTAATTTGCACTAAGTTCCTTAAGCATCTTTATAACCATTGCTTTGAACTCTATTTCTAATAGGTTCCTTGCCTCCATCTCATTTAGTACTTTCTCTGGAGATTCCTTCTTTTCTCTCATTTGGGGACTGTTTCTTTGTCTCCCCATTTTAGCTGTATCTTTATATTCACTTCTATGTGTTAGATAGAAGTGCTATGCCTCTCAGTCTTTGTGGGGTGTAGAAATTGTTTGAGGGGTCCAGTGATGTAGTCTCTTTGTTCACTTAAACTGGATGCTCTAGGAATGCCCCTTGTGTGAGTTATTTGGGCTCTCCTGTTGTAATTGGGATTTGATTGTTGATGTCATGTTTGAGGGAGGTTCCGACTTGCTGCTAGTGAGGTTCAAACCCAATGTCTTCATGCCAGTTGTCCAGTGGTTGGGGACTCCTTAGCCCAGAGGCTAGGCCTTCCTTGAGTCTCACACAATGATGGGCCCTGTTTGGGCTGTACATCCTTCCCCCATGGGGCTGGTTTGCAGGTGTCAGCTGCAGGTGTTTGGGGTCCTGCTGGCTTTTGCCTCACTGAGCAGTCTGGGATGGTGTCTGTGGCAGGGACCCAAACTGCTGTTTCTGACTAATTAGGTCAGGCAAAGACTCAAAGCCTGCAGAGTATCACCTCTTCTTGCCTACTGATTGGTTTCAGACAGAAGTATCCTCAGGAAATCATCCACAGGTGGGTTGACAGGTTTTCCAACAGGGTGGGACAATTCCTTCTGCCTGGAGGCTAATTGTTATTCCCATTCTTTTAATGGGCCTTAGAAACTACACAGGGTGTGGCAGGGGATTTCTCCAATAGGGTGGGTCAACTGTCTTCGCCCAGGTAAAAAGGTCAGGATAACACAGATTTGCCTAAAAAAGATGACCTCTGCAGCATGAGAGAATAACTCAGCACAGGAAACTCTGCCTTCTGAGGTCTAATTCAGACTCTCTGATCTTGGCTTCTGCTCACACAGCTCCAGTCCACTTTGCACTCCCTCTCCTGGAGCATAAGGTGAGTGGCTGCACACAGAATTTTGTACATTGGCCCATTAAGAGGATGCCTGGATCTCCAGACATCTCTCCCTGGCAGATTGAAACCCTGCTGTTTTTCATAGCCAGATGTATGTTGGCACATATATCAGTTCTGGTGTTCTCTGCTGAGGGGCCCAGCTTGGAGATTAGACCCCAGAGTTTTCAGTGGCAACCCCCTACAGCTGAGATATTTCTCTGGAACTTCAGCTAATGTCTGTGAGAGTCCAGCCAGGCCTTTCATACCTCTGCCCTTCCTACTGGTCCAGTTTCCATCCTTGGTTACGTCGGTTAAATCCAGCTTGTCTTCAGTTTATTTTTCAGGGTGGTTCTTCTGTATTTTAGTTGTAATTCCAGTTTGGTTCGGGAGCATGTCTCTGAGATTCCATGTACTCTGCCTCCATTTTTTTAATCTCCCTCTTTTAATTTTTAACTAGAGGCCCAGTGCACAAAATTCATACATGCGGGGGGGGGGGGGGACCCTCAGCCTGGCCTGCACCCTCTCACAATCCGGGACCCCTTGGGGGATGTCCGATGCTGACAGTCAGACATTCCTCTTACAATCCGGACTGCTATCTCCTAACTGCTTGCCTGCCTGCCTGCCTGCCTGATCACCCTTAACCACTCGCCTGCCTGCCTCATCACCCCTAACCACTATGCCTGCCTGTCTGATACCCCTAACTGCTTGACTGCCTGCCTGACAACGCCTAACCACTCTGCCTGCCTGATCGCCCCTAACTGCTCACCTGCCTGCCTGATCGCCCCTAACTGCTTGCCTGCCTGCCTGATTGCCCCTGCCTCTACCTGCCTGATCTCTCCTAACCACTCGATGCCTGCCTGATCACCTCTAACAGCCTCTGCCTTCCTGCCTGATTGCCCCTAAACACTCTGCCTGCCTGTCTGATCACCCCTAACTGCCTATGCCTGCCTGCCTGATCATCACTAACTGCTCGCCTGCCTGCCTGATCACCCCTAACTGCCTTTGCCTCTGCCCCCGCTGTGGTGTCTTCATCTGGAATGACATCCAGAAGGTCATTCAGCTGTCCAGTCTAATTAGCATATTACACTTTTATTATTATAGATGTAGGTTATGGAAGCTGAAGTCCCACCATCTGCTATCTGAATGCCAGAGATCCAGGAGAGCAGTAGTATAATCCACATCCAAAGGCCTGGGAACTGGGGGGCAGTAGGTGTGTCCTGGAGTCCAAAGTCCAGAGAGAGCCAGGAGCTCTGACATCTGAGGGCAGGAGAGATGTCCCAACTCAAGCCAAATTACATGTTTTAAATATATACTGCTTATTGTATGTCAATCATACCTCAATAATTCTACTACTAAATAGAATGGAAGGTGTGTTGTGTGTGTGTGAGTGAGAGACAGTTAGATCCCGCAGGACTTTTGAGGCCTGGTGGACCAGTCTCTCCTAGAAAGGGAGCCCCTGCTACCACTGCAATCACTCCCAGGGTAGCCAGCTTTGACATAGAAACCATGTCATCTTGAAGGGGAAAGCTGCTATGTCTAGGAGCCCAGCCTCACCACCACCCAGATTGGTCTCAATTCCACCTCAGATCCTACAGGCACTCCAGCCAAAGACCTGCTACCTCAGCTGCAGAACCAGGGACTCCAGGATTCCAGCCTCCCTGGCCACAGGCTCCTGTGAGCTATGGAGTGCACTCCCCTCTCACTAGTCTTCTTCTTTGGCCCAGGGACCTGCTACCCACCCACCAACCTGGCCACTTCAACCCTGGGCCTTGTGTGTCCTGGCAACTGGGCTTAATGGCAAACCTGGGACTGCAGGAGCTGCCCACAAAGCCCATGATTTCAACCCTGGGCCCCCTGCATCCCAGCACCTGGGCCCTTCAGGGAGTCTCAGAGAATGCCACCCTCCTGCCAAAACCCACCCCTTATAGCCACAGACCCTGCATGACTCTGTGCCTGGATCCTTAGGTGAGAGCAAAAATGGGGAGACAAAGAAACAACCCCCAAAGGAAAGAAAAGGAAGAGTCACCAGAAAAGGTACTAAATGAAATAGAGATATGCAATATATCAGAAAAATATAAACAATGATATAGCTACAATAAAAACACAATAGAAAGTGTCAATGGTAGACTAGAAGAAGTTGAGGACCAAATTGTCAAATTAGGAGACTGGGCAGAAAAACACACCCAATCTGAACAGCAATTGGAGAAAAAAAATTAAAAAGAAGGAGGAGAACCTGAGGGAGCTTTGCGACAATATGAAATTAAGTAACATATGTATAATAGGGGTTCCAGAACCACAAGAAGAGGAGCAAGATTTAGAAAAGCTATTTGAAAAATAATGATAGAAAACTTCCCTGATTTGTGGGAGAAAAAGTCACACAATCACAGACAGTCCCATACAAGATGAACCCAACAAGACCCACAACAAGACACATCATAATTACAATGGCAAACATTAATGACAAAGAGAGAATCTTAAAGGCTTCAAGAGAGAGACCGAGAGTTAACTAAAGGATCTAAAGGCTCTCCTATTAGATTATCAAATGATTTCTCAACAGAAACACATCAGCCCAGAAGGGTATGGAAGGAAGTATACAAAGTGATGCAAATCAAGGGACTGAATCTAAGCATACTCTACCAGCAAGGCTATCATTCAAAATTGAAGTGGAAATAAGAAGCTACACAGACAAAAAAGGGCTAAGGGAGTTTATGACTACCAAGCCAGCAATGCAAGAAATGTTAAAGGGACTGTTGTAAAAAGAAGACCTTAAAAGGGACGAAGGAATACAGGCACAAAAAATAAAAATAGCTACAAAGAAGTACCTATCCTATATAATCCTATATAATAAAAGCTTAATATGCTAAGTGTCTGGTTGTCTGGTCATCCATTCAACCAATCAAAGAATAATATGCTATATGTACACATATAATACCTTAATAAAAAAAATTGGAAAAAAAAGAATAATATGCTATTGATATGCTAAGGCTGCTCAACCACTCATTATGATGTGCACTGACCACCAGGGGGCAGACGCTCTGACCGGTAGGTTGGCTTGCTGCTGGAGTCTGGCTGATTGGGACTGAGTGAGATGGGCTGGACATGTCCTGGAGCCTTCCTGCAGTTCCTCCCAGGATGGCCAACCTCCCATATCACTCCACAGCCCTGATCGTGCACTGGTGGGGTCCCTTGGCCTGGCCTATGTCCTCTCACAATCCAGGACCCCTAGGAGGATATTGGAGAGCTGGTTTTGGCCTGATCCCACAGGCCAGGCCAACGGACCCCACTGGTACACGAATTCATGCCCTGGGCCTCTAGTCAATAATAACCTTAAATGTAAATGGATTAAATTCACCAATCAAAATACATCTAGTGGATGAATGGATAAGAAAACATGACCCATAATATGCTGTAAACAAGAAACCCACCTCAGAACAACAGACTCACATGGACTGAAAGTGAAAGGATGGAAAAATTCTTTCAGGCAAATGGAAATGATAAAAAAAAAAAAAAGGCTGGGATAACAATACTTATATCTGACAAAATACACCTCAAACTGAAGGCCATAACAAGAGACAAAAAATGCCACTTCATGAGGGAGGAACCAAGATCGTGGCATAGGTAAACACCTGTATTCTTGCCTCTCACTACCACATCAAAATTACAACTAAAATACAGAACAACCATCATCCAGAACCACAGGAACGTTGGATCAGTGGAAGTACTATAACTAGAGAGGTAAAGAAGAAAGGGCATTGAGACTGGTAGGAGGTGCGGAGGCATGGAACTGGCTGGCAACCAGGTGCACCACATTTTTAATTGGGAGGGAGATACAAGCTCCTGCTAGCTCTGAGCGCCAGTGCCAGGTGAGACTTTGGGTGACCCAGACACATACGGGGAAAAACTGGAGTGCCTTGCATTGGGGCAGGAATGCAGAGGCGGCTTTCTTCCAGACAGAGGTGCTCACAGAGGTCATTGTTCCCATGCTGGGACCTCCCAGGTGCAGGGCTGACTGGCAGCCATTGCTGTCCACCCTGGAGATTCCCTGAGACCAGACCCTACCTAATTTACAACCCCACCCAAGCTGTGCTCAGCGACTTTTGCATATGAATGGCCAGTCCTATCTCAGCTTAAAACCTGTCAAACAAGCTGTAGCTGGGTTAGGGAGCCCAAAAGCTATCAAAAGAAGGCCCAAGGCTGGCACCAGCAGCACCTGCCTTGCTTCAGAGCTGGGCCTCATCTGGCATTTTGCAAGCCAATACAAAGAGGGAGGAATCTGCAGATCTCTCTGTAGCTCTGCTGGGTGGCCTCAGGCAGTGGCTGCTTTGCATCTCTTTTGAGATCCAAGAGACAGTGTACCCAGTGGTCAGTGTGAGGCCATACCAGATTACAACTCTTCACTTCCATAAGTGACACACTCAAGGGCCAGACTCAGTGAGCACCAAAGCTCCAATGAAGCAAGTCCTGCCCCATAGGGGTATCTCCTGCACAGCATTTCTCCCACTGTACTCACAGCTAGTCCCCACAACCAATTGGCCTGGAGGTCAGTTCCTCCCAGTGATACCAACAGCAATCAATGCTAAACTATAACAAGACTGTGTACACAGCCAACAAAGGGGTGCACAAAGAGTGTCCACTTCAGGTGATTGGGGAGGCTAAGCCACTAGGCCCTATAGGACATATACTACACAAGGCCACTCTATCAACTCAAGGAGACTTAGCAGCTACCTAATACATAGAAACAAACACAGGGAAGCAGCCAAAATGCAGAGACAAAGAAACATGTCACAAATGAAAGAAGTGGAAGAAAGCAAACTAGTGGATATAGAGTTCAAAACCACAGTTATAAGGTTACTCAAGAATCTTCTAGAAACCTCTGAGGAACTTAGTAAGACCTTCAAGGATCTTAATGAGAATGCCAAGAAAGAAAAGAAAACAACCAGTCAGAAATTAAGCATACACTGACTGAAATAAAGAATAATATACAGGGATTCAACAGCAGACTAGAGGTTCCCAAGAAGCAAGTCAAAAATTTGAAATATGAGGAAGCAAAAAACACCAGAAGAGCAAAAAGAAAAAAGAATCCAAAAATATGAACATAGTGTGAGGAGCCTCTGGGACAACTTCAAGCATACCAACATCCGAATTATGGGGGTGCCAGAAGAAGAGAGAAAACATGATATTGAAAACCTATTTGAACAAATAATGACAGAAAATTTCCCCTACCTGGTGAAAGAAATAGACTTACAAGTCCAGAAAGCGCAAAGTACCCCAAACAAGAGAAATCCAAAGAGGACCATACCAAGACACATCATAATTAAAATGCCAAGGGCAAAAGACAAAGAAAGAACCTTAAAAGCAGCAAGAGAAAAACAGCTAGTTACCTACAAGGGAGTACCTATACGACTGTCAGCAGATTTCTCAACAGAAACTATGCAGGCCAGAAGGGAGTGGCAAGAAACATTCAAAGTGATGAGTAGCAAGAAACTACAACCAAGATTCCTCTACCCAGCAAAGCTATCATTTAGAATTAAGGTCAGATAAAGAGCTTCAAAGACAAGAAAAAGCTAAAGGAGTTCATCACCGCCAAACCAGTATTATATGAAATGCTGAAGGGTATTCTTTAAGAAGAGGAAGAAGAAGAAAAAGGTAAAGATAAAAAATTATGAATAACAAAGTGACAACAAATACATATCTATCAACAAGTGAATCGACCAGTAAAGTCAAATGAATAAAAAATCTGATGAACAGAATAAACTGGTGAATGTAATAGAATCAGGGGCATGGAAATGGAACAGACTGACAATTCTCAAAGGGAAAGGGCATGTGGGGGGTGCAGGGAGAGATTAGACAAAGATCTTATATGCATGTATGCAGTACCTATTGATGCGGACAGTGGGGTGGCGAGGGACTGGGGTGGGATGGGAACCAGGTGGAAGGGAGCTATGGGGGAAAAAAGAGGGACATCTGTAATAATCTCAACAATAAAAATTTTAAAAATGCCACTTCATAACAGTAAAGAGAGCAATTCAACAACAGGTTATAACTCTGGTAAACATACATGTACACAATATAGGAGCACCCAAATACATAAAACAAACTGCTGGAAGATATCAAGGGAGAGATCAACAGCAATATGATCATAGTAGGGGACTTTAATACCTCACTGACATCACTGGAATATCCTGTAGACAAAAAGTCAGCAAAGAAACAGCAATCCTAAGTGACTCACTAGATCAGATGGACTTGATTGACATCTTCAGAACATTTCACCCCAAAGCCACAGAATATACATTCTTCTCAAGTGCACATGGGACATTTTCAAAGATAGACCACATATTGGGACACAGACAAAGTCTCTCCAAATTCAAGAAGGTTGAAATCATATCAAGCATCTTCTCAGATCACAATGGCATAATATTAGAAAGCAACTACAATAAAAACAATCAAAAAATTCCAAACACTTGGAGGCTGAGTAGCATGCTATAAAAAATGATTGGGTTACCAAAGAGATCAAAGAAGAAATTAAAAACATCCTGGAAGCAAATGACAATGAAAACACAAAAATACAGTGAAAGCAGTCTTGAGAGGGAAGTTCAGAGCATTACATGCCTATCTCAAAACAAAAACAAAAACAAAAACAAGAAAAAATGGTAATAAATGATCTAACTCTACAACTTAAATAATTACAAAGAGAGCAACAAGAAAAGCCCAAAGTTAGCAGAAGGAAGGAGATAATAAAGATCAGAGCAGAAATAAATGACATAGAGACTCCTCTTCAAAAAATAAAAAATAATAATCATTAAAAAAGTTCAATGAAACAAAGAGCTGGTTCTTTAAAAGGATAAACAAGATTGATGAACCTCTAGCCAAGCTCACTAAGAAGCAAAGAGAGAGGACCCAAATATAATCAGAAATGAAAGAGGTGAAATAACAACAGACACCACAGAATTACAAAAGATGGCAAAATACACACACAAAAAACAAAAACAATACTATGAACAACACTACTCCAACAAACTAAACAACCTAGAGGAAATGGACACATTCCTAGAAAAATATGATTTTCAAAATTCAATCAGGAAAAAAAAATCTGAATAGGACAATAACTATGGAGGAAATTGAAGCAGTAATCAGAAAACTGCCAGCAAACAAAAGCCCTGGGCCAGATAGCTTCATAGGGGAGTTTTACCAAATATTCAAAGAAGAAATAAAACCTATCCTCCTTAGAGTATTCCAAAAAATTCAAAAGGAAGGAACACTTTCAAGCTCTTTCTATAAAGCCAGCATTACCCTAATCCCAAAACCAGATAAAGACACTACAAAGGAAGAGAATTACAGGCCAATGTCTCTTATGAACATAGATATAAAATCCTCAATAAATTCTGGCAAATCAGATCTAGCAGTACATTAGAAAGATCATACAGCATGACCAAGTGGGATTTATTCCAGGGATGCAAGGCTGGTACAATATCCACAAATCAATAAATGTGATACATTGCATAAACAAATTGAGAGATAAAAATCATACAGTCATATCAATTGATGCAGAAAAGGAATTTGACAAAATCTAACACCCTTTCTTGATAAAACCACTCAGCAAAGTGGGAATAGAGGGATCATAATAAAAGCCATATATGACAAACCCACAGCCAACATCATACTCAATGGGCAAAAACTAAAACCATTTCCCCTAAGAACAGGAACAAGACAGAGATGCCCACTCTCAACACTCCTGTTTGATATAGTAAGGGAAGTTCCAGCCATAATGATCAGACAAGAAGAAGAAATAAAAGGCAACTAAATTGGGAAAGAAGAAGCAAAACTGTCATTATTCGCAGATGATGATATTGTACATAGACAACCCTAAAGACTTCATCCAAAAACTATTAGACTTAATAAATGATTTGGCAATGTAGCAGGATAAAAAATTAACACCCAGAAATTGATGGCTTTTTTATACACCAACTAGAGGCCTGGTGCATGAAATTCGTGTATGGGAGGGATCCCTCAGTCTGGCCTACACCCTCTCCAATTCAGGACCCCTCACGGAATGTCTGACTGCCGGTTTTGGCCCAATCCTGCAGGGATCAAGCCTAAACCAGCAGTCGCATATCCCTCTCACAATCCAGCACCGCTGGCTCCTAACCACTCATCTTCTTGCCTGCCTGATCACTCCTAACCACTCTGCCTGCCTGCCTTATTGCCTCTAACTGCATCTGCCTGCCTGCCTGCCTGATTGTCCCTAACCCCTCTGCCTGCTGGCCTGATCATCCCTAACCGCCCTCACCTGCTAGCCTCATTGCCCCTAACTGCCCTTCCCTGCTGGCCTGATTGCCCCCAACTGCCCTCCCCTGCCAGCCTGATCACCCTTAACTACTCCCCTGCTGGCCTGATTGCCCCTAAGAACCTCTGCCTTGGCCCCCGCCACCATGCTTTGTCCACAAGGAGGACCGGATGACCAGAAGATGTCCGGTCAACCTGGCCTAATTAGCATATTACCCTTTTATTAGTATAGATAATGAGCTTACAGAAAGAGCAATTTAAAAAAACAATCCCACTATAACTGGTTTGGCTCAGTGGATAGAGCGTTGGCCTGTGGACTGAAGGGTCCCAGGTTCAATTCCAGTCAAGGGCATGTACCTTGGTAGTGGGCACAACCCCAGTAGGGGTTGTGCAGGAGGCAGCTGATCAATGCTTCCCTCACATTGATGTTTGTAACTCTCCCTTTCTCTCTGTAAAAAAATCAATAAAATATCTTAAAAATAAATAAATAAATAAAACAATCCCATTTATGATTGCAACAAAAAAATTAAGATACCTAGGAATAAACTTAACTATGGAGGTAAAAGACCTGTACTACAAAAACTATAGGACATTGAAAAAAAGAGATAGAGGAAGATATAAACAATGGAAGAATATACCATGTTCATGGATTGATAGACTCAACATCATTAAAATGTCCATACTACCAAAAATAATCTACATATTTAATACAATCCCCATTAATATACCAATGGCATATTTCACAGACCTAGAAAAAACTCTCCAAAAATTCATATGGAATGAAAAAAAGACTCTGAATAGCCGCAGCAATCTTGAGAAAGAACAAAGTAGGAGGGATCTCAATACCAGATATCAAGCTATACTACAAAGCCATTGTTCTCAATACTGCCTGGTACTGGCACAAGACCAAATATACAGACCAATGGAACAGAACAGAGAACTAAGAGTTCAACCCAAGCCATTATGCTCAATTAATATTTGACAAAGGAGGCAAGAGCCTACAATGGAGTCAAGATAGTCTCTTCAATAAATGGTGTTGGGAATATTGGACAGATACATGCAAAAAAATAAAACTAGATGCCAACTTACACCATACACAAAAATAAACTCAAAATGAACAAAAGACTTACACATAAGATAGGAAACAATAAAATCTTAGAAAAATCCACAGGCAGCAAAATATCAGACATATGTGATAGCAATATATTTACTGATACAGCTCCTAGGGCAATGGAAACTAAGGAGAAAGTAAACAAATGGGACTACATTAAAAAACAAAAAAAAAAACAAAACCTTCTGCAGAGCAAAAGAAACCATCAACAAAACAAGAAAGCCCACTGCATAGGGAGAACATATTTACCAATGTTATCTCCTATAGGGTTTAATCTCCAAAATTTATAGGAAACTCATACAACTTAACAAAAAGAAAAAATCCAATCAAAAAATGGGCAAGGACCTAAATAGACACTTTTCGAAAGAGGACATACAGAATTCCAAGAGACATATGAAAACATGCTCAAAGTCACTAATCATCCCAGAGATGCAAATCAAAACAACAATGGATACTATCTCATACCTGCCAAAATGGCTGTCATCAACAAGTCAACAAATAACAAGTGCTGGCGAGTATTTGGAGAAGAAGGAACCCTTGTGCAATGCTGGTGGGAATGCAGACTGGTGCAGCTACTGTGGAAAACAGTATGGAGTTTCCTCGAAAATTAAAAATGGAACTCCCATTTGACCCAGTAATCCCACTTCTAGGAATATATCCCAAGAAAACAGAAACACCAATCAGAAAGGATATATGCACCCTTATGTTCATTGCAGCACAATTTATAATAGCTAAAATTTGGAAACAGCCTAAGGACCCATCAGCAGATCAGTGGATTAACAAACAGTGGTACATCTACACAATGGAATACTACGCTGCTGTAGAAAAGAAAGGACTCTTACCATTTACAACATCAGGGATGGGCCTAGAGAACATTATGCTAAGCAAAATAAACCAGTTGGAGAAAAATAAATATCACATGATCTCACTCATTTGTGCAATATAATGAACAACATAAACTAAAGAAAAATAGGGCCAGAGTCATAGAAGCATCATACAGACCATCCAACCTAAGAGGGAAGGCATGGGAGGGCTGGGGTAAGAGATCAACCAGAGGACTTGTATGCATGCATAAAGCATAACAATGGACACAGGCAGTAGGGGGGTGAGTTCATATACTGGGGGGTGGGAGTGTCTGGGGAGAGGTCAATGGGGGAAAAAGGAACTTATGTAATACTTTAATAAACAAAGAATAAAAAAGAATGGAGAACAGAGAAATGATAAACATATGGATAAATATCCTATACAATACATGCCTAATATGCAAATTGTCCCCTCAGGGGCTCATTCGACCTGGAGACTGGGAGTTCTACTGCTTGCTATAACGTGTGCTGACCACCAGGGGGCAGCGTGGAACATGGCGGACATCGGTGACATGCTGCGACCTCTCGCCGGCTACCTGGGGGCAGGGGTGATGGGGACAGAAATGCGGTGAGAATGCGGAATGTCTGCCAAGCTCACTCTTCCTCCCCTGCTACCCTCCCCTGGGATGCCAGAGCTCACACACTGGGAAAGCCCCCATGCTCAGGTGCTGGGCACCCACCAGGAGCCCACCCCACACCCACGCAGAGTCTTCTGGGTGAGCTGGGCCACAGCTGCTGGGACCATAGCGGCCTGTTGGATTCCCTGGGTGTTTGCGCATGAACCGGTCTGTGAGGCCCACTGGGAGAGAGCATGCTGCCTGCCCGGCTTCCCTGTAGAGCTGCTTGGCAGCCCAGAGGCCCAAGCTGTGCCCCAGCCTGCAGCATCCAGCCATGCTCACCGCATCTCCATGTGGGGACTCAGGTGTTGTGACTCAGGTGGAGGGGGCTCACGGGGCCCAGGTGCTGCCCAGGGCCCAGAGGTTAGTTGGGACCTGCCTTTCCATGCCAGATGCTCATGCTTCGATTGCCAGCCAGGCCTAGGGACTGCACCCATGCACAAATTTCGTGCACCGGGCCTCTAGTAAACAATATAAAATGATGACTATATAAAACAGCAACATTAATGTTTTAAGAAGTTAAGAAAAGAACTACATGCATGACCATAATAGCATATTATTCCAGAGGGAAATATAATTCTGATAGGGATGAGGATAATGTTCAGGAAATGGGTAGAAGTACTGATTAACTGGAGACTTTGCTAAGTTAATTATGCTTGCTATTTTGGAGTAAACATGGAAAGAATAGTATCAGAGTGCATGACTTCCAAACACTATTGGATAAAATAGAATTAGAAAAAAATAATTCATCAATACAAATAGAAGGCAACAGAGAGAACAGTTAGGACAAATGGAAAGCACCAAATAAGATGACACATAATGTAAACAAATTAAATCTTTCATCAAACACAAAGACTGTCCAACTTATCTTTTTTAAAATTACCTATATTCTATTACAATTAATATATATAAACTATAAGTTTCCAGAATAGTTTAAATTAAAAGGATGCAAAAAGATATATATCTTTATATACCAGGAAAACATCAAAAAGAATGCTGATGTACCTCTATGAAATCAGAGAAAATATACTTTAAGCCAAAAATCATTACTAGAAAAAACAACGGTCATTCTATATAATAAAAGCCTAGGTGGTGCGATGCCCTCTTGCGATGTCATCACAAGATGGCTGCCACAAGATGGTCGCCCTCATGTTGTCACAAGATGGCCACCACAAGGTGGCCAATACGAGATGGCCAACACAAGATGGCCGGCAGGGGAGGGCAGTTGGGGGCAATTGGGCTGGCAGGGGAGGTAGTTAGGGGCGACCAGGCCTGCAGGGGAGGGCAGTTGGGGATGACCAGGCCGGCAGGGGAGGACAGTTGGGGGTGACTAGGCCTGAAGGGGAGGGCAGTTAGGAGTGACCAGGCCTGCAGGGGAGGGCAGTTAGAGGCAACCAGGCATGCAAGGGAGGGCAGTTGGGGGCAATCAGGCTGTCAGGGGAGGGCAGTTGGGGGCGATCAGGCCAGCAGGGGAGGGCAGTTTGGGGCCATCAGGTTGGCAGGGGAGCAGTTAGGTGTCAATCAGGCTTGCAGGGGAGTGGTTAGGGGGCGATCAGGCTGGCAGGCAGAAGTGGTTAGGGGCAATCAGGCAGGCAGGCAGATGAGTGGTTAGGAGCAAGCAGTCCCGGATTGTGAGAGGCATATTCGACTGTTGGTTTAGGCCCGATCCTCAGACATCCCTTGAGGGGTCCCACATTGGAGAGGGAGCAGGCCGGGCTGAGGGACACCTCCTTGTGCACAAATTTCATGCACCAGGCCTCTAGTTTTATAATAAAATGGTCAAACCCTACGAAAATACAACACATTTAAATTTCTATGTACATGTTCAGATAGCTTCAAAATATAAAAAGCAAAAATTTTCTGTCTGATTAATTTTGGCCAGTGAGACATAAGTAGAATTGTAGTATGGTAATTTCCTTAAAAAAATAAAAAAAAAAAAGCCAGTGCATGTCCTTTGCCTCTTTTCTTCATGTTTTCCTCCTTCCTGTTGGCTGGATTGCAGTCATGATGGCTGGAGATGGAACAGATCTTGGAAATGTGGGCCCTGTACAGTGGAGGAGCCTCAGTCCCTCCAGAGTTTGCAGAGTAGAAGCACTGCTGCAGACCTTATAGGCTCACTCCATGCCTTTGTAATACATTTCTGTCTTCTGTCAGCCACCATTCTGTTTCTTACACCAGAAACCTAATCTTGGCTAGAGTGAGTTTGCAGAAATTAAGGAAGTAGACACTTTTGCAAAGGAGGTGGGGAAATCATCATGGCTTTCCTAATCCCAAAGTGTTCCTGTGATGTTATTATAACTTTTAGGTAATCAAAATGACAGAAAAAATAGTTCCCTAAAATGACAAGTGGCAATATATTGCATATGGTTTATTCATCTTTGCTTCTGTCTCGTAGTCTCTGCTGATTTGCTAGTTAGGAAGGAAATAGAAGATTAATTTGGTTCATTTAGACTGCCTTTTTTTTCTATTTTAAGCACTTAATATCAGTGGAGACTGCTCCATGGTCCATTTGTATTCTATAGGAAATTTAATTAATTAATTGGACTATCCCTCAGAGAATGCACAGGTTCTAATTTCTGTTCTATAATATCTGACTACAATCTCTTTATTGTTCCTGCTTCTGCTGTTGTTTTTCAATCTAGTGACAAGACCCAGAGAAAAACTGCTCAAGCACAAACACTTATCAGGCAATACTACAGGGAAAATAAAATTATACATAGAGAAAGTCAAAGGAAGACTTCAATATGGAGAACGAAAGCCTATGACCTTGCTAAATGCTGTTTGTGACTGGAACGCATAAAGCTAATAGGTTATGCGACATTTTTATTGGTGCAAAACCATTCTCAGGTATATCGGCAGGAGTGGCCCTCGTCCTAGAAGAGCACAGGAGTATGGGAAGCTCTATC
This sequence comes from Eptesicus fuscus, assembly GCF_027574615.1. Lineage (NCBI taxonomy): Eukaryota > Metazoa > Chordata > Mammalia > Chiroptera > Vespertilionidae > Eptesicus > Eptesicus fuscus. Next base: position 95,284,938 of record NC_072477.1, read on the forward strand.
AATGAACCAAGTAAGTGGTTTCCCAACTAGGGAATCCATGAACTCTTCCCAAAGGGTATGTGGGTGTGAATGGTTTACAGGAAATCAATTTCTAGATTCCACATTCTTCCTAAAATTTATGTATCTGAAAATGTTCCTAGGTGAAAGAAATCATCAACTTTACAAGACTTTGAGATATATTCCACTCAATTAAATAGACAAATAATCTCACCATAAAACCTTAATTTATTTCTTACAAATATTAATCACACTGAATGGTAAAACTGATTTCCATTGCAAACAATTATATCTATCATTTCATTATTTGAAAAGAATAATGTACTTGGTTTTTATCTTTTTAATAATAGTACAAAGTTGAAGTGCAAAATACTACAAGTCACCCAAAGAATGATTCTATTCTCAAAATAAGTAATATCTTTGCTTAGCCATGTTCTCATTTGGTAGAGACACAAGGTTTACCAGGCATCTGGAAACCATTCTTTTAAGACATCTTCACTGTTTCCTTTGGTGTTATTGGGAGACATCACCCGGATATTATTAATCCTCAGTTTGTTTTTCCAAAATATCAAGTCTCACATTAAATCCTTTATTCTCCATGAGGATTTCTGAAGTAATCGCTTCTTGGCTAGACTACACATTTTCTATATCAAATAACTGTCTCTACATTCCAGTGTATTTTGCTTTGAGCTTCTATTTTTAAAATCCAGAACAGGGATGAAGTGCTATTTGACATAAAATGGGCTTAAACATTTTTTAAAAATCTAAATTCCTTATTGTTTAAAGTATTACATAAGTCTCCTTTCCCCCCATTGACCTCTCCCCAGCTGCCCCCACCCCCCAGTACATGCTCTCATCCCGCCCCTCCAGTCTGTGTCCATTTGTTTTGCAAAAACACATACAAACAGGTCCTTCGGTTGATCTATTACCCCCTCACTCCCCACCTTCCCTCATAGGTTGGACAGTCTGTTTGATGCTTCTATGACTCTGGTTCTATTTTGGTTCCTCAGTTTATGTTATTCATTATATTCCACATATGAGTGAGATCATGTGATATTTATCTTTCTCTGACTGGCTAATTTCACTTACATAATGCTCTCCAGTACCATCCATGCTGTTGCAAATGGTAAGAATTCCTTCTTTTTTACAGCAGCATAGTATTTCATTGTGTAGATGTACCACAGTTTTCTAATCCACTCATCTGCTGATGGGCACTTAGGCTGTTTCCAAATCTTAGCTATTGTAAATTGTGCTGCTGTGAACATAGGGGTGCATATATCCTTTCTGAATGGTGTTTCTGTTTTCTTGGGATATATTCCTAGAAGTGGGATCACTGGGTCAAATGGAAGTTCCATTTTTTTTTTTTTTTGAGGAAACTCCATACTATTTCCCACAGTGGCTGCACCAGTCTGCATTTCCACCAGCAGTGCAAGAGGGATCCTTTTTCTCCACATCCTCACCAGCACTTGTCGTTTGTTGATTTGTTGATGCTAGCCATTCTGACAGGTGTGAGATGGTACCTCATTGTTGTTTTGATTTGCATCTCTCAGATGATTAGTGGCTTTGAGCTTATTTTCACATGTCTCTTGGAATTCTGTATATCCTCTTTTGAAAAGTGTCTATTTAGGTCCTTTATCCATTTTTTTGATTGTATTGTTTATCTTCCTTTTGTTACGTTTCGTGAGTTCCCTGTAAATTTTAGAGATTAAACCCTTATGGGAGATAACATTGGCAAGTATGTTCTCCCATGCAGTGGCTTTATTGTTGTTTTGTTGATGGCTTCTTTTGCAGTGCAGAAGCTTTTTATTTTTATGTAGTCCCATTTGTTTATTTTCTCCTTAGTTTCCATTGCCCTAGGAGCTGTATCATTAAAGATATTGCTTCCACAAATGTCTACTATTTTGCTACCTATGGCTTCTTCTAGGATTTTTATGTGCTGGGGTCTTTTCTGCTTCTACAAGGGTTCAGGAATCTGGATAAGGGCTGTATGTAAATTGAATAAACTAGACATGTAATATAAGTTTGGGAGGCATTTTTGGGAAGCCAGGGCAGGCTTAGCTCTAATGACTAAGCTCCTGAAATCTCCGCACGCAGGGCTTTTTATTCACACATTTTCCCCTCTAGAAAAGGAGACATACATATCAAAGGTAAGGTTTGGTAAACAGTGAAGGATTATCAGGTTGGGGGAACTGCCCTCAGCTGTCTGGCAGCAGGCAATAATATGCAGATCTTCAGCCCTGTTGAAGCCCCAAGATCCATCAACCTTCTGATGAACTTCGTGCATTTTATTATGCCCTGCTGGAATTTGCTTCCAGCATTTATGGTTTCCCGTCTTGTGTGTAAGTCCTTTGTTCATTTTGAGTTTATTTTTGTGTATGGTGTAAGTTGGTCATCTAGTTTCATTTTTTTGCATGTGTCTGTCCAATATTCCCAACACCATTTATTGAAGAGACTGTCTTGACTCCATTGTATGCTCTTGCCTCCTTTGTCAAATATTAATTGAGCATAATGGCTTGGGTTGAACTCTGGGTTCTCTGTTCTGTTTCATTGGTATATATATATATATTCTTGTGCCAGTACCAGGCATTTTTGAGAACAGTGGCTTTGCAGTATAGCTTGATATCTGGTATTGTGATTCCTCAAACTTTGGTCTTCTTTCTCAAGATTGCTGTGGCTATTCAGGGTCTTTTTTCATTCCAGATGAATTTTTGGAGAGTTTTTTCTAGGTCTTTGAAGTATGACATTGGTATTTTAATGGGGATTGCATTAAATCTATAGATTGCTTTTGGTAGTATGGACATTTGATGATGTTGATTCTACCAATCCATGAACATGGTATATTCTTCCATTTGTTTATGTCTTCCTCTATCTCTTTTTTCAGTGTTTAATTTGTGAGTACCGCTCCTTTATCTCATTGGTTAAATTTATTCCTAGGTATCTTAAAATTTTTTGTTGCAATGGTAAATGGGATTTTTTTTTTTAGTTTCTCTTTCTGTGAGTTCATTACTGGTGTATAAAAAAGCCATAGATTTCTGATTGTTAGTTTTGTATCCTGCTACATTGCTGAATTCATTTATTAGTTCTAGTAGTTTTTTGATGGAGTCTCTAGCATTTTCTATGTACAATATCATGTCACCTGTGAATAATGACAATTTTACTTCTTCTTTTCCAATTTGAATGCCTTTTATTTCTTTTTCTTGTCTGATCACTATGGCTAGCCCTTCCAGTACTATGTTGAACAGGAGTGGTGAAAGTGGGCATCCCTGTCTTGTTCCTGTTCTTAGGAGAAATGGTTTTAGTTTTGCTCATTGAGTATGATGTTGGCTGTAGGTTTGTCATATAAGGCTTTTATTATGATCCCTCTATTCCCACTTTGCTGAGTGGTTTTATCAAGAAAGGGTGCTGGATTTTGTCAAATTCCTTTTCTGCATCAATTGCTATGACTCTGTGATTTCTATCTCTCAAATTGTTTATGTGATGTATCACGTTTATTGATTTGCAAGTATTGTACCAGCCTTGCATCACTGGAATAAATCCCTCTTGGTCATGGTGTATGACCTTTCTAATGTAATACTGGATCCGATTTGCTAGAATTTTGTTGAGGATTTTAGCATCTATGTCATCAGGGACATTGGCTGTTGATTGTCTTTCTCTGCAGTGTCTTTATCTGGTTTTGGGATTAAGGTAATGGTGGCTTCATAAAAAGTGCTTGGAAGTGTTACTTCCTCTTGAATTTTTTTGGAACAGTCTGAGAAGGATAGGTTTTATTTCTTCTTTGAATGTTTGGTAAAACTCCCCTGTGAAGCCATCTGGCCCTGGGCTTTTGTTTGCTGGAAGCTTTTTTATTACTGCTTCAATTTCCTCCATAGTTATTGTCCTATTCAGATTTTTTTTTTCCTGATTGAGTTTTGGAAGTCATATTTTTCTAGGAATATGTCCATTTCCTCTAGGTTATTTAGTTTGTTGGAGTAGAGTTGTTCATAGTTTTTTTGTTTGTTTGTTTGTTTTGCCATCTTTTGTATTTCTGTGTGGTCTGTTGTTATTTTGCCTCCTTCATTTCTGATTTTGTTTATTTGGGTCCTCTCTCTTTGCTTCTTGTTGAGCCTGGCTAGAGGTTGGTCAATCTTATTTATCCTTTCAAAGAGCCAGCTCTTGGTTTCATTGATCTTTTGTATTTTTTGGGGGAAGGGCGGGTCTCTTTGTCATTTATTTCTGCTTTGACCTTTATTATCTCCTTCCTTCTGCTAACTCTGGGCTTTTCTTGTTGCTCTCTTTCTAATTCTTTAAGTTGTAGAGTTAGATCATTTATTACAAATTTTCTTGTTTTTTTTTTTTTGAGATAGGCATGTAATGCTCTGAACTTCCCTCTCAAGACTGCTTTCACTGTGTCCCATAGGTTCTCTATTGTTGTGTTTTCAATGTCATTTGCTTCCAGGATGTTTTTAATTTCTTCTTTGATCTCTTTGGTAACCCAATCATTGTTTATAGCATGCTACTCAGCCTCCAAGTGTTTAAAATTTTTTTTATTGTTTTTATTGTAGCTGTTTTCTAATACTATGCCATTGTGATCTGAGAAGATGCTTGATATGATTTCAACCTTCTTGAATTTGGAGAGACTTTGTCTGTGACCCCAATATGTAGTCTATCTTTGAAAATGTCCCATGTGCACTTGAGAAGAATGTATATTCTGTGGCTTTTGGGTGAAATATTCTAAAGATATCAATTACTAGTAAGTCCATCTGATCTAGTGAGTCATTTAGGATTGCTGTTTCTTTACTGATTTTTTTGTCTACAAGTTTTTCCAGTGATGTCAGTGGAGTATTAAAGTCCCCTACTATGATCATATTGCTCTTAATCTCTTCCTTGATATCTTCCAGCAGTTTTTCTTATGTATTTGGGTGCTCCTGCTTTGAGTGCATATACATTTACCAGAGTTATATCCTCTTGTTGTTATCGATCCCTTTACTATTATGAAGTGGCCTTCCTTATCTCTTATTATGGCCTTCACTCTGAGGTCTATTTTGTCAGATATAAGTATTGCTACCTCAGCTGTTTTTTTTCATTTCCATTCACTTGAAAGACATTTTTCTATCCCTTCACTTTCAGTCTGTGTGAGTCCCTTGTTCTGAGGTGGATCTCTTGTAGACAGTGTATATATGGGTCTTGTTTTCTTATCTATTCAGCCACTTGATGTCTTTTGATTGGAGCATTTAGGCCACTGATGTTTATAGTTATTATTGATACACTAATAGCCCTGCGCATGAATCTGTGTACCAGTAGCTCACCAGTAGCTCGCTGCCGCCCTCCAGTAGCTCTCTGCCTGCTGCCCTGCCCTCTTGCAGCTTCTCCCACCCCCTCTCTAAACCCCCTCATAGCTTGCTGCCCATCCCCCTCCTGTAGCTCTGCTGCTCGCTTGTAGCCAGTAGCTAGCTGCCACCCTCCTGTAGCTCTCCACCTGCTGCCCTGCCCTCCTGTAGCTCCCTCCAAGCCCTGTCCCCCCTCATAGCTTGCTGCCCATCCCCCTCCTGTAGCTCTGCTGCCCGCTTGTAGCCAGTAGCTAGCTGCCACCCTCCTGTAGCTCTCTGCCCGCTGCCCTGCCCTCCTGTAGCTCCCTCCAACCCCCGCTCTCCCTTCATAGATTGCTGCCCTGCCCCCTCCTGCAGCTCTCTGCTGCCCACTTGTAGCTTGCTGCCCTACCCTCCTGCTGATCCGTGATCCAGTCATTACATGGTCAGTTGTTACGCTTCACAGCGTAATGACCATATGCATATTACATCTTTATTATATAGAATACTTGTTTGTAGCCTTTTTTTTTTTTGTGCCTGTGTTCCTTCTTCCCTTTCTGTTTCTTCTTTTTACAACAGTCCCTTTAGCATTCTTGCATTGCTGGCTTGGTAGTGATAAACTCCCTTAGCCTTTTTTTGTCTGTAAAGCTCCTGATTTCACCCTCAATTTTGAATGATAGCCTTGCTGAATCTAGAGTATGCTTGGATTCAGCCCCTTGCTTTGGATAACTTTGTATACTTTCTTCCATTCCCTTCTGGCCTGATGTGTTTCTGTTGAGGAATCATTTGATAATCTAATGGGAGATCCCTTGTAGGTAACTTTCTGTCTCTCTCTTGTAGCCTTTAAGATTCTTTCTTTGTTGTTAACGTTTGCCATTGAATTATGACATGTCTTGGTGTGGGTCTTTTGGTGTTTATCTTGTTTGAGACTTTCTGTGCTTGTGTGACTTTTTTCTTCCCTAAATCAGGGAAGTTTTCTGACATTATTTCCTCAAATAGGTTTTCTAACCCTTGCTCTTCTTCTTGTCATTCTGGCACCCCTAATATATGTATGTCACTTCATTTCATGTTGTCCCAAAGCTCTTTCAGGCTCTCCTCCTGTCTTTTGATTTTTTTCTCCAATTGCAGTTCAGATTGGGTGTGTTTTGCTTCCCTGTCTTCTAATTCAACAATTTGGTCCTTTGGTTCTCCTAGTCTACTGTTGAAAGCTTCCATATTGTTTTTAATTGTAGTTATATCACTCTTTATTTCCTCCTGATTCTTCCATAGGTTGTTGATTTTCTCATCCATACAGTTTATGAATTGTATGACCCTTATTCTGAATCCTTTTCCTGACTTATTGCATGCCTCCATTTCATTTAGTTCCTTTTCTGGTGCTTCTTCCTTTTCTTTTCTTTGGGGGTTGTTCTTCTATCTCCCCATTTTTGCTCTCACCAAAGGATCTAGGTGTCAAGTCGTGTGGGGCCTGTGGCTGCAGCAGTGGGCTTGGTGGCGGGTCACATGGTCACAGGCTGTGCCTGTTCCTCAGGTGGTGTTTACTCTTCAGGTGGTCACGGGTGGTGGCTGCTCCTTGGGGGGTTGTGGGGCATCTGTTCCTCACACGGTCATGGGTGGCGGCTACTCCTCGGACAGTCATGGGTGGTGGCTGCTCATGGGGCGGCTGCTCCTCAGGTGGTTTAGGGGAGCAGCTGCTCACAAGGAGGCTGCTCCTCGGGTGGTTGTGGGGCATCTGCTCCCCATGTGGTCACAGGTGACGGCTGCTCCTGCGGGGGCTAGCGGGGCAGCTGCTTCCTGTGTGGTTGAGGGTGGTGGCTGATCCTCCAGTGGTCACAGGCAGTGGCTGTTTGCACAGCTGCTGGAGTGGTTGCGGTGCCTGGGGCTGCTATATAAGGCTCGGCTGCTTACGCACATGGTCATGGAGCCCTGGGCTGCTGCATAAGGCCTGGCTGTTTGTGCACCCAGTTGCGGAGCCCTGGGCTGCTGCGTAAGGACTGGCTGCTTGTGCACGAGGTCATGGAGTTCTGGGCTGCTGCGTAAGGCTCAGCTGTTTGCGTACGCATGTGCGTGGTCGTGAAGCCTGGAGTTGCTGAGTAAAGCTTGCCTGTTCGTGAGGGGGGTCGCAGTGCCTGGGGCCAAAGCCTCTGACTGGGGGGAGAGGAGCACCCTCCAGAACTCTCAGCTGGGTGGGGGGCAAAGTCCCAATGTCCGTGGGTTGGCAGCTGAGGCAGCAGGTCTCTGGCCAAGTGGCTGTAGGATCCTGCATGGTGTCTAAGAGCACCCTGGGTGGAGGTGAGGCTGGGGTCCCAGTCACAGCAGCTGTCCCCTTGAAGATGGCATGGCCTCTGTGGGAGAGCTGGCACTCCAGGAGATATTACAGCAGTAGCAGAAGCTGCATGGCTATGTGAGCCAAGCTGCCAGTCCCTGAAGGTCCTGCAAGATCTTGCTGTCCCTCCCTCAGACATACACACACTCACCACATGTCCACACACTCCCCTTTCGCTCCCTCACTCACTCACACTCTCTTCCTCACTGCCATCCTGTCAGCCACCATCTTGGAATTGGGCTTAAACATTTTTTACAATGTTCTGTATTCTTAATTACATAAAAGAGAGAGCTTATAAAAATTTTTTGAAATAACTTATTAAAATATCCTACCTAATAATAGAGTAATATGCAAATTGACCGCACCTTCGCTACGCCTAAGCCACACCCACCAGCCAATCAGGAGAAAATATGCAAATAACCCAACCAAGATGGCTACAGCCACTGAGAGTGGGAGGGTTTCCGTGGTAACAAAAGAAGCCAAGCTTTCCACACCTCCTGTTGCCGGCCTAAGCCTCCACTCAAGGCTACAAAGTTTCAATTATAGAAGGTGAATTAACTCCAACAGAAATCGCTGCTGGCCGAGGAGTGAGCAGCAGGCTTGGCTTTGCTCCAGGCTACAAAGTTTCAATTGTAGAAGGTAAATAAATTCCAGATACCAGGGCTTCCTCTTGGGTTGCCAGGGGGCATGACTGGCCTGCAAACCACCCCAGGCCCCTCGCTCAGGCTTCCCCATGCCCCAAGGGAACCCCCACCCTTCAGGGCAAACCAGTCAGCCCCCACCCATGCTCCAGGCCTCTATCCTATCTAATAAAAGAGTAATATGCAGATTGACCATCACTGCAACACACAATATAGCTGCCCCCATGTGGTCAAAGATCCTGCCCCCATGTGGACACAAGATGGTCACCACAAGATGGCCAGCAGGGGAGGGCAGTTGGGAGGCACCAGGCCTGCAAGGGAGGGCAGTTGGAGGTGATCAACCCTGCAGGGGAGGGCAGTTAGGGGTGACCAGGCCGGCAGAGGAGAGAAGTTGGGGGCAAACAGGCTGGCTGGGGAGCAGTTAGGTATCAATCAGGCTGGCAGCGGAGTGGTTAGGGGGTGATCAGGCTGGCAGGCAGAAGTGATTAGGGGCAATCAGGAAGGCAGGCAGGTGATCAGTAGGGAGCCAGCAGTCCTGGATTGTGAGAGGGATGTCCGATTGCCCGTTTTGAGCCTAAATGGGCAGTCAGACATCCCTTGAGGGGTCCCAGATTGGAGAGGGTGCAGGCTGGGCTGAGGGACACGCCCCCCCTCCATGCATGAATTTCGTGCACCGGGCCTCTAGTTTAGAATAATTGCATAAAAATAAAGAAGCAAATAAGAACACTTAGCCATTAATTCTGGCTATTTGTCCTAGATATTCTTACTAGAGTTTGGAGAATATTATAAGGTAGCCAAACCACCATAATAATGTAATGGGAGTAAAGACCAAAATTAGAACACATTTGATGAATGATGAATGATATAATAAAGAGTGCTTTGGTAGATTGAATTATTAGTTCCAATGATTTCTTCAGTCCGCTGTGGTGGTGTTATATATCCACATCCTTGCCATGGCTGCATAGTGGGTAAATAATTGCTCCCTACCCTTTGATTCTGGCTTGGCCATATGACTTGTTTTGGTCAATAGGATGCCAGTTAACATGATGCAATCAGAGACTTGGAATGTCCATGGAAGTGCTTCACCATGACCTGAACATGCGACAGATAGCCATGGCCCCTGAGCCTGGGTTCCAGAATGAGACATGCGGAACAGATTCACAGCCGGGGACCAACCCCAGAAGACACAGCTGGAAGCAGAGCTGCTTGAGCCAAACCTATATTGGCCAAATTGCAATTGAAACTGCAGTGGACCAGGAGTCCCACAAGTGTGAGTATAAGTGAATGTGTATCACCGAGTTTTGGGTTGATTTGTTATACAGCATTACTGCAGCAATAGTTAATTGTCACAAAAGCTTTACCTCCTCTGATGGCCCGTGTCCATCCCTAATGGATCTATTGAGTCTGGGTTATATTTAGCCAGGCCTGCATGATGGAGAGTGAACTTTCTATAACATGGTTGGTCCTAGTTCTTCTTGAGAAGTTGACTTGCTCCTGATTGTGTTTTCTTCTTAACAACCACAGTGATGGACAACAGCTCTTCGGTGGTGCTTAACACACCCATAATATTTGTAAATAACATGCTTGAACTACTATTTCTTTATGTTTTTTTAGATACTATTGTTGACTTTTCACTTTGGAAGAAGAGGATATAAATCTGTTACTATCACTTCAGCCCCATGCTACTCACACACTTTCACTGTTCCAACACCTGTAAATTTGATTGGAAAGCCTCTTAAATGCCAGCACCTATAACTGTAGCTTGTTGCTTTGGGGCTGGCCAGTTTCAGACCTTTTGCCTGAAGATGTAAGTTGGGTTGCCAGTGTGAGGAATGTGACCCGGAGAAGGAGCTGAGGGAATTCTCACCATTCAGTGTGCCTATATTTACTCAGTTCCCATGATCTCAAAAAACTGTGGCTGGTGTTCCAACTTATAAACCTTGCTTTTGGGGCAAATGATATGGGGATCCAGCTACCAAGCAGTCTTCTTGTTTTCAGTCTACTCCGTACCTTCAGAGATGTCTCCATTTCAGTCTACTCTGTACCTTCAGAGAAAGTCCTCAGACTTTCCAGCATCTGTGATTTGCAAGTATTTTATTTTTATTGGCTTTGATTCCTTCAAGGCATTAGGTTTAAGCTTTCTCCTTTCAGTTAAGCAATTTCAACTCTATGCTTTCTATTACTCACATTTTGTTGATATGTTTCATCTTCCCTCCTCTTCTCTTTCCCCACTGTCATTTTAGTGGTTTTATGGGATGTGCACAATGCCCATATATGACTGTAAGGCTAGTGATGTAGCATGTAGGTTTAATTAATCATATAGACCACTTTTTATCATTTATATAGGTGTTGCTCAAACTGAGAAGAGAATGCACCTCTCTCGGTTTATTTTCTTTTTCTTTTAGACAGTACTGAAGCATGCTTGCCCTATTCCTCAACAAATTCAATTTGAGATTCCAGTTATTTTGATTATTTTTTTCACTCAAATTTTCCAGTTAAAAGGCCAATCAACTGCATTACATATAAATATAAGATAAAGATTAAACACGTTTTTTCATGAAGTTAATTTAAATCAGAATGTTTAAGGCTATCCTATAGCTTTACTTTATAATCAAAATCATTTTTTGATACATAAGAAATAATCTACTACACTTTGATATTTGACTTATGATCTAATTGTAATAAATATATATGTATATATGATTTAAATTTACTCAGATGTCCTATGTCTATTGTTTCATATATTGTCCTATTTTTTTTACTACAGAACACAGGCTCATTATAACACATCAGAAAATAAAGAGGTATATAAATAAAAATTAGTAATTCTTCCCTACTCATTCACTCTCTAAGGCAATGTATATTATTGATTAGCTGTGTAACTATCCACAATTTGTACATATACCTAAGAAATAATATGTTGAACTTGTTTCACTAATTCAAGACGTGGGGATTCAAAATACAATAGCGAATTTATTCCAGAGTGAGGTCCTAGAATGAGATGTAAAATTATAAAGTCTGTGACTGGAAAGTCAATTTCCTGACTCACCCATATTGAAGGGAAATGAGTGGATTTCCAGGGAGGAGGTTTTTTGTTTTTTTTGGAGAGAGCTGTGCTAGTCATCTCTTCTCTACTCACCTGCCCCCCAACCTCAATTCAGAAGAAAGGAAGAAGAAGGACTTTACGGAAACCACGTAGTGAGCTTAATATGTGTCCTTTGTCCTGTGCATTTGGGAGTGGGGTAGGACACTGTGGACAAGCCTGGGGGATGAGTGACAGGCTAGGTATAGTGGAATCGGCTATAAAGTAGAGGAAAGCTTCTATTGTGATGGGATAGATCTGCACTTCCAGAGTTTGTTGGGCAAATAATGTGTGTGTGTGCTTCCTGTGGACCAGATTTAGGCTGGCGGGCAGGGGAGAAATACACTAGTGGCTTTAGAGGAGGTGGGATGGCAGCTATAAGACCTCAACAAACAGTAGATGTATGAACTGCTAGATTCCCAAAACTGTAGTCAGAATGAAGAAGCTTGTTCTGGGAATGGAGTGAAAAACAATGGGAAGGGCACCAACAATGCAAGGTTTTTGAAAAGCCAAGAGAAAGTCATTTTAGGCTTCATGCAGAGAATGCAGAGCTAGCTTATTGACAGGGCAGATATTTAGAAGTTTCCTTATCTTGTTCCCTCCTCTTGCTTCTCTGTTCTTTCTCACCTGAAGGGTTAGAGTGAAACTATAGGTAGAAAATAGAAGAGACAGGCAGAAATAAGAAGCTGATCATGTATTCTAAATATCCATGGCTGGTCCTTCGGCTGGTCTTGGATTCCTGCCTGTTGAGATGACCAAGAGCTTTGTTTCTGAGGAGTCTGTACCTTTGCTTGGTTTGTTCTGGTCAGGCTGTGGTTGCTACTCACAGTTTTTGCAAGGCATGGTAGTACTAAGAGTTGGCCAAATAAGTCCCCTGACCCTTTGGCCCCTGGGTTCTAAACATCTTTCTTCCTGGTGGTAGCATCTGACCACAGTAATCATGGTCAGTCAATGACCTGATTAGCACAATAACTCCTTGTTGTTTTTGGTGTTCTGCTAGTTCACTGGCATGAGGACCCCAAAGTAGCCAGGTGGCAGTCACAGCTTCAATGGACTTCAAGTTCAATGGAACCCTTACTGTACTCCCTGTTGGAAGCAATTCCCCTATGGGAACCAGGGCTTCTAACTTGGCAGAGCCCAAGGATTGTGGGAATTGGGAACCCAAATTCCACAAGTGGGTCACTGAGAGTTAAGGTGAGAAGGTTCACACCTTGGTTTGCACACCCACAAATTCTAGCTATTAAGGGAAAATTGCACTACCTGTCTGTCAACTGTGAATCCAGCGCCTATACCACATCTTGGATTATAGAGACCCAACCCTGCAAGGTGTTGTGCCATACTGGCACAGGTGGGACTTTAACAGATCATTCCACTATCCTAATGCAACGACTGCCTCTGGGTAATGGGGTTCGCGGTAAGACCAGTGGCTCTCATAGTCAGAAGCCTATTGCTGCATCTCTGTTGCTATAAAATGAGTCTCTTGTTCTGAGGCATGTATTACCCTGATTGGATAATCCAGTCCTGCCAACAAGTGCCAGGCACATATTGTTATCCAAAAGAGCATTTATTGAATCATTGAATGTCTAGGAGATGAGAATCTAAAGAGAAGGAGTCATTTCACTTCCAAACCATGGGCCGTGGTCTGCAGTGTGTATCACTGAGAAATATCTCTGGGCACAGGGAAGCAGTCGAGGCTGGACTTCTTTGATTGTTGGTTTTAATCGTAAGGGAAGGTAGGACCTGGGGAATGTGGTCTATATCAGATTTCATAATATTTTCTATCATCAGAACTCCTGTTGAAACCTGAAAAATTTTGCCATTGGGAGGCAATCTCCTCCTATAATGAGACCTAACTCCATTATTGTACAATGTAAGTGACTGTACTTTCCCATAAGGCTTATGAGGTTCCACCTGCCTCAGTCCTTTCCTGATTGAGGTACTGAACACTGAAACCAACTTTGCCTATCACCTTCTCCTGGTTATTTATGTTTTATTTTTTGTAAATTCTTCTGTTGGCTGCCTCACACCTAGTGTAACACAGATAAATGGGCCCCTGAAATCTGCTGACACCTCTGTTTACAGAATATTATGTGTTCAATTGTGCCCTACACCCTGGAAAATTCATATGCTGAAGTCTCAGTACCTCAAAATACAACCTTAGCCCTGAACAGTGTGGCAAAGTGGTTAGAGCATCCGCCAACACACTGATGGGTCTCGGGTTCAATTACAGGTCAAGGGCACATACTTGGGTTGTGGGTTTGCTCCCTGCACCCTGTCCCCTGGTCCAGGCATGTGCGTGTCTCTCTCACATCGATGTTTCTCTCTCTCTCTCTCTCTCTCTCTCTCTCTCTCTCTCTCTCTCTCTCTCTCTCTCTCTCTCTCCCTTCCCTCCCTCCTTCCCACTCTCTTTGCAAAGCAATGGAAAAAATATCCTCTGGTAAGGAGTAACAAAAAATAAAATAAATAAAATAATAACCTATAGGAGATATGGTCTTATAGAGGTAATCAAGTTAAAATGAGGTAATTAGGGTGGGCTTTAATCCAATATGACTGGTGTCCTTAGAAAAGGGGGAAATTTGCACACAGAAACAGGCATAGAGGGAGAATGTCATGTGACTATGAAGATGCCCATCAAAAAGCCAAGGAGAGAAGCCTGGAAGAGACCTTTCCCTCACAGCCCTCACAACCCCTTTCCCTGAACAACCTTGATCTTGGACTTCTAGCCTCCAAAAATGGGATACAATGTATTTCTGTTGTTTAAGCTGCCCAGTTATGGCAGCCCTATCAGACAAATAGACAGAATCTGTGCCTGAACTCTACCATGCACCAGAGGAGCTGCCCTGAGCCAGCGTGGGTAGTACAGAGAGCACATTTAACTGACATAAAGTTGCAGGGATGGGCCAAAAACTTTCAAGTCTTTCCCAGAAGCCCTTGGCACATTCTCTAAAGTTCCATTGGAAGAATTGGGTCACATGCCCATGCTCTAGCTGCAGACAGTGCTGGAAAGGCCTCTGCTACAGCAAGCTCCTGGGTGTGCTATGTGTTAAAGGCTCTTTTCCAGAACACTGCCACTTAGAACCATCAAACTGGCTCTATCAACTGTGTGCAAGGAAATGCGGGCCTTACCTTTCCGGTGTCTGGCTCAATAAAGAATGTTGGGTAGCAAGCCATCTTTGACCAGATAATTAATCAATTTTGCTCCTTCCTTGTGTCAGTCACTCTTCTAGATTTGAAAAAGAAAGAAAAGGTCACTATTTCTTGGAGCTCACTGTAGTGGTAGGAGACAAGCAATAAGACAGACTAGCTGAGATAGGTCCCACTAGGAGTGAGGCCTTGTAGGTTGGGTAATCAGCACTCTGTGGAGGTAGTCACTTCAGCTGAGAGCTGAAGGCCAATCAAGTTAGTTCTTCAAAATGGCAAGGAAACATTGGAATAAGGCAGATGGGAATTCTATAAACTTATATTATTACAATTTCCCCCCTCAGGTTAATAAGTTCAAATTTTGCTATAAGATTAAGCAATGGTAGATTCGGACACTCCGCATAAATTTGGTATAGGCATGCCACAGAGATATTGCAGGTTCTGTTCCAGACCATCACAATAAAGCCACTCATAATCTTTTTGTTGGTGGAGAATCTCGCCTTCAATTAGAAAAAAAATGCAACATGCACACTAAGCAAAGTACAGTAAAACAAGGCATGCCTGTAAATGAGGACACAGATGCTCAGATCTTGGTGGGCTCTGGCTTTTTCCAGCTTTGCAAATCAAAGTCACTAGTCCTGAGATCTCTGGGCCCGGGAATGCTCTCATATGATATAGCTGATTAGAACCTCAAGTGAAATAAAGTACTCAAAGGAGTTTCCCTACGTCTAGGACTGCTCCCGAGCCCCCTCTGAAGGGTGGACTCTGACCCTCACCAGTTGGTGACCTGAATCAACTCTATAGGTATGGTGCTGTGGTTGTCTCAGAGTGGAATCTACCTATTTTAAAAATTCAGATTATATATCTACTGGCACACAATCTGCAACTCTATACTTCTCTGGAGGTAGAGGCCCTTTCAGGCAAAATGATTCCACTCCAGCCACTTTCATATTCTCAAAAAGGGAAGGAAAGAACCCCGAAACCCCAAACAAAGGCCAGATATCCCAATCTCATTTCTCTACCTGCCTGCAGAGAGGCTCTGTCTTTGAGCCGGGGTAGTACAACATCCTGACATGTAATGAATGCCCTAACAGCATTGCGCACCTGCCTCTTTGGCTTTAGGGAAATAATCCAGTCCTAGTTCCTAAATAGTCTACCCCCCTAAATGATCTAGCGCTGGTCCCTAAAAACTCAGTGTATCTCTCTCCCTCTCCCCGCCCGCACCCTCCCCCCACCCCCCCCAACACACACACTCCCAAGATAGTATATGGCTCATTCTCTTTTTTCCTCCAAATATTTTTCCCCATTCCCTTGGCCCCTGCTGGTTTTACATGGTTTGGACTCTTCTTGGAGTGTCTACTGGTGTGATCCAAGATTTTCTTATGGACAAAGGTAAAAAGTACTAAAAAATATGGAGACATGTTCTCATTTCACTCCGGTTCTCCGAACTAGGCTACTGAAGAGCAGCCTCTGCTTTTCCAGAAGGTATTCGAGCATTCTAACACATTTGCTTCCAGAGCACCAACTATCCTGTGAGAGCCCCTGCGCTATTTTGGAGAACTCAATTAAGATTTGCGTAGAACTCCACAGAACAGCTGTCTGGAAGTCTGTGGAGAAACACCAAACGGCGTTTCTAACGAATATTTTCTTTTTTTGTTGTCTTTGTATTATTAAGTTGCTGCTAAAATCCCTAACTGCCCGTGACCTTAAGTTAACCATATCCCACCTGGTGAAGTGAGAGCTCACGAGGAAGGAGGCGCAAGAACACTGTGGCCTGGGAGAGGACCTGGGGGAGCAGGGGTGGGCGCCCCGTGCGGGCAGGGCGCCCCCGGGACGCCGGCGGGGCGGGGCGGGGCGGGCTCCCGCTCCCCTCGGTGGGCGGTGCGCACCGCGGTGGGCGGAGAAACCCGGCGCGCAGGCGGGCGCCCGAGGTTTACCTCGCGTCCTAGCAACCGGCCGGCCGGCGCGCACCGTGGGCGCTGCAGGTGAGTGCGGGCCTGGGCGCGGGGCTCTGCTGTCGGGGGCCGCCTTTCCAGTCCCTCTAGCGGTCTCCCCGTTCTCTCCTCAGCTCAAGTGCCGCCCTCCCCTTCTCCATCTCTCCCCCATCCAACCCCGGCCTCCCCGCCCAGCCCTGGGGTTTGCAGGGGCCCGGGGACCTCCTGCTTCGTCGGCCTGCGACCCCCCCTCTCCTTATCTGCTCCCTCTACGAGTCTGGCCGCCTTCCTGCCTTTCTTGCCTCCGGCACCTTTCTCCTTGGCCCTTGCAGGTTTGCCTCCTCCTTCTTTCTATACTGTCTTATAGAAAATTGCCTGACCCTGCCTGCCTGTCCCCTGCACCCTCGGAAACGTATCCTCCAACTCGGACGCCATTAACGTCAGTTCTGAAATTTTAACTTTTCTGTAGGTCTCACTGAATAGCTTTATAATTCTCAGAATGTCGGGATATGTACTGAATCCCAATGGATGTCACCAGACACATTTCTAGATCTTAGAGTGGATGCTTGCATTCCCGTAGCCTCATAAAGAATTCTGTTTTGCTTCTGCTCAGGTGTTACAGAAATTATACACGAATGGGTTTCTTTTTGTTAGTGATTAGAGGCCGGGTGCATGAAATTTGTGCATGGGGGGGGGGGAGGAGTGTCCCTCAGCCTGGCCTGCACCCTCTTGTAATCTGGGACCCCCTTGGGGGATGCCTCTCGCAATCTGGGACTGCTGGCTCCTAACGGCTCGCCTACCTGCCTGATTGCCCCTAACCACTCTGCCTGCCTGCCTGATCGCCCCTAACCACTCTGCCTGCCTGCCTGCCTGCCTGCCTTGTCATCCCTAACCACCTCTGCCTCAGCCCACCACCACAGCTTCATTGGGAATGACGACCAGAAGGTCGTTTGGCTGTGCGGTCTAATTAGCATATTACACTTTTATTATTATAGATACTGGAAGCCTGTAACTGACCCTTTGGAAAACAAATCATACCTATTCGATTAGTAGGGGAAATAAGTGCAAAGTGTTTTGCAGCTTATAGAAACAGACATGCACAGAAACCTTTGCCCTTTTAGTTGTTAAATGCCTTTAACACCTAACTTTCATTCAAAGATCTGTACTATGTATTCACATGCATTCGTTTTAACCATGGTGCTCAGGCCAGAAGCACACGTGGACTGGCAATGGGTAGTACCTGGGCAGCAGCCCGTCTGGATAAGAAGTGTCAGTTTCTGTATTTTGCTGAGTTGTACCTATCATTTTTGACCACCACTGGAATTAGTTGAACAGGTGCTATAGTTTTGGTTCTCTTGTTAAATTAAGAAGCCCTCAGAAATTTCTCACTTAAATGAAAAAAACACACCATATCATCCTGTTTTCTTTTAAAAACCCATTCAGTTAGGCCTGCAAAGCACTTCTCTTTTTAAAAGAAGACCTTTATAGAGCTCCTCCAATTTAGGATAGTCATAGCCCCCCTGAGATTTTCTTAGGCCTTTGCTAACCAATCTTCTTCAGCCAAGCCTGTCCGTTGCTGCAGTTCCTGGTTTGCTAGATTCAGAAAAACAATTTAAATAAATTTAAATATGTTACACTTAAATTTCTATAAAAATTTATCATGATGAAAGACTTTTTTTTTTTTTTTTTTTTTCATTTCTTAGATCTTTAAGTGTCTTCCAGGGAGTTGCTATATGGTATGTTGACTGCCACAGCCTTATGCAATCTATGTAATTTCATGTTTTTCTTGAAAAAGGTACAAGAAGGAAATGATGTACATGCTTTTGCTATATAGGACCACAAACCAATTGTTATGCTTAAAATGGAAAACAAACAGAACTGTCCATCTAAGCCTTTCTGTATAAGATAAACCTATTTGCACTTATTCGTGGTTTGCACTGATTCTCACAATACTGGGAAACTCACGAGTGTCACACATTCACATCGGTTCATGCTTCTGTGTTCGGAATTTCCCAGTAGAAACAATACCCTGGAATATTACAGCAAATGCATAAATTTGTACCCTAATTGTATATATTTTATTCTACTAGCACTTTTATATATACATGTACATAAATATGTACATATATACATATTATATGTCTTAGCACTATCTGATGTGATACTCAGTTTTTATAGCAAATATGTTGTAACTAGAGGCCCGGTGCACGAAATTCGTGCATGGGGGTGTGTGTGTCCCTCAGCCCAGCCTGCACCCTCTCCAATCTGGGACCCTTGAGGGATGTCCGACTGCCCGTTTAGGCCCGAGATCAGGACTAAACGGGCAGTCGGACATCCCTCTCACAATCCAGGACTGCTGGCTCCCAACTGCTCGCCTGCCTGCCTTCCTTCCTGATTGCCCCTAACTGCTTCTGCCTGCCAGCCTGATCACCCCCTAATCACTCCCCTGCCAGCCTGATTGATGCCTAACTGCTCCCCTGCCAGCCTTATTGCCCCCACTGCCCTCCCCTTCAGGCCTGGTCACCCTTAACTGCCCTCCCCTGCAGGCCTGCCTGGTCACCCCTAACTGCCCTCCCCTGCGGGCCTGGTTCCCCTCAACTGCCCTCCCTTGCAGGCCTGGCCCCTCCCAGTTGCTCTCCCCTGCAGGCCTGGTCCCTCCCAACTGCCCTCCCCTGCTGGCCTGATCGCCCCCAACTGCCCTCCTCTGCAGGATTGATCGCCCCCAACTGCCCTCCCCTGCTAGCCATCTTGTGGCGGCCTTCGTGTGTCCACATGGGGACAGCCATCTTTGACCACATGTGGGCGGTCATCTTGTGTGTTGGAGTGATGGTCAATTTGCATATCACTCTTTTATTAGATAGGATAGAGGCCTGGTGCACGGGTTGGGGCTGGCTGATTTGCCCTGAAGGGTGTCCCAGATCAGGGTGGGGGTTCCCTTGGGTCATGGGGCAGCCTGAGCGAGAGGCCTGTGGTGGTTTGCAGGCCAGCCATGCCCCCCAGCGACCCAAGCAGAGGCCTTGGTATCTGGGATTTATTTATCTTCTATAATTGAAACTTGTAGCCTTGAGCGGAGGCCAGGGCCAGCCAGGGTGGGCAGGAAGCTTGGCTTCCTCCATTGCCAGGGAAACCCAAGCCTCCTGCTCGCTCTGTGGCCACAGCCATCTTGGTTGGGTTAATTTGTATACTCGCTCCTGATTGGATGGTGGGCATGGCAGAGGTACGATCAATTTGCATGTTTCTCTTATATTAGTGTAGATGTCTGCTTTGCTATTCTGAAATCAGAATTATAGATAATAATCCTACATATGTGTATAGTTTTAAATATCTATAGTACCCAAACTAAATTATAAAAGAGAATTAAAAGAAAAATAATTATAATAAAATATTGGCATAGATAATGAAGTAGTCATATGCTCCAGCCTTATATAGAATTACTGTCAATGTAGTAGCTCCAAGTGCAAACTGATACAGACATGTCTTTGAAACTTAAATTGTGTGACTAGTGTAGTCATCAATGTTGTGATTTCCAAAATGCTGAGCTCTTGGTAAAGTTCCATGTAACACGAAGTATATCTGACCTTCCTTTAGAGTTATATGATAGTTGCAATCCTGGAAAATCCAGTGTATATTAAAACTGTGAAAAAATACCTTGTGATCTGAAGTTTTTCATCTACTAGATGGTTGGAGATTGCAGCAGCATTCTTCCCTCTGGGGGACTGTCTTGCATATTGCAGGACATCTGCATTCTTGACTCTCATCACTAAATGCCAATGATGTCCTCATCCTCTCCTTTTGGTGATGAACAGTCTGTACTAATACTTCTGTACTGCTACTCAGCAGGCAGTATTGCCCCATGAGAAACACTCATCTAGATGTCCCTGTTACTGAATTTCAAGATTTACAGAAAGTAAAATCCCCAACTCATTTTTGTAGAATCTTATTACCTCTGCTTTTGTAATAATGATGTGAGGGAAAATGCTAATTATATTCTATATTTAACTTTTATAACCATTCTTCTAATATCCTGGAAGATTTTAATGATCTGTGTTATTACAGATGGGGAAACAAGCAAGTATAGATTATGTGAAAAAATATAATATCTTTTTATTAATACGGTATGTATCATAAATAACCATTATGAATTAATGCCAGAACTTGTTTTCTACCTTGGTTCTTATTTAATATTACAGAAAATGATATCTTTCTAAAAATCTTTTAAAGACAAATTTAGCCAAAATGATATTTATTTCATTTGAATTTCTGTCTTAAATTTTAATGCTAGACTTTTTTTAGTAACCAATTTTGATAAACAGCCTATAAAGATTCTCTTTTGTCCTTACATCTCTCACATTTGCTCTTAAGGAAGTTATAAATTACAATAAAACATTCTGGGAAGAGAATATGGGCAGAGAATACAGTATTTTGATTGACACTGGTTTATAATGTCAATATGTGGTATACCAATTTTTAGAGAAAATTAAAATTACATTTTACAGTTATGTTCTTATTCTATTTCCAATTGATTCAGAAGGCATTTGAGTGACTCTCAGAGCTTTCAGAATCATGTTATCAGTCATCATTGCACTGTTGCAGATGTAATGACTATAAGAAAGTCAGGATAACAGAATTAATAGAATAATTCTAAACAATGGCTGGCTCAGCTCAAAAGAGTGTTGCTCACTTTACCTTCAGCCCCAACAGAACTGCAAATCAAAGGCCAATTCTTTTTTCCACTTTGGAGTTTTCTATTTCCGTTTAGGCCCAAGGAAATGAGAAAAGTATTCATTTCAAGGCAGACAGAGATTGGAAAATCCTTAAGTAGTAGTCAGTTTTACTTAAAGCTGGTTCTGTAAAAATTAACTATTTTATTGAATTGAGCAATTAGATAATTTAAAAAAAATCAACCTCTATGATGACTCAACAGAATGTGGGTCGGGTAGTACTAGCTTAAAATATTGAAAATGAAAAAATGTCCAGTGAAAAGGTAGATGCTGTTGTCTTGTTCTAACTCTTTCTACTCTGATGTAGTGTGTGTGCTAAGCTCAGCTCTGAGTGTTGTTGGACTCATGGGTGTGGCCCTGGCAAGGTTAGTGCAGTGGACTGCTACTGGATATGGAACCAGAGCCCTGGAAATTACTCCTCTAAATGAAGTGATATTGAAAGAAATTATTATGTTTGCGGAGAGTTTTATCTACAAACATCCCCAAGAGGCAAAATATGTTTTTGTAGAACCACTTGAATGGAAGACAGATTTGGAGCCCACAGCATTTGAATCAGGTTATGTTGTCAGGTAAGCCAGTTGATTGCTTCTAGAATTGACTATCTTCATTGTACTTATTTTTATTGATTGATAGTGGGTTTTGGGCAAGTCATTTAACATCTGTTAATCCTAGAAATCTTCTAACCCAGGGATTCAGGTGAAATCTGAGGATATTTTGTTTGGGCAACACACTAATTTTCAATTTGAATTTGAATTTCTTTTGATAGGGGAAGCATTCTCCAGGTCACCACACTCTCAACATTAGCTATTGTTTGATGTCTGGCCTTTCCACTCACCCATATTACCTGCCAGACACCAGTAGGCATTGCTTTTGTGACCTCTGAGGTAGACATACCTTATGGTATTTAAATCTATCAATTTCTGGGGTGGCAGAGGTAGAATGGAAAATTTTGCTCAATATAAGGGAGAGACTTCTTAACAATAAACATTGCCCTCAAATGAAAACCTTCCAAATCTGAGGTTAAAAAAAGAAAATCCTACCTCCACTTTACCCAGTAAGCTGTCAATTTATCTTTTTTGAACATAGCTAAAATATAAATCTATAATAATAAAAGCATAATATGATAATTAGACCAGACGTTCTTCCAGAAGACCTTCCAGACGAAGCTGGGGCTGTGAGGGAAGCCCGAGTCCTGGGTGCCAGAAGGAAGCTGGTGTTGACAGCAGGGGAAGGAAGGCCTACTCTTGCATGAATTTCATGCATCAGGCCTCTAGTTTTATATAAATTTGTGTAATTTATATAAATATCATTATCTGTTCTACTAGAGGCCTGGTGCACAAAAATTCGTGCACTCTGGGGAGGGGTGTCCCTCAGCCGGGCCTGTACCCTCTCACAGTCCAGAAGCCCTCAGGGGATGTCCTAAGCCACAGTCTGGCCTCCCTCTGTGGGAGGCAACCAGGCTGGCCGATCGCCCCTCACCCATCGCCCCTCTGCTGCCGCTGTTTGCTGCCGCCTCCCCACCCAATCTCTGTCCCCTCCCTCTGCCAACTGGCATGCACCTTTGCTGGCCTGGTGCCACCTGCTCGCTGGCCCCACCCCCTGCCTAGTCGTTCCGCCGTTCGGTCAATTTGCATATTATGCTTTTATTATATAGGACTAGAGGCCCAGTGCATGATTGAATCATGCACGTGTAGGGTCCCCTACACGCTTTCGCTTTCGATCACGGGGGAGTTGGGTGCCTGTCCGCTGGTGCACCAGGCCTTTCAGAAGCCTCTAGCGCGGCGGAGGCTTCTGAAAGGCCTGGTGCCTTAGCGGACAGGCACCCAGCTCCCCCGCTTTTGATGGTCCGTGGTGGGACGTGAGCTCGCTGTCCCAGAGGCCCCTTCATGCCGCAGCATAGCCATGGCGCAGATGCTGAGCTCGCGCCGCCGCTGGTGACTCGAGCTCAGTGTCACACTGGCCCAATCGGCCACCCCGACCACCCTGAGCCCTGCCCCCCCGCGCCTCCTGGCCAATCGTGGGCATAGCGAAGTACGGTCAATTTGCATATTTGTCTATTATTAGGTAGGATGTTATATGAATGTCATATATTATACAACTATAGATTATAAGTATCTATGATAAGTATATATAAATTTATATGTATCTCTTTTTGTTTCAGTCAGCCTCAGTTTATTTTCCACTTCAGGCATTCTGATATATGAACTTTTAAAGTCTGACATACCACCCTAGCTGGTTTGGCTCAGTGGATAGAGCATTGGCATATGGGCTGGAGGGTCTTGGATTCTATTCCAGTCAAGGGCACATGCTTGGGTTGTGGGCTCGATCCACAGTAAGGGGCGTGCAGGAGGCAGCCGATCAATGATTCTCTCTCATCATTGATGTTTCTATCTCCCTCTCCCTTCCTCTCTGAAATCAATAAAAATATATATTTTTTAAAAAAGATAAAGTCTGACATATCAAGAACAGTTCCCTAACTAGCCAAACTTCCTATGAATGCCTTTTCCATTTTTTCCCTTTGGGGTTATTTGTGGGAATAAACTCAGAATTTTATTTTTAGAATTGTTAAACCATTCTTGAACTGCATTTTAAAAGCTCTTTAGTTCTGATATGCTCTACCTTCTCTGAATTTTTAAAATATTTGTTAAAATTGTATTTTATTTCTAACTGCCTATGGTTACTTTCTCCCAAGGAGCTTGTCATTCTTTATCGCTCCCATTTAAGTAAGTTCAGTGTAATATCACAGATTCTTTTTTTTTTTTAACCTTTGAAAGATAAACGCATCTGTAAAACTAATTACAAACATGAATGACTTAATCTACAAAGATAGATTAAGCAGGTGTCAGAAGAGTATCACAATTGTCATTGTATCTTGCCTCTGTTCTAATTTTATGTTCCAAGTGCAAACATGAGCACATCTGAGGCCTCCTTAGGTGGGCTGGTTACCCACCTCAAATGCATCTCCATTTCTCTATTTGCTTTATGTATCTCTGTACACAGCCTCTATGTACAGTGTTGCCTCTTAAGTGGGATGTTTTGATATTTTGACACCATGTGTGTTTTGAACCACCCCTTCCTGTCAGATTTACTATGC
The DNA here is from genome assembly GCF_027574615.1 of Eptesicus fuscus. Taxonomy (NCBI): domain Eukaryota; kingdom Metazoa; phylum Chordata; class Mammalia; order Chiroptera; family Vespertilionidae; genus Eptesicus; species Eptesicus fuscus. The sequence continues at coordinate 95,309,156 of NC_072477.1, forward strand.
AACTTTTCCTTGGGCCAAGTTTTCTATCTTCAGACTTATTTGTTACATTTATTATTTTTTGTTGTTGAAATTATTACAGATGTCCCTCATTTACCTCCCTTTTACCCCCCTCCACCCAAGCCCTGCCCTCCCCTCCCTCTGGCCCTAACCATGTTGTTGTCTGTGTCCACGGGCTGTGCTTACATGTTCTTTATTCTCTTCACCTTCTTTCATCCTGTCCTCCCCACCCATCTCCCCTCTGACATCTGTCAGTCTGTATCATGTATCCATGACTCTGGTTCTATTTTATTTGTCAGATTATTTTCATTAGATTCCACATAAATGAGATCATATGGTATTGGTCTTTCTATGACTGACTTATTTCACTTTCCATTATAATCTCCAGGTCCATCCATGCTGTCTCAAAAGGTAAGAGTTCCTTCCTTTTTACAGCCACGTAGTATTCCATTGTGTAAACGTGCCACAGCTTTTTTATCCACTCATCTACTGGCACTTGGACTGTTTCCAGATCTTGGCTATTGTAAGCAATGCTGCTATGAACACAGGGGTGCATGTATACTTTCTGATAGGTGTTTCAGGATTCTTAGTATATATTTCCAGTAGTGGTATTGCTGGGTCAATCAGCAGTTCCATTATTATTTTTTCTAGAAAATTCCATACTATTTCCCACAGTGGCTGCACCAGTCTGCATTCCCATCCACAGTGCACTAGGGCTTCCTTTTCTCTACATCCTCGCCAGCACCTTTTGTTGTTGGTGGGTGTGAAATGCTATCTCACTGTGGTTTTAATTTGGACCTCTCTGATGATTAGTGGCATTAAAAATTTTTTTCTTATGTCCATTGACCATCTGTGTGCCCTCTTTGGAGAAGTGTCTATTTAGGTCCTTTGCCCTTTTTGAATTGGATTTTTTGTCTTCCTGTTGTTAGTTGGATAAGTTCTTTATATATTTTGGAAATTAACCCCTTATCAGATTGGCGAAAATGTTTTCCCATAGAGTGGGCTCCCTTTTCATTTTGCTGATGATTTCTTTTACTGCGCGGAAGCTTTTAGTTTGATGTAATCCCATTTGTTTATGTTTTTCCTTGTTTTCCTTGCCCTAGGACAGTGGTCGGCAAACTCATTAGTCAACAGAGCCAAATATCAACAGTACAGTGATTGAAATTTCTTTTGAGAGCCAAAAACCGACTTCTGTGCATGGGCCACGAAGTTTCAATCGCACTGTACTTGCGCGCCCACACGTGGTATTTTGTGGAAGAGCCACAATCAAGGGGCCAAAGAGCCGCATGGCTCGCGAGCCGCAGCTTGCCGACCACTGCCCTAGCCAGTGGTTGGCAAACTCATTAGTCAACAGAGCCAAATATCAACAGTACAACGATTGAAATTTCTTTTGAGAGCCAAATTTATTAAACTTAAACTTCTTCTAATGCCACTTCTTCAAAGTAGACTCGCCCAGGCCGTGGTATTTTGTGGAAGAGCCACACTCAAGGGGCCAAAGAGCCGCAGTTTGCCGACCACGGCCCTAGGAGATATATTGGCAAAAATATTGCTATGACAGATGTCTGAGATTTTACTGCCTATGTCCTTTTCTGGGGTCTTTATGGTTTCAGGCCTTACATTTAAGTCTTTTATCCATTTTGAGTTTATTCTTGTGTATGGTGTAAGTTGTTTGTCTAGTTCATTTTTTTGCATGTATTTGTCCAAATTTCCCAACACCATTTATTGAATAGAGTATCTTTGCTCCAGTATGCTCTTGCCTCTGTAAAGTATTAGTTGGCCATAGAGGTTGATATCTGAGCTCTCCGTTCTGTTGCATTGATCAATATGCCTGTTCTTATGCCAGTACCAGGCTGTTTTGATTATTATGGCCTTGTAATATAGTTTGATATCTGGCATTGTGATCCTTCCAATTTTGTTCTTTCTCAAGACTGCTGAGGCTATTTGGAGTCTTTTTTGGTTCCATATAAATGTTTGGAATATTTGGTCTAGATCTGTGCCATATGTTATTGGTATTTTGGTTGGGATTTCATTGAATCTATAGATTTCTTTGATTATATAGACATTTTAATGATGTTAATTCTTTTAATCCATGAACATGGTATATGTTTCCACTTATTTGTGTCTTCCTCAGTTTCCTTCTTCAATGTTCTATAATTTTTCAAGTACAGGTCTTTTACCTCCTTGGTTAAATTTATTCCTAGGTACCTCACATTTTGTTGTTGTTACAATAGTAAGTGGGATGGTTTTCCTAGTTCTCTTTCTGATAGTTCATTATTGGTGTATAGAAATGCTATTGATTTCTGGATATTGATTTTACATCCTGCTACTTTTCCAAATTCATATATTAGATCTAGTAGCTTTTTGGTGGAGCCTTTGGGGTTTTCTATATATACTATCATGTCATCTGTGAATAATGACAGTTTCACTTCATCATTTCCAATTTGGATGCATTTTATTTCTTCTTATTTGATTGCTGTGGCTGGAACTTCCAGTACTATGTTGAGTAAGAGTGGTGAAAGCAGACATCCTGGGCTTGGTCCTGATCTGCAGGGAAACACTTTTAGTTTTTCCCATTGAGTATAATGTTGGCTGTAGGTTTTCATATATGGCCTTTATTATGTTGAGGTATGGTCTCTTTATTAACACTTTGGTAAGAGTTTTTATCAAAAATCAGTGCTGGATTTTATACAATGCTTTTTCTGTATCTATTGATAGGATTATGTGATTTTTATCTTTCATTTTGTTTATATGTTGTGTCACATTTATTGATTTACTAGAGGCCCGTTGCACAGATTTGTGCATGGTGAGGGGGTCCCTCAGACTGGCCTGTGCCTTCTTATAATCTGGGACCCCTCAGGGGATGTCCGATTGCCGGTTTAGACCAGGCCTGCAGGGATCGGGCCTTAACAGGCAGTTGGACATCCCCTGAGGGATGTGGCAGTGCACGAAGTGGCAGGTGGCTGGGGAGAAGCCCGAGCAGCTCTTTCACTGCTCTTGCACCATGTTCTCGCCACTCGCCGTGCTCGCAGCTCTTTAGTGCTGTCACGGAGGCGGGAGAGGCTCCCGCTGTTGTGCTTGCCAGCTGTGAGCCCAGCTTCTGGCTGAGCTGCGCTCCTGCTGTGGGAGTGCACTGACCACCAGGGGGCAGCTCCTGCATTGAGCATCTTCCCCCTGGTGGTCAGTGCGCATCATAGTGACCGGTCGTTCCAGTTGTTTTGTCGGAACGTTTGCTTAGGCTTTTATATTTATACATGAATATTATACCAGCCTTGCATCCCTGGAATAAATCCCACTTAATCATGGTGTATGATCTTTTTAATATACTAGAGGATTCATGCGCGAATTTGTGCACAGTGAGGTCCCTTGGCCTGGCCGGTGATTGGGGTCCATTTGGGCCGGCCGGCTGGGGGGAGGGACCATGGGAGGTTGGCTGTGGGAGCGCACTGACCACCAGGGGGAAGCTCCTGCATTGAGCGTCTGTGTCATTGTGACCAGTTGTAACCATCACTTAGGCTTTTATATATATAGATTGCTGCATCTAATTTGCTAATATTTTATTGAGGATTTTAGTATCTATGTTCATCAGGAATATTGGCCTATAATTGTCTTTCTTTGTAGTGTCTTTATCTAGTTTTGGAATTAAGATAAAGTTGATCTCATAAAAAGAGTCTTCCCACCTCTTGAATTTTTGGAATGGTTTGAAGAAGATAGGTATTAGTCAGTTCTTCTTTGAATGTTTGGTAAAATTCATCCGTGAAGCCATCCAGGCCAGGACTTTTGTTTGTTAGCAGTTTTTTTTTTTTTTTAATTTGTCTTTATTGTTGAAAGTATTACAGATGTTCCCCTGTTTTTTCCCATTGACCCCCTCCACCCCACACCTGCCCCTCCCAGGCCTTCACCACACTGTTGTCTGTGTCCATGGGTTTTACATATAATCTAATAATAGACAAATATGCAAATTGACCATACCTCCGACACACCCACAAGCCACGCCCACAAGCCACGCCCACCATCCAATCAGAGCGAGCATGCAAATTAACCCAAACCAAGATGGCTACAGCCACAGAGAGCAAGGTTTCCTAGGTAACACAGGAAGCCAAGCTTTCTGCCAGCGGTTGCAGGCCTAAGCCTCCACTAAGGCTACAAAGTTTCAATTATAGAAGGTAAACAAATTCAAACAAATGGCGGCAGAATGGAGCTTGAGAGAGCAGGCCAGGGTTGCCGCCGGCAACAGGGGAAGCAAAGCTTTCTGCACACCCTGGCTGGGCCCACCCGCTTAAGGCAACAAAGTTTCAATTATAACCCAAACACAAATGGCTGCAGGCCTCGGAGGGAGCCCCAGGCTTGGCTCTGCTCCAGGCTACAAAGTTTCAATTGTAGAAGGAAAATAAATTCCAGATACCAGGGCCTCCGCTTGCGTTGCCAGGGGGCGTGGCCGGCCTGCAAACCACCACCGGCCCCTCACTCAGGCCACCCCATGCCCCAAGGGTACCCCACCCTGATCAGGGACACTCTTCAGGGCAAACCAGCTGGCCCCCACCCCTGTACCAGGCCTCTATCCTATCTAATAAAAGAGTACTATGCAGATTGATCTTCACTGCAACACACAATATAGCTGCCCCCATGTGGTCAAAGATCCTGCCCCCATGTGGACACAAGATGGCCACCACAAGATGGCCAGCAGAAAAGGGCAGTTGGGAGGCACCCGGCCTGCAAGAGAGGGCAATTGAGAAGGACCAGGCCTGCAAGGGAGGGAAGTTGAGAGGGACCAAGCCTGCAAGGAAGGGCAGTTGGAGGTGATCAACCCTTCAGGAGAGGGCAGTTAGGGGTGACCAGGCCGGCAGAGGAGGGAAGTTGGGGGCAAATAGGCTGGCAGCAGAGTGGTTAGGGGGTGATCAGGCTGGCAGGCAGAAGCGGTTAGGGGCAATCAGGAAGGCAGGCAGGCAAGCAGTTGGGAGCCAGCAGTCCTGGATTGTGAGAGGGATGTCTGATCGGGCCTAAACGGGCAGTCGGACATCCCTTGAGGAGTCCCAGATAGGAGAGGGTACAGGCTGGGCTGAAGGACAACCCCCCTCCGTGCACGAATTTCGTGCACCAGGCCTCTAGTATAATCATATAAGTTCCCCTGTTAATCTCTCCCTTCCCACCCTCCAACCCCCGTCTTCCCTCTGATATTTGTCAGTCTGTTCCATGCTTCTATGTATCTGGATCTATTTTGTTTATCAGTTTATTTTGTTCATTAGATTCCACATATTAGTGAGATCATATGATACTTTTCTTTCTCTGACTGACTTATTTTGATTAGTATAATGCTCTCCAGGTCCCTGCATGCTGTCTCAAAGGGTAAAAGATCCTTCTTTTTAACAGTTGCATAGTATTCCATGGTATAAATATACCAACCTTTTTTATCCATTCATCTACTGATGGGCCCTTGGGCTGTTTCCAGATCTTAGCTATTATAAATTGTGATGCTATGAACATAGGGGTGCATATACACTGAGTGGCCAGATTATTATGATCTCTGAATGCATAATAATCTGGCCACTCAGTATATATATATTAGAGGCCCGGTGCATGAATTCGTGCACGGGTGGGGTCCGGCCAGCCTGGCCAGGGGGAGGGGACATGGGCAGTTGGCCGGCCTGCCTGCTGGTCGAACTCCTGCTCGAGGGGACAATTTGCATATTAGCCTTTTATTATATGGGATATAAACTGAGTGGCCAGATTATTATGCATTCAGAGATCATAATAATCTGCCCACTCAGTGTATACTTTCTGTTTGGTATTTCGGGTTTCTTAAGATGTATTCCTAGAAGTGGGATTACTGGGTCAAATGGCAGTTCCATTTTCATTGTGTTTGCTAATACCTCTCCTAGGGCAAGGGAAACTTCTAAAGAAAATAAACAAATGGGACTACATCAAAATAAAGGCTTTTGCACAGCAAAAGAAACCGCCAACTAAATGAAACAGGAGCCCACTGTAGGGGAGAACATATTTGGCAATGATACACTTGATAAGGGATTAATTTCTAAAATATATAAGGAACTCATACAACTTAACAAAAGGAATACAAACAATTCAATTAAAAAATGGGCAAAGGATCTAAATAGACACTTCTCCAAAGTGAACATACAGATGTCCAAGAAACATAAAAAAATGCTCAAAGTCACGGATCATGAGAGAGATTAAAATAACAATGAGGTATCACCTGGTACCTTTCAGAATGACTATCATCCACAAATCAACAAATGACAAGTGCTGGTTTAGGATATGGAGAAATGGGAAACCTTAGTACACTACTGGTGGAAATGCAAGATGGGTGCAGCCACTATGGAAAACAGTATTTTTTTCTTCAAAAAATTAAAAATGGAAATTCCGTTGGGCCCAATGATCCCACTTTTAGGAATATATACTAAGAAATATGAAACACTAGTAAAATTAAAAAAAAAATTAAATGTTGGGAGTTTTATTTATTACTGCTTCAGTTTCATTATTTGTTATTGGCCTATTCAGGTTTTCTGATTCTTCCTGGTTGCATTTTGGAAGATTGTATATTTCTAGGCATTTGTCTATTTCACCCAAGTTGTTCCATTTGTTGGCATATCATTGTTCATAACAGTTTCTTACAATCATTTGTATTTCTGTGATGTCAATTGTTTGTTTGCCTCTTTCATTTCTGGTTTTATTTATTTGGGTTTTTCCCTTTGTTTCTTGATGAGTCTGGCTTAAGGTTAATCAATCTTATTTAACTTTTTAAAGAACCATCTTCGAGGGTTGAGCACTTCTATTGTTTGAGCACTTCTTTTGGTTTCATTGATTCTTTGTATTGTTTTTTTGTCTCTATGTCATTTATTTCTGCTCTGATCTTTATTATTTCCTTCCTTCTACTTTCTCTGGGCTTTTCTTGTTAGGGTTAGATCATTTATTAATAATTTCTTTTGTTTTGTTTCTTAGGTACACCTTTAATGCTATGAACTTTCCTCTCAGGACTGCTTTTGCTATGTCCCATAGATTTGGGGTTTTTGTTTGTTCATTTTTATTTGTTTCCACATAATTATTTATTTCTTCCTTGATCTCATTGGTAACCCATTCATTGTTTAATAACTTGTTATTTAGCCTCCATGTGTTTGAATGTTTTTGAGTTTTTTTTTTTTTAATTTTTGGTTTATTTCTAGTTTTAGAAATTGTCATCTGAGCCTATGCTTGATAAGATTTCAATCTTCTTGAATTTGTTAAGACTTACTTTGTGTCCTAACATGTGGTCTCTCTTTGAGAATGTTCCATGTGCACTTGAGAAGAATGTCTATTCTGTTCCTTTGAGATGAAATGTCTCCTTTCCCCTCAACACGGAGCCAAGCGGGATGGGGCCGGCGGGGTTTCCCTGCTGCCTCCCTCCAGCAGGACTGGGAGCAATAAATCAGGGCAGCACTCCCCTTCAGGTGGCACCAGCCCTTGGGAGGGGAGAGAGCTGCTTGCCTCCTTGTATTTCTGCAGCGTACTGCCTGAGACCCTGACGGAGAGCTCCGTCACAGTGCTGAGTTACATCCTCCTCCCCTCATGGGCCCTTGGGAGGGGAGCTGGCTGCTAGCCTTCTCCTAGCTCAGCAGCACCCCACCAGAGACCCTGATGGAAGGCTCTGGAGGGGTTGTGTCAAATGTCCCAATTCTGAGTTGTGCTGCACCGGCAGCATGGTGCCGGCAAAGTTTGGAGGAACAGGTCAACACAGCCCCCCATTATGGGTTGCACTGCCATTGAGAGTTGTATAGAGAGCTTCTAGCCTCCTAGCTCTGAAGCACACACCAGAGACCCTGACAAGGGAGTCTTCCATTTGGGTGGCGCCTGCCTAACCTGTGGGAGAGAGAAAGGTTGGCCCTTGTTCCCAAGCCACTCAGTTCAATGATCATCTGAGAGTTTGCCTGTAGTTTCTCCAGAAAAAGAGTGCACCTCAGGTCCCTGTTGGGTGTAGCTTATAGACCTTTATGCAGGACTTGAGCTTGGCCGGGTGGTGTCACCAGTGTTTGGAGGCGGGGGTTAGGGCACTTCCTTCAGCTGCTGCTGTAAGAATAGAAGTGCTCAACCCTCGAAGATGGTGCCTGAGGGTGGTGTGGGATGTTGACTCTGACTGGGACCTCAGTAGCCTGCCTTCTGATCTCCAGCACTATGCCACCCAGATCTTCTCCCTGTGGCTTCTGTATGCGCCGAATCTCCTTCCCTCTACCAGAGCCCTGGGTGAGTGCCCAAGAGCGAGCCCCGCGCATTGGCCCTTAAGGCACCTGGGATTCTAGCAGACTCCCTCCTCTTTCCAGCAGACATAGTAACTGCTTATTTTTGCTGCCAGATGCTATGCAGTTTCTTCTTTCCAGCTCTGGTGCTCTGGTTTGGGGGTCCTGGCATGGGTTTGAGACCCCACTTTCCTCTGTAGGTACTTTTGCAGCCACAGTATTTCTCCGGCTTCTTAGCCGCTGCCCCTGGGTGTAGGTACCAGCCCCCTCTGCATCTACTAGTACACCCTTATCACCAGTCTCTGTGCAGCTTCCTTTTTCAGTCCTTGCATATAATACTCCTGTTCAGGTGTCCTTCATTGTTTATTGAGATTCACTGCTCTAAATTTTAGCTGGCCCAGACGCAGTGGCTCAGTGGTTGATCATCGACCTATGAACTAGGAGGTCATGTTTTGATTCCGGTAGGGGCACATGCCCGGGTTGTGGGCTTGATCCCGGATCGTTCAGGAGGCAGCTGATCAATGATTCTCTCTCATCATTGATGTTTCTATCTATCTACCTCTCCCTTCCTCTCTGAAATCAATAAAAATATATTTTTAAAAATGTCATTAAATTTTAGCTGTAAATCTGGTTTGTCACCAGGAAGAGGTGTGTGTTACTTTCAGCTGCTCTGCAGTCATCTTGGGACCAGTTTGTGACCTTTATTGATGATATTGTTGAAGTTGGAAGGGATGAAAAGGGTTTGAGAGCAGTGCTTGTTGTATTTGAAGCAATCATGCCAATGTGGCTTGATCAACACCAGATAGGTACTGATTGCTCTGAAGAAGGCAAAGGATATAGCTGAGAGTTCGGAAATAAGGAAAATACCAAATGCTTTAATAACTAGGTCTTCATCACACCCCTTGCTCCACCACCACTTCCCTCCCAAACCAGAGAGCTATCAGCAACCCATAGCAACTTGGAGTTTAGTACATCTAGCAACATAATAAATGATGTAAAGCAGAGATGCCTCAATGGCTAGAACAAGCATGTCAAACTCGCGGCCCATGGGCTGTATGCGGCCCACAAGGAATATTTTTTGCGGCCCAGCCAATATAACGGTATGTAAGAAACACTTTAATAAAAATTTCATAACTTAATTTTTACAATATCCTGTTATACATAATTACTAATAACGAACTACAACGTTTGCTAATGACTGATTACTATAATCATGTTGCATGCATTTCCCTTACATGCCTTACGCACAGGTGCACCATTTCTCTCCACTAATACTAGCAGCGAATATTTTAGCAGCTGATTGCCACATCATTAGTCTTGGACTGACTTGTTTGGTGTGCGCAACAGGAAATATTTCGCTTCTGGAGAACAAGAAAAATAGGTTTATTTGCGTTACACTTATTTGTGCAGTTATTCAGTGTCTGGTAAGTTAATGTTCAAGAAAAAATATTAATTTTTATTTAAGTGTTCTATTATTTTATGTTAACGGTTACTCATTTATTTCAGCCCTTTGTATTCAGCATGTCTCTACCGAAATAAACCTATGTTTCTATGAAAATTTAAGCTTTTGTTTTTTTTTGCGGCCCACATAAACTTAAACCTTGTTTATTTGGCCTGTGTTAGCCTTTGAGTTTGACATGCTTGGGCTAGAAGAATGTATTATTAAAACTGCCCAAACTACTTTATTCTTGGTTTCCATACACTCTTCTTGCTTAGCAGCTGGCCCTCAGTACACCACGTATGCACTTTTTTAAAGAGGGGAAGCTGTCTCCAGACAGGATTCAGGTCTGTAAGTGCATGTGCATGGCCAAAGCCATTATAAAGGATTTGGGGTTGGAGTCTCTGTATGTGTTTCTGCTAAATAGGAATATCTTTGGATGTTTTAGAATAAAGGCAGATTCTTGTTCCTATACCTTCTCTCAGCCTCCTGTTGCAAATTCAGGTCAGTTTTATCTACAGAGAAAGTTGGTTGAAGTAGGTAAGCTAACCCCCTTTTTCTTTTTACGTCTACAGATATTTTTGGGAATATATTTATGCTTGAGGCCTCACTTCTTATTTGACGTTGTGCATTTCCAAAGGCACTCTCTGGAACAGCCAGTGGAAGTTTGATCAGCCGTCTTCATTAGGCTTACTGGCATCTGACATTGAAACTGATCTTTGAGTCACACACTGAAAAGGTTTTACATTTCATCAACTATCTTCTTTCCTTTTTTGCAGGTTGCTTTTAACTGACTACACAGGCACAGCGCTTTGCACATGTTGCAGGATTCATTCCTTTCCTTTAGAATCATTTCCAGTGTACAGCTGCTCAACCTGTAATAACATTTGTCATCATCTCTTCATGTTCAATTTGCAGAGGGGCGGGGGCGGGGGAGTCTCTACTTTCATTTTAATGGAAATCATAGGTCTCTTTATTACTCTTTTCAATTGCTTTTGTTCTTGTCAGGATGAGATTAATAATATTCCTGAAACAACTCAGAATGAAGCCCAAATCCACTGTAAACTAAGGACAGGTGACACCACTCAATGGCAACACCATCTGTTGGTGGTACACACGGCGGGGGTGCTTTGATTTTTTAGAATCTAGCTTTGAAATTTATAAATTGGGTAAGCGTTCTGAATGCCTTTCTAAAAACGTTACCTGTTCTTTTTTCATCTAGTAGACCTGTAATTTTTGAATCACATTTACTTTAATATTGCAATATTTTAGTTGTGAATCTTGCTTTGCTTTGTCTCATGATGAGTTGGGACAAAATTATATGCTGGTAAGAGTTCTGTATGGATGAGAAGTCAGGACGCCTGAGCAGTGGCCCTCTTCCCCACAGTAATGCCCAAATCACTCACAAGTCATACCTTGCTGATCCTTGTTTTTCTGATCAGTATCATGAAGGGCTGAATTATTTCCAACCTTAACATATTGTATTTAGATAAAATTTTCATTGCCATACTTTTGTTATTGGGCTCTTTGCTTTTTCGTCCCTGAGAATTGCTAAATAGTTTCTGAACGTCTTATGTCCTATGTTCCTATTTTAAAATGCTTTTATTGAGTAACTACTATGTTCTGGACTCTAAACTAGACACTGGGGACTAAATAAACAAGACATTTTCCTGCCGAGTATTTTTAGCTCCCTTCCCAATTCCAGTTGAAAGTTTCTTGATCAGGTCAGTGGATTTCATTTACAGCACATTCTTCTTGACGTTCATGAGGTGAGTGCAGCATTTTTCTTTCTAAGAGCTCTTTTTTCCAGCTGTGAGAAACTGTGAGCTCAGAAATTGAAACCTGCTCTTCCACATCCTCCATGTAGCTGGCTCTGAGTTACAGGTTTCAACTGGTAGGAGCAATGAAAAATGTCACCTGTGCCTTTAGTTCTCCCTTTTTCCAGAAGGAGTTTTACTTTCTTAAGTTAGTAGCTTGATATTGTTGGCATTCATTCGGCCTGTAACTTAGTTCTCTCACCATCCACTTAGCACTAGTGTCCAGCCCTGATTACAGGCCTTTAAAAAATCTCCTCTAGCCTAAGGACATTACTTCAAAAGTTTTATTTTAGAGAAAATGTACATTTTGTACACAGTGCACATCACTGGCAGATCTGAAAACATTTTGTTCGTTCATTCCTCTTATAATGGTTGAACACCTTCTGTGTGCAGTTACTGTGTGAGGTACTTTGGATGGAGCAGTAGGCAAGACTTTAAAAAGTCCCTGTCATAGCTTCCTATTGCTGCTGTAACAAGTTACCACACACGTAATGGGTTAAAACAACACAGCTTTCTTATCTTACTGTTCTGGAGGGGAAAACCCTAAAATGAGTCTGCAGAGCTAAAATGAATGTTGGCAGGCTGTGTTTCTTCTGGGGGCTGAGGAAATTCACTCTTGCCTCTCTCAGCTGCTAGAGGCTGCCTGCATGCCCTGCCTCGCAGCTCTGCATTTCCCTGACCTGTTTCCATTGTTACATCACCTTCCCTGGTTTCATCCTTCTGCCTGCCTTCCCAAAAATCCTTTCGACCACATTGGATCAACCTAGATATTTCAGAGTAGTGTTTCCATCTCAAGATCCTTAACTTAATCCATCTGCAAATTCCCTTTTGCCATGTCAGGTAACGTATCCGCAGGTTTTGGGGACTAAAACATGGACATTTGGGGGAAGCCATTATTCTGACTCCTACAGTTTCTATGCTCTTGTTTCTATTCTAGTGAAAAAGTGTTAGTAGTAGATAGTCTGAGTCCGTCAGATTTACTTTTTCTGATGAACTGTTAATATTTCACATCTATTTATCTGCATTACAATTTAAAATATGCTAGATTAGATCTTAAGATGTGGGAATTTTTCTAGGGATATCAGTATGTAATGAAAAAACCTAACAAGTTTAATTAATGTTTTAAGTAGTAGAAACCTATAGAACTATCACTGTCATAAAAAAAAAATCTTAAAAAAATTTAAATGCTGACTTTAAAAAAATCATCAAAATGGACAGAAATACAGATATAGGAGACCCAATAATTTCTAATCAGGAAAAAAACATTTAGAAAAACTGCTTAAAGTCCTAGAGTAAACCTAATTAAGGTGTTTGGAGTGGGAAAATAATCTATAGAGAGGATCTTGTTTGTCTTTTTATATAGCTTTTTTGTTCATAAACAGTACAGAATAGCCAAGAAAATTTCTAACCATTAATTGATGTGGTATAAAAATTGTATAGCCCTTGCCAGGTAGCTCAGTTGCTTAGATTGTCATCCCGATATGACAAGATTGTGGGTTTGATCCCCAATCAGAGCACATACAAAAATCAACCAATGAATGCATCAATAAGTGGAACAACAAATCTTCTGTCTTTCTCTCTCTCTTTCCTTCTCTCTCCCTCCTTCTCTCTAAAATCAATAAATTAAAATGATTGTATAAATATAACATTAGAAATCCTCAAAACATGAATGGTTTTAAAAGATGTTGAACATCTACACTAATAAAAGAGAAATATGCAAATTGACCACACCCCACGACACCCATCAGCCAATCAGGAGTGAGTATGCAAATTAACCCAACAAAGATGGTGGGTTAATTTGCATACACAGGTGTGGAGCGGCTGGGTGGGGAAAGATGCCTGCTGTGAGGGAGAGGGTCGGGGGCAGAGGGAGCTACAGGAGCAGCGCTCTGGCCGGGAGCAAAGACTTGCAAAGGCTCCCGGGCGGCCGGGAGCGAAGCCAGGGTAAGAAAGGCCTATTCTTGCACGAATCTTTGTGCAATGGGCCTCTAGTATTGTTATAAAAACAAAAAAGTGGTTGAGTTTGTGTAGGTTTTTAAGAAATTGCTTAAAGTTTTCTTCCTGGATATGTCATATTGCTCACTATCATTGCTAATAAGTGTGGGGTTTTAAGGGTCTGAGAGTGGATGAAAGTGGGAAAATAGACGAGCTTCTAACAAGTGGTACTTATATTCTCTATTTTATAATGATAACGTGGGAATAATTTGCCAAAATATCTTAAATTTAACTTCTGACATCCAGGTAACTCTAAGCTTTCCTTTTTTCCTTTTTTTCATTTTTAGTGCAACAACAGTCAAATCAGAAGAATCTGATGAAAATGGACAGCCTTTGCTATTTCTTTCTGTACCGCAAATTAAAGTTAGGAGTTTTGGGCAGCTGTCATGCTTGTTATTGATTGCTAAAGATACAAAGCTGAAGGAAGCACAAGCATGCATTGAAGGTGATATTTACACCCCAGCCTGTGATTTGAACTTTTAGAAACATAATCTTGGGGAAAATCTTGTTACAGTTTCTTGAAAAAAGTTTTGTAACCTAAAAGGTAAAAAATTATATTCAGCTTCATAAAAATGTCATTAATCTTACTTGGCTGAAATGTTATGCTGATATCAAATTTCTACTTTAAAATGAAAGGCTCAATACTTTACTACTAGTAAACTTCTATATTTCTAATTTCAAAGAGAGTTTTCTTAGCTTTTGGAACAACCTGAAGCCTGTAGCCTTTAAGGTCCATATCCATGACTGGAATCCCTCCCTCCCTCCCTCTTTCCCTCTCTTCCTTTTTCCTTTCATCTCTGTAAACATGTCCTAAGCATGTCCTTGTGTAAGTAGTAAATATATATATTTATGCATATCTATATAATAAAAGTCTAAGCGACCTTTATGGCAGAACGACTAGAATGACCAGTCGCTATGATGCACATTGACCACCAGGGGGCAGATGCTCAATGCAGGAGCTGCCCCCTGGGGGTCAGTGCACTCCCACAGGGGGAGCGCCGCTCAGCCAGAAGCCGGGCTCACGGCCGGTGAGCGCAGTGGCGGTGGCGGGGAGCAGACCTAAGCTGTCAGTCATACATTCCCCGAGCGGTCCCGGACTGCGAGAGGGTGCAGGCCGGGCTAAGGCACCCCCGCCCCCAGTGCACGAATTTCGTGCACTGGGCCTCTAGTATATATATATATATGCAGTTTGAACAGGTGGAAAAGACTGGCAGAAGACCTCTAGACTAAGGGAAGAATGCAGTTTTGAAAAGAAGCATGCATTTGTGAGTACTGAGCACTGGTACACACATAGTTCTAGTGATGATTCTTCTAAGGAGAACAGTATTTCTCTACAAGTCAATTCTGAATATATTAATTGAATGCCTCATGGTCAACTAAAAAAAAGAAAGGAATGTCCTGTTCTTTTTCCTATTAGGGAGATAACATATACCGGTGATATTACTATAAAGATAGAACATCTCAAAAGGTATAAGAAAGTTCCTAAATTCAGTAAATCTGAGAAGTGGACATTGATTCTAATTGGGTTGATTAGAGAAAGCATAATGAAAGAAATACAGTTGAGTGGGCTTCAATGGATTTGTTTGACTTTATGTTTCTTATTATAGAAGATAACAGAATAATTTTTATTAATTTACTTTGGTTAGCTAACAGAAATCCTGTAGCAAAAATCCTGGGCTTGGATTATAATACGATGAAAGAAGAGTCATCTGTATTAAATATTCTTGATAAAATTACCAAAGACGATGATACTGAAAGTGAGATGAAGATGAAGATTGGCATACTGCTTAAGCAACTGGATGTACACCTCCTCAATCATTCTCTAAAACATATTTCATTGTGAGTATTTTAAAAAATAAACTTCTAAACATTAGTTGCAAAAAGTGCTTTCAGAGTTTTAGGAAAAAATGAGAAAAATAAAATGTGGGAATTATTGCTATTGATTTAACATTCAATTGTATTGGAATAAAATTTTAGTTTATCACATGAATATTTCTAGTTATAAAAATTAAAATTTGCTCTTAACAATGCTAAACATTCTAGTGGGGTTTCATCTAATCCTGAAGACATTAAGTGGCCTTAGAATATTTGGAGTCTCTTAATAAGACTCAGATAAATTACTAAATTATAATGCAAATATTATGTAGAGTTTTTCAGGTTTAAAACTTGTTCATTTTTCTAGTGCTTTCTAGTATGTTAGTGTTATCATTAAGAAATAAAATGAACATTTAAGTGAGTATATTTAATGTTGTTCAGTAATTCCTTGATGGTTTGACAGTGTTATAACATTATAACATGGCTAAATTTAATTGCAATTTTGTTATTGTTGTATAATTACCTGCAATTTTAATTATAAAAAAAATTCCCTTGACATAATGGAATGTCTTTATGTATATTTTATACAATCTGTTATAAAATGTTTTACATGGATGTCTAAACATTTATTTCAGAGAAATACGTTTAAATCCAGCAGCAGTTAAGAATGATATAGAACTGCTCAAACGTTTCTCGGGAAAAGGAGAACAAACAGTCTTGGAATCTATCAAATATACCTCAGGTTTACATCTTCTCAGATTCATTAATGTTATATTATATATGTTTTCATAATTATTATTCAAAATGCTTCAATAGCTTCATTGGAATTTAATATTTAAGAAAATGAAAACAATTTAATAATATTTATTTGTGAGCCAACGTATTTTACAAAACTCTAAACTGATTGATAATTGGTTTCAGATTATGAATATTCAAATGGATGTCGAGCCCCACCTTGGAGACAGATTCTTGGAGAAATTTGTTATGTGCTGGTGAAACCACATGATGTTGAAACTTTGTGCATTACTTGTAGTGAAGAAGGCGTATTTTTAAATGGTGTAAGTAATTTTTAAAAAACAGAATTGATATTGGT
Source organism: Eptesicus fuscus (assembly GCF_027574615.1). NCBI lineage: Eukaryota > Metazoa > Chordata > Mammalia > Chiroptera > Vespertilionidae > Eptesicus > Eptesicus fuscus. Next base: position 95,325,533 of record NC_072477.1, read on the forward strand.
GCTTAGGTTGGTGTCTTGAAGTGCAGACATGTCTCTAGGATTGAACTCAGTGAGCATAGAAAATGAAATACTGTTCTGTGGAATTCCAGCAGATCCCTTTGCTGTGTGTATTTGCTGCCTCAGAATTAGCCCCAGTGTCCCCATTGCAGGTCAGTCTTCTAAGAAATGGCTTCCAAAAGACTCATTCCACTCCATAAAAGAAAAACCTCTTTAATATAATCACAAGCATTAAAGGAAAGAAAAGTAAAAAAAAAAAGAGCAGTGAGATAACACAGAAGCAATAACTGCAGCTTCTGCCCTAAGAGTTGAGGGATAAAGAGAAGAGGAGGAGGGATTGTCAAAATGTGGATGCCTGGAGGAGGTGCCCTGATACCTGGGGAGGAGCTACTGCCAGGCTGTGCTAGTACCTTAGAATCTCAGAGGAGGACCCTTGCAGGGCTGAGGCTTAGACTCCTGAAGAGTAGACCCTGCTTGCCTGGGCGAAGGTCCCTTAGGAGCTCAGAGGAGGGTTCCCACACAACTTGGACTTACACCTCTGAGGATTGGTCACTTCTAGGCTGTGCTAGTCCCCCCGGAGCTCAGGTGGCCTCCATGACACTGGGACCCAGTCGTCTGAGGAGTGAGTGCTGCCCAATTAGTGCTGGTCTCTCAGGAGCTCAGAGGATCTTGTCAGAGCAGAGACTCAAATCTTTGGAGATGGTGCCCTGGTAGGCTGATGATGGTATTTCTTGGGGAAAGGGTGTCAAGAGCCTTGTTCTGGGACTACAGGGAGAAATACTTCTGGAAATTAGAACCAACTGTTGCTACTGGAAGCAACTGCCACTGCCAGGGGTGTGGGGCCGTTGCTGGGGTGACTAACAGGAACAGACAACAAATAGAAGGGAGCATGTCTCTTCTCTCACTTCCTGTTGACTGAAGCTACCTACCTGGCAAAGGTGAAACACAGTTTTGCAGATTCCCAGCCCGAGTATCAGAGTGTGGATGGGTGAGCTTTGAGCTGAGAGCGAAACAGCACATAGCCTTCTGAGTTTTCTAGATTAAAAAAATTTGAGTCTCATATCTGTTCACTGAATTTAGTTAGAAGGAGCTCAGCTTTCTTCTCTGCAACACCCTGCCCTCAGTGTCTTCAATGTAGTTTTGGGTCTCACTATAACCAGACAATCAATGGGTCCATGCTGCCTGTTTCTACTTGGGCCAATTAAGCAGAGAAAAGGTTAAATCATATGAGCATTTATTCCAGTACTTCTGGTATGAGAGGAGAGCAGCAGGTCATCCACAAAAATCTGCTCTGCACCCTACCATAAACCAGCTTATATTGGGTAGAAGGACAAAGATTACATGGGGAGGTAGGCAGAAAGGGCAAATGGGCAGTTTATAGATATGCAAAAGGACTGGGGTCTTCAAAGGGCTGGTGATTCTGGTTTCTGCAACAGGGTTGTTAATCTGTCCATGATAATAGGCAGCTCCAAATGGGGAGGATGAGCTACATGTCCAGTTGAGCTCCCAGGTCTCCGGTACTTTCTTTAATCAGAACAAAACAGTCACGGTTAACAGGGCATGGTTAATATTTCTACAAGTATAGCTGGTTCCCAATATTTTATTTCTGCCCCTGTCACCACCAGGAAATTCTGCAGGGAGGACCCAAATCCTCAGTGGGGACCCAGCTATTACAGGGGACTGCTAAGAGAGTTGTCACACCTGGGCTTGGGTTGGTATCCAGTTACCGGTGCTGTGTTCTTGATTACTTGTGGCACCTTTTCTGACATGCCTTAGGTGCTTTTCTTATCAGCATGACAATGAGCTTATTTCTGCATTAGAGGAGGGAGATGACCTAAATATAATTTTGCTTTTGGTTTGTTTTGATACTTTAGACAAGTGAAATTTCCAATTAGAAAATAAGAAATTAAAAAAGGAATTATTTTTGTTGACTTTCCTGAGTGGGACAAGGAGCCTTTGCTTCTTATAAAAGGCTATTGATTCACAGACCACTTTATCTGATATGGAAACATCTAAGTATTCCCCTTGGTTCAAAAATGAAACACAAGGAACATGAAACTATTCAGTAATTACAACAAAATGTATAATGCACTACAGTTACATATACTGTATATTTGGTTAAGGGAGGATGATAGGGGCAGGAGAGAAGAGAGGAATGAGGGGGAAAAAAGACAAGAAGAGAGAGACAGAGACAGAGGCAGAGGGTGGAAGGACAGACAGATGGTTACATAGAGACATAGAGCCACCAAGCTACACAGAACCAGAGAGCAGTGTGACTAATAGAGACACGGGCTTTTCTGTGGGGCATTCTAATCTTGAGGCCTTTTATGACTTCCTCAAAGTCTCTTGAAGTCATAATGTATTTCTCTTGAGAGGCGCCTGGAGGGAAGAAAGCGCTCACTCCCATGCTGAATAGCAGAGTGCCCTGCTGCATACAGGAGGTACTCAGTGCAGGCTTGCTGAAAGAATGAGTGAGTAGGTAACAGTACTTTAAGAGGGAAGGGTTTTGCCTTTACATTTCATATATAAAGACTACTGTATGGATCCTTTAGAGGAGAAAAAAAAAATGTGTACTTGGGTTGTGATGTATTGATCAGGTTCTTATATTGCTATTATATTAAATAATAGCACCAACTTTTTCTCCCGAAGGGCAAAACAGATGATGAGGAAATTAATTATGAGAGAAAAGGAGTGATTTATAAAGACCTTGTCACATGTTTAAAAGAAAAATCAGCAACATTTTCAGCAAATATGTCTAAACAGGTAAGTTTTATAGTCTCTTTTGAACTTTAATAGCATTATATTGCTTGACAACTTTCTATAGTGTAAAAAGTTAGAGTAAATCTGCCTGTTGTTGGGCACTGCTTTTAATTATTAGATTACACAATAATGTAAAGTAAGAAATATTGTAATGTAGTACTTTAAGACTGTTTCTCATTTTCTTTAGGTGATAGGTACAATATTTCACTTTGTTTTCATTTTCCCTTTTGAATGAATAACACTAAGAATAAAGGACTCAACCCTGTTAATGAAGCCTAGATGTTTTGATTACTTTCATCCCATGATCACTACCTAACTGCATGTGCATAGAACTGTGCCTCTTTTGTGTCCTCCATGGTTTTTGAAATAGTGCTGAACAAAGAAAATAAAAAGTTGACTAAAGCTGATATGAGTAAGAACGATATGCAAGAAACACTAATATGATGTACTTAATCTCCAGGCTGATTCTCAAGCTGGTGTCAATTCGATAGATCCCCCTGAGATAGTTTCTCAGGCCCATTTTTTCCTGACCTGCCACTTTGGGAGAGCTTCCTTTTCTCCCTGGACTGCTCCTGCTCTTGTCATGGCACGTCTCTGTCTTCCTGCGAATTCTTTTTGTTTTCTAGTGTTTGATCACCTGTTTCCTGGACCTGAGTTTTCCTTTGTTGTTGCTATTTTTGTTACAAAATATATACATAAAATGTAAAATTTGCCACTTTAACCATTTTAAGTACATTATTCAGTGGCATTAATTGTATTCCTAATATTGGGCAACCATTACTACTGTCTCTTCCAAATCTTTTTCATCATCCCAAATTAAAATTTGTACCCATTAAGCAATAACTTTCCAGTCCTCCTTCTCTCAGCTCCTGGTAAACTCTAATGTACTTTCTGTGCCTGTGAATTTTTCTGTTTTAGATATCTATCTATCTATCTATCTATCTATCTATCTATATATCTATATATATATATATATATATATATAATAGAGAAATATGCAAACTAGGTCAGGACGCTGTAACAGACACGACCAGCTCAGGAGGAGGGGCCGGGTGCGGCCCCGAGCCTGAGAGAACAACACACAGGTGCAGCCCGGAGCCTGAGAGAACACACAGGGGCACCTGCTCCGAGCCTCTGCGGCGCGGCTGGGAGCAGGCCCCCAGCGGACACACACACATACACACACGGGGCGCCTGTTCCAAACCTCCGTGGCGCAGCTGGGGGCAGGCCCCAGCAAACACACACACACACACAGCACCTGCTCCGAGCCTCCGCAGCACAGTCTGACATGCCCTCATCCTTCTCCCTATCCATATCCTGGAATTATTGTTCCTTATTTTGACAGTCACTTGAGTGAACCAAGTAGCACCATCACATCCCAGTGTGATCATCTACTACAGTGAAACTACACTTTCACTTCATCTCAGCCACTATTTCCAAGGCTGTACTCTGAGCCTTATCACCACCTGCAACTGCTAACATCAGAAATCATAGCATGGCCCTGGCCAGCGTTGCTCAGTGGTTAGAGCGTCCACCTGCCCACTGAAGGATCTCAGGTTCAAGGGCACAAACCTGGGTTGCAGTTTCGATCCTCAGCCCTGTTCAGGGCAGATGCAGGAGACAACCAATTTATGTGTCTCTCTCTCTCTCCTTTCCTCCCTCTCTCTCTCTCTCTCAAAATCAATGGAAAAATATTCTCTAGGGAGGATTAACAACAAAAAAAAATAAGTCATATCATAGCATGTTGTCCCTGATGTCCTATTATATAATTTCTTCTATTTTTTTCTGGCCTATCAGTGGTCTCCTCCTCCTCCTCCTCCTCCCCATTCATATTATTCTTTGCATAGGCTGGGCTGTGGGTGCACCTGCATCAGTGGAGAAATAGAGCCCCACTAGGTATTTCAAACAGATAGAATTTAATATTGGGAATTGGTTACCAAAGGGTTGGAAAGGAAAAGCTAGAAGAGAAAAAAAAGTGAAGTTAGAGATTAATAGCTACAGGAAGCCATTCTCACTCTCAGGGATGAAGGAGCCAGACCATGCCCTGCTGAGGCTGCTGAGAACTTGCTGCTGCCATTGGAACGGTGCTGCCAAGGAAGACAGCAGCCTGCGGACTGCACTGCCCCTGCCCCTGCCCCTGCCCCTGCCCCTGCCCCTGCCCCTCCCCCGCCCTCCCCTGCCCCTGCCCCCGCCCCCGCCCCTGCTGAGCCCAGTGAGGAGCAGAGAGTGGAGCTTCTCCACTGGGTCCATGCTCCGCAGTGAGAAGTTAGCTGCCAGGGCATCTGGGAAACGCAGTTTCCCCTGAACTACAGGAAAGCACAGAAGGGCATAGCTGGAGCTCTGAGCCAACAGTCAAAACCTACCCTTTGCCTATTCGGCATTTATTCTCACCCTTTACCCTATATTAAACTTCCATGAACAATAGCAGGGCCACACAAATACCCCTTAAATAATTGAAGATGCTGTCACTTCCCCAAAAGAGAGGCACAAGTCCTCATCAGTCATTATTTCCATCTCTAGGTGATCTGTTCCCATTTGAATTTTCTTAGAATAAAGGTAATCATTAGTAATATTTCTTATCTATAATAATAAAAGCATAATATGCTAATTAGATTGGACAGCCGAACAACCTTCCAGACATCATTTCGGACGTCTTTCTGAACGAAGCTGTGGCAGCGGGGGCGAGGCAGAGGCAGTTAGGGGCGATCAGGCAGGCAGGCGAGTGATTAGGGTCGATCAGGAAGGCAGGCAGAGTGGTTAGGGGTGATCAGGCAGGCAGGCAGAATGGTTAGGGGTGATCAGGCAGGCAGGCAGAGTGGTTAGGGGTGATCAGGCAGGCAGGCAGGTGGTTAGGGGTGATCAGGCAGGCAGGCAGAGGGGGTTTGGGGAGATGAGGCAGGCAGGCAGAATGGTTAGGGGCGATCAGGCAGGCAAGTAATTAGGGGTGATCAGGCAGGCAGGCGAGTGATTAGAGGCGATCAGGCAGGCAGGCAAGTGGTTAGGGGTGATCAGGCAGGCAGAGGGGGTTAGGGTAGATGAGGCAGGCAGGCAGAATGGTTAGGGGCGATTAGGCAGGCGAGTAATTAGGGGTGATCAGGCAGGTGATCAGGCAGGCAGGCGAGTGGTTAGAGGTGATCAGGCAGGCAGGCAGAGTGGTAGGGGCGATCAGGCAGGCAGTCAGAGAGGTGAGGGGTGATCAGGGAGGCAGGCAGAGTGGTTAGGAGTGATCAAGCAGGCAGGTGAGTGATTAGGTGTGATGAGGCAGGCAGGCAGAGTGGTTAGGGGAGATCAGGCAGGCAGGCAGGTGAGCGGTTAGGAGCCAGTGATCTCGGATTACGAGAGGGTGCAGGCCAGGCTAAGGGACTGCCCCCTCCCCTGCACGAATTTCATGCAGCAGGCCTCTAGTTTCATATAAGTAGATACATACAGTTGTCCTTTGTGTTTGGCTTATTTCACTTAGCAGGATGTTTTTCTTTTATGCAGGAAGCTGTCTGCTGAGACGAGATATAGTTTCATTTTTATTTTTAAATTTTTTATTGTTGACAGTATTACAGATGTCTCCCATTTCTTCCGCCTCGCCCCTAACGCCCTCCCAGGTCTTCACTACCCTATTGCCTGTGTCCATGGGCTCTGCATATCCTATATAATAAAAGGGTAATGTGCAAATAGACCGGTGGAAAATATTATTTGTGTTATATCTTTAATCATTGTTTTCCTATCTGTTCTCTTTTTGAAACATACTTGTTGGATGTTGGACCTCTGAAATTGATCCTCTGATTATCTTTTCTGTCACCCCCACCCTCCTATAAATATTTCTTTACTTTATCTTCCAAATATTGCACATATCCTTAAAATTTAAGCTCTCTTATTTTTAACATTCTGTTTATGGATATTTATTTTTACATAACATATGCTTTTACTTCTCTTGGGTAAAACCTAGGAGTTAAATGGCAAGGTCATGTGATAGTTTTATGTTTAACTTTTTACGTAATTAGTAAACGGCTTTGCAAAGTGGTTGTAATATTATACATTCACTCTGGCTGTGTATGAGAGTTCCAGTTCTTCCACATAGTCATTGATAATTTACATGGTCAGTTCTTTAATTTTAGACCTCCTTATAGGTGTATACTGGTACCTCAGTGAATTTTAATTAACGTGTCTTGAATGCACCCTTTTATATGCTTATTTGCCATTTATATATCTTATAGGCTGAAGTGGCTATTCAGATCTTTTTCATATTTTTATTGGATTGTTTGATTTCTTATTTTTTCATTGCGAGAGATACTTATATATATGCTTGGCTTATGTATTCTGTCAGATACATGATTTGTACATATTTTCTCCCAGTTTGTGGCTTATTTCATTTTCCAAATAGAGTCTTTCAAAGAGTAAATGCCCTCAACTTTAATGAAGTCCAACTTATTAATTTTTATAGTGTTATATCTAATAAAGCTTTGTGTAATCCAATGTCACAAAAATTTTCTCCAGTGTATTCTTCTAGAAGTTTTCAAATGCTGTTTTACATTTTAGACCTGTGGTACATTTTCTATTTTGTACATGGTATGAGTATAGATGAGAATTCCTTTTTTTCCCCTTTTGCATGTAGATATCTAATCATTTCAGCACCATTTATTGAAAAAACTATCCATTGTCCGCTGAATTACCTTTGTAACTTTATCAAAAATTAGTTATCCATATGTGTGGGTGTATTTCTGTTCCCCTGTTTTTATACCGGTATCACACTGTCTTGATTTACTGTAGTTTGTAAGTCTTGAAGTCAGATTGTTTCAATACTCCAATGTTATTGTTCATTTTCAAAGTTGTTTGGCTATTCTATATCTTTTGCATGTCCAAAAAGAATATTAAAGTTTACTTAATCTATTGGTAATGTAGCCACTTCTGCTTTCTTTTAACTAATGTTTGCATGGTATATTTTTCCTCTCTCTTTACTTCAAAGCTACCTATATCATTATATTTGAATTGAGTTTTTTAAAATAAATCTTTATTGTTCAGATTATTACAATTGTTTCTCTTTATTCCCCCCATAGCTCCCCTCCACCCTGTTCCCACCCCACTCCATGCCCTTACCACCCCCCTCCACTGTCCTCATCCATAGGTGTATGATTTTTGTCCAGTCTCTTACCGCAGCCCCCACACCTCTTTCCCCCGAAGGATTGTCAGTCCACTCCCTTTCTATGCCCCTGATTCTATTATATTCACCAGTTTATTCTGTTCATCAGATTTTTTATTCACTTGATTTTTAGATTCACTTGTTGATAGATTTGCATTTGTTGTTCATAATTTTTATCTTTACCTTTTCCTTCTTCTTTCTCTTCTTAAAGAATACCTTTCAGCATTTCATATAATACTGGTTTGGTGGTGATGAACTTCTTTAGCTTTTTCTTATCTGTGAAGCTCTTTATCTGACCTTCAATTCTGAATGATAGCTTTGCTGGGTAGAGTATTCTTTGTTGTAGGTTCTTGCTATTCATCACTTTGAATATTTCTTGCCACTCCCTTCTGGCCTGCATAGTTTCTGTTGAGAAATCAGCTGACAATCGTATGGGTAGTCCCTTGTAGGTAACTAACTGTTTTTCTCTTGCTGCTTTTAATATTCTCTCCTTGTCTTTTGCTCTTGGAAGTTTAATTATGATGTGTCTTGGTGTGGTCCTCTTTGGATTCCTCTTGTTTGGGGTTCTCTGCGCTTCCTGGACTTGTAAGTCTATTTCTTTCACCAGGTGGGGGAAGTTTTCTGTCATTATTTCTTCAATTAGGTTTTCAATATCTTGTTCTCTCTATTCTTCTGGCACCCCCATATTTCAGATGTTGGTATGCTTGAAGTTGTCCCAGAGGCTTCTTACACTATCTTCATATTTTTGGATTCTTTTCTATTTTTGCTTTTCCAGTTGGGTGTTTTTTGCTTTTTGTATTTCAAATCTTTGACTTGATTCTTGCAATCCTCTAGTCTGCTGCTGGATCTCTGTATATTATTTTTTATTTCAGTCAGTGTATGCTTAATTTCTAGTTGGTCCTTTTTCATATCTTCGAGGGTCTCACTAAATTTATCGGTGGTTTCTAGAAGATTCTTGAGAAACCTTATAACCGTGGTTTTTAACTCCATATCAGTAGTTTGCTTTTCTCAATTTCTGTCATTTGTGACCTGATTCTTTGTCTTTGCATTTTGGCTGCTTCCCTGTGTTGATAGTGTGGCTTTGTGTGCTAGGTGTCCTATAGGGCCCAGTGGCTCAGCCTCCCCAGTTACCTGAGGTGGAAGCTCTTGGTGCACCCCTTTGTGTGCACAGTCTTATTGTAGTTAAGCCTTGATTGTTATTGGTATCACTGGGAGGAATTGACCTCCAGGCCAATTGGCTGTGAGCATCAGCTGTGTCTATGATGGGAGAACTTCTGTGCTGGAGACACCCTTATGGGCAAGACTTGCTTCAGTGGGGCTTTGGTGCTCACTGAGTCTGCCCCTTGAGTGTGTCCCTTATGGATCTGAGGCTTGTAATCTGGATGGTACCACTCTAATCACTGGGTACACTGGCTCTTGGATCTCCAAGGAGGAGCAAATTTAGCCTCTGCCTGAGACCACCCAGCAGGAGCTATGAAGAGATCTGCAGATTCCTCTTCTTTGTTTGGGGTATGGAGGTGCCCAGATGAGGCCCTGCTGTGAAGCAATGAAAGCTGCTGTGGGGCCTTGGCCCTTCTTTTGGAAGTTCTGGGGCTCTCTGACCCAGCTGCAGTTTGTTAGGTAAGTTTAGATTTCAAAGGACCAGGCCATTCATATGCAAAAGCCTCTGCTCACAGCTTGGGTGGGGCGGGGTCTCAGGGAATCAACAGGGTGGAGCAAACAGCTATGGCTGATCCTCAGCCCTGCCCTAAGAGGCTTCTGGGTCTCATTGTCCTGCAGTAATTGCTGCAAGCACCTCTAAGAGAAAGCCGCCCTTGAGTTCCGCCCGAAGCCAGACAGTCCAGTTTCTCCACTGAGTCTGGGTCCCCAGTGTCTCCCCCAGAACTGGAGTTCAGAGCAGTCGGGAGCTTGTGTCTCCCTCCTGATTGAAAAAGACAACCACGTACTCAGTTGCCAGCCCTTTCGATGCGTGTGCCTCTGTACCTCTGCACTTTTCTTCTGCAGCTCCTCTGAGTCTCAGTGTGCTTTTCTCTTTCCTTCTAGTTGTAGAGTTTCCACTCAGCCAGCCTTCCTGTGGTTCTGGATGATGTCTGTTTTGTCTTTTAGTTGTAGTTTTGAAGTGGTTGTGCGAGGCAGCAATTTCAGGTGTTTGCCTATGCCGCCATCTTGGTTTTTCCCTGAATTGAGTTTCTTATAGGTAGTATACAAGATGAATCATTTTAAAAAATCCACTCTGTGAAACTCTAATTGGTGTATTTAGATCATTTACATTTACTTATTGATATGTTAGGGCTTAAGTCTGCCAGTTTAGTTTGTTTTCTGTTCATAGTTTTTCTTTGGATTACTTGAACAATTTTTTTTAAAATTTCATTTTGGTTTACCCATCCACAGTGTTTTTAGTGTATCTCTTTGTATGGATTGTTTTGTGGTTGCTATTTTATTACATTATGCATACATAATTGATCATAATCTACTTATCATTTTACCAGTTTTCATGAAGTATACAAATAATCTCACCTTTTAAATCCCTTACCCTCTCTCATCCTATATAATTCCTATATAATAAAGAGCTAATATGCTAATTAGACTGAACAGCAGAACAACCGTCTGGACAAACTTCCGGACGAAGCCAGGGCTGTGAGGGCCGAGCCCCTTGCACCAATTTTGTGCATCGGGCCTCTAGCTTATAATATAATTGTCTTTATTTCCTCTATATACATTGAAATGAGACAATGTTTAAATTTTTACTTCAACAATCAAGCATCATTTAGAAAGTCTATTGTATTTACCCCTACTTTCACTGTTCTCTTCCTTTCTGATGGTGCAAGTTTCCTTCTTTTATCATATCCTTTCTGTTTAAGAACTTATTCCATTATGGTAGGTCTCTTGGTGACAAACTCTCTTAGTTCTCCTTTATCTGAGGACTTCTTGAATTCTCCTTCATTTCTGAAGAATATTTTCCCTAGATATGGTATTCGTGGTTGACAGCTCTTTACTTTTAGCACTTGAAAAATGTTATTCGAGTCCTTCTGGCCTCCATGGTTTCTCATGAGAAATCTGTTATTGTAATTGTTTTTCCCTTATAGGTAAAATATTGTTTTTCTCTTGCTGCTAAGAATTTTCCTTGTCTTTAGTTTTATGATTTGCTTATTATGTGTCTTGGCAAGGATTTTTTGGGTTTATTGTGTTTAGGTTTTTTTCCCTCTTCTTACATATTAGATTTATGTCTTTTTCCAAGTTTGGGAAAATTTCAGACATTCTTAGAATACATTTTTCAGTCTGACCTTCTTACTCTTCTCCTTCTGGTTCTCTGATGACATACATGTTGGATTTTTTTGTTTGTTTGTTTGTCATGGGCACGCACAGATCTTGAGGCTCTGTTCATATTTTTCCCAATCTGTTTTCTCTTTGTTGTTCAGATTGGGTAATTTATCTTTGCTATATCCTCAAATTAATGGATTCTCTCCTCTGTCCTCTCTATTCTCTTGCTGAATTTACCCAGTGAGTTATTTTGGTTCATAAACTTCAGTTTTGAAATTTCTATTTGGTTCATCTTTATATCTTCTATTCATTTGTTGAGACTTTCGTGTTCATTTGTTTCAAGTTTCTGTAATTGCTCATTGAAGCACTTATATGATAACTGCTTTAAAATCTTGTCAGATTAATCTAATATCTAGTCCATCTTGGTATAAGCATGTATAAGTCATCCTTTCTCATTCAAGTTGTGATCTTCTTGGTTCTTGATATAATGAATGATTTTTTTATTGTATCTTGGACATTTTGTCATTATGTTGTGAAACTCTGGATTTTATTTAAATCTTTTGTTTTAGCAGGTCTTCCTGATGCCTCACTGGTGAAGGTCTGGGGGTATAGTAAGGTGGGAGTGAAAGTCCAGGTTCCCCACTTAGTCTCAATTGACAACTGTGGTGATATAAATGCTTCATTATTGCTGGGCAGGGATGGAAGCCTCCTCACTGGGCCTCTGCTGACACTGCCCTGGGTAGGAGGGAGAGAGTGCTTTATTATATTCTTCCCAGGAGGCCTCCACTTAAACCACCGGACATGAGCCCATCACTGCTTGGTTGTGGTGATGTTACCATCATTGTATTAAATTCACTGCCCTTGTACTAAGAGAAGATAGTTTGTTATGATTTTAGTTCTTTTAAACATGTTGATATTTATTTTATCGCCCAAATTATTATCTATTTTGGTGGAATTTTTCCTTGTGCATTTGAGAAGAATGTTTATTCTGCTGTTGTTGGTTGGCATGTTCTATAAATGTCAATTAAGTCAAGTTGATTTATATTGTTGCTCAGGTCTTCAATATTCTTTTTTTTTATATAGTCTTTTTTTTTTTAAACTTTATGTTCTTTTATTGGATCAAGATTCCTGACAGAATATAGTGAGGTATTCACCAAACAGAGACCTGTGCATAAATTATATACTATTCATCTAGATAGGTTTTATTACACTTTGCCTATTGATGGAATACCAGTAGTTCCACTTATAAAGTTTTATCCATCAGATAGCTTTGAATTTGACCAGGCTGTCCATTAAGTCATCTCTGAAAAAATTAACTGGCATTTAATTTCAGCTACTATATTTTACAGCATAAAAAAGCTTAGGCATTAGATAGCTTCTCAAAATGTTGTTCTATGCACAATGGCATCTAGCAGAGCAGAGTCCATTATCTCGCCCAGATTCACACAGACGGGTCTCATTTGAGAACAATAAGCTAAATAGCTGGTCCTTAAGAGACAAAAGTACTCCTAACCTGAGTTTCTGAACCACCAATACAGACTTCTTCTTACTCTGCAAGCCTGTCTTATGGGCCACCTTTAGTGCCAATGAAGACATGCCAGCAATAGCCCCGTGCGTAACTCGGCACTAGAGCACCAGGTCTGTCTGGTGGTGGTGGCAGGCACTGTTATTACATCCAGGTAAATATAGACCCATTTTTAAAATGCCAATTTGATATACAAAATTAAAGGTACAACATATTCAGAACTAAGTTTGAGCAATCGGGTATTCCAAATGATTTGAAATTTTTCAGAAACTGATAGCAAATTGTACTCATGATGTTTCCCAGCTATGGAGACATTAATACACTGATTCAAACCCATTTACTCAGTCCACATAGCCCTGAGATTATCCTGCAAAGTGCATATCAAAAAATATGGTGTTAGGTTGACAAAGTTTGACAATATGTTATACAAGTCAAACTTGAAATCTGTTCTGAGAGAAAAGCATCAAATCCTTTGTGTATACATTTAGTTTTATTGTAACAAAGAAACTTGTACACTTTCAATGTTCAAAACTGAGCATCATCTTTCCTTTCCAGTGAAACAAATAGAAAATTTAAAAATAAACAGGAACAAAATTACAATAGAGAAATATCAATTCCAAATAAGATCCTACAGGTTCTGCTGATTCTCCCATCAAGTGGCAGGGCTCAAGTCATCATTAGGAGAGAATTTTATTTTAAAAGTGTCATCTTAGACTGCAAGGATGTCTGTTAAACATCACAATTAAACATGCAAAAGGAGAAGCCATGTTGTCAGAATGCCCACTTAACCCACCCAAACATCTCAATCCACCCTTTGCTGACCTTCTATAACGCCCCCCCACCCCCCGCCTTTTTAAGTGTTTTTTTTTTTTTTTTTCCTTTTTTTAAACAAGAGAAAGCAGACAGGTACATGTTGGTAAATGCTAACAGTCCATATTCACATGGAGGCACAGTGTAATCTCTGAGCCCAATATACAGAGAAAGGAGGAAAAAAGCTAGAATTCTATGCACTACTACACCGGGGCTTAGCAACCTGCAGTTCCCAGCAGAGTTAAGGGAGCAGAAGGTTTTTTGTTTTTTTCCCCCACAGAGCACTGTGGTGTTGATTCCATTAAGTTATTCTTGAGACAGGAAGGGATAAAAATGAATTTGGACCAGAAAGGGGCAAAGATTCTTTTCCCACAGTATTCTGCTCAAGGTACCCCCCCCGCCCCCCCCCCCCCCCAAATAAGGTGAGAACAGTGATGTAAAGGAGAGAAAAGAGACCTCAAAAACAGGGCGACTGAGCACAAGAAGGGGCGGGGGAGAATGCAACTTGTTCCCAGGGACTGGAGAAAATTAAAAAAAGGTTGGACTCCATCAGTGTTCATTAGTCATCTTCTCCTTCATCTTCCTTTCCTTCTTCCCCCTCATCATCACCTTCATCTTCTTCACCTTCATCCTCATCCCCTTCTTCATCAATATCTTCCAACCCTTCCTCCTCCTCCTCCTCATCTTCTTCTATATATTCTTATTAATGTTTTTGTTAGCTCACTTTATTGATTACTGAGAGAGAAGTTTTGAATTGTTCCAATTGTGGATTTATCTATTTTTGCTTTTAGTTCTGTTTTTGCATCATATATTTTGAAGTTCTGTTGTTTAGTTAATACACAATTAGAATTGTGTGTTAATTGACTCTGTTATTATGTATCTCCCTCTTTATCCTTGATTATTATTTACTTTGAAGTCTATTTTGTCTGATTTTAATATAGCTATTCTACTTCCTTTTAATTGTTTTTAATGGAATATTTTCTCCAGCATTTTACTTTTGATATATTTATATTTTTAATACAAAGTGGTTTCTTTTAGACCACAAATAGATGTGTTTTCCTTTTTCATCCATTTTCATTTAACATAACTATTGATAAAGTTGAATTTAAATTTACTATCTTGCTAGTTGTTTATATTTGTCCAATTTGTTCTTTGTTCTTTTTTCCCCATCTTTTTAGGTCCTTTTGAATTGAGCTCCTAGAAATGATTCAATTTTATTTATGCTATTAATTAGTCAGTTACACTTTTTAAAAAGTTTCTTAGTTGCTGCCCTAGGGGGTATGTATATATATATATATATATATATATATATATATATATATAATTTATTATGTCCTATTTTAAATAATACTATACAATTTCACATATAGTTTAAGAACCTCATGATAGCGTACTGTACTTGAATGCCTCTCCCTGTCCTTTGTGCGATTGTTGTCATATATTTTATTTTTATATACTGACCCCTCAAAACACTGTTATTACTTATGCTTCAGTAAATTATATTTTAGAATGATTAAAAATAATAGAGTTTTATATTTATTTTTTCCATTTCTAGAGATTATTTCTCTGTATAGATCTAATGTTTCTGACTGGTATGATATTCCTTGTGATTGAAGGATTTCATTAACATTTCTTCTAGCACTGGCCTTCTGATAGTGAATTCTCTTGGTTTTTGTTCATCTGTGAAAGACTTTATTTTCACCTTCACATTTGAAAGATTTTTTGGGTCTCAGTATAGAATTTTGAGTTGATAGGTTTTTCTTTCCCTACTAGAGGAAATTTGTGCATGGGGCTGTCCCCTCAGCCCAGCTGCACCCTCTCCAATCCAGGACCCCTCGGGAGATGTCTGACTGCCAGTTTAGGCCCTATCCCGGGGATTGGGCCTAAACCGGCAGTTGAACATCCCTCTCACAATCCGGGACCACTGGCTCCTAACTGCTCACCCGCCTGCCTGCCTGATCGCCCTTAACTGCCCCCCCCCCCACCAGCCTGATCACCCCTAACTGCCTCTGTCTGCCGGCCTGATCGCCCCAACTGCCCCCCGCCTGCCTGGTCGCCCCCAACTGCCCCCCCTGCCAGCCTGGTCGCCCCTAACTGCCCCCTGCTGCCAGCCTGGTCGCCCCCAATTGTCCCCCTACCAGCCTGGTAACCCCCTAACTGCCCTCCTCTGCCGGCCTGGTCGCCCCTAACTGCCCCCTGCTGCCGGCCTGGTCGCCCCCAATTGCCCCCCTACTGGCCTGATCACCCCCTAACTGCCCTCCTCTGCCGGCCTGGTCACCCCTGCCGGACTGGTCACCCCCAACTGCCCCACCTGCAGGCCTGGTCACCCCCAATTGCCCCCCTCCCCTGCCGGCCTGGTCTCCCCTGCCAGACTGGTCATCTCCAACTGCCCCACCTGCTGGCCTGGTTGCCCCTCACTGCTCCCCCCTGCCAGCCTGGTTGCCCCTCACTGCCCCCCCTCGCCAGCCTGGTCACCCCACACAGCCTGCTATTCAGTCGTTTGGTCGTCCTTTACTAACCCCCCTGCCAACCTGGTCACCCCACGCAACCTGCTGTTCGGTCGTTACTATGAGGGTGTCCTGACCAATTTGCATATTACCCTTTTATTAGTATAGATTAGTACTTTAAAGACATAATTTTATTTTCTTCTGGTTTGCATTGTTTCTGGTGAGAAGCCTCTTTTAACCATTACGTTTCCTCCTCTGTCGATAATGTGTCTTACATGCCTGACTAGGTAAAGATGTTCTTTTTATCCTTGATTTCAGCATTTTGAATATGATGACTCCCAGTCAATATAGGGTTTGAATTTAATTTTTTCTAGTGGTGTTGAGCTGTGAGAAGATTCCGTCCTGCAGTTGTATTTGTGTGTGCTACAGCAGAGGTGAAGTTTAGGAACTTCACATTACTATCAGTCTAACTTCAGTAGAGGCCTTGGTGCTGAAGTTATCCTTAGTCAATTGTGTCAGTGAGTAACAGAAGTAAGATGTGTCTGAGACTTCCTTTTCTGAATTTATCACCAATGTTAATTTTCAGATAGCACTAGATAATTCAGAAGGGATATCATTGTAAATACTGTACTTAATTTTTTCTTTAATAAAGCAAACTAGATTTAATGAAGAATTGCAAAAGGGAAAGAATCAGCCTAATGAGACACCTAAGAAGGAAGCAGCAAGTGCCTTACGTAAAGCTATTCCTGGCTCAGACAAGAGTACGTTGGAGAAGAACAAAATTAATTTTGGGAAGAATAACATGATCAAGAGATTAGAGCCAAGTTTAAACTGGAAGACCACTGTTGATTCCAAAGAGTATGTAGACATTTGCATGATGGGATTTTAAAAACATCTTTAGTGACCATATTTGCCTAATTTTTACAGAACTTTATTTCATAGTAGAAAATACAGAGTAGTATTCCTTCCTGCTCCTCTTCCTATTTCAAGCAGGGAGATTTGATAGGCAACAGGGTTTATATGTGGGTTCTGGCAAGGGAATGGAGGAACACAATTCACTTTCATGTAGTTGGTAAGTCGGGCAAATAACTAGAAAAAGATGATAAAACATACAGAGAAATCACATGGGCTACTTGTTAAGTGGAAGGTGAATTTTTAAATTCAGCTTTTTACATGTGCTTATTTTTTTAAATTAAGAATTTACCTAAGTGTTTAATGAAAACAAGTAGGTGCCAAGGATATGTTAAAGCTGGGGACACATGAAAAGTCAGATACAGGCCTTCCTGTAACATTGGGTGGAGAAGGTAAAAAAAAAAAAAAAAGGCAACTATGATCAGGGCAGTAATCCACTAGATTAAAAGATACAGAGTAAAGGCCTTTCACAATGATGGCAGCCTGTGAAGACCCGTTCCTACTACAAAGGAATACTGAACAAATTGCTTCTTCATTATAGAAAATGCATGGCTGTGCTCAAAGGACAAACATATGTCAGATCGTCATTCTCTGTGTCTGGAAAACACATAATTTGGGTGCATGAAAATGTTGGAATACTTGTATACATTTCTGTTTTTAATTTCCTATTAATCATCAAAAAGTAACTAATAGAGAATGTTTTTAGACACAGATCCTCACTTCATGAGGAAAAACATGGCGGAAGACTTGAAAAGTCAGCACCATCTGTTTCACCTGGAAAAGCACAATTAGTTCGGTATGTTTCTGTTAACACAACCAGTTCTTTAACACCATTTCTTACATGACATGCTAACTAATCCTAACTAATGGCATTCTTACTCTTAGGGTGCCAAGATATCTATATTGACAGTTACTAGTAATGTTGCACAATGATCATACTGGATTTCTTTTAGTGCAGAGTTACTGGAAGAAATGGCAGAAATCTCACATTATAAAGTTTTCATACTTGGGAAAAAAAACTTTAAGATACTCTACTACATTTATACTATTTGGGAGGGGGTTGTCAACATAATAAACTCTTCAATTTGTTTGACAATTCTTCAACTTTATTTTTAAATAATTATAGATTCACAAAAAGTTGCAGAGATAGTACAGAGAGGTCTCATCTCCCCTTCACTTAGCTTCCCCCAAAGGTTACATCTAGGGTAACTGCAGCATAATATCAAAACCAGGAGAGTAGCATTGGTACAATGTATATGTATACTTCATGCCATATTGTCACATGTAGGTGGTGTGGTGACTATGGCAATCTGGAAACAGGACTATTCCATCTCTACACAGAACTCCCTCCTACTACTCCTTATAGTCACACCCACTCCCTTTCCCCCCATCAGTCCCAGTCCCTGGCAACTGTTAGTGTTTTCCATTTCTATAATCTTGTCATTTTGAGAATGTCATATAAACATAATCATACATTTTTTGTACTGGCTGTGTTTTTCATCACCATAATACCCTTGACATTCATCTAAGTTGTTGCATGTATTAGTAATTTGTCTCTATCTCTCTCTCTTTTTTTTTTTTTTGTCTAAGTAGTATTCCATGGTATGCATGTACCATACTGTAATTTCTCACCTATTGAGGGAAATTTTCATTCCTCTCAGTTTTTGGCTATTACAATTAAAGTGGTTGTAAATAATCATAGACAAATTTCTATATGGATGTAAGCTTTCATTTCTCTAGGATAAATGCCCAATTGCTGACACATGTAGTAATTGTGTGTTTAGCTTTGTAAGAAATTTCCAGATTCTTCCAGAGTGGCTGTACCATTTTACTAGCAATGTATGAGACTCAGTTTCTTCTTATCCTTGCCAGCATTTGGTATTGCCATATTTTTTATTTTCGCTGTACTAAAAGATGTATAGTGTTGTCTCATTATGGTCTTAGCATTTCCTTAAATGGCTAGTGATATTGAACATCTTTTCATGAGCTTATTGCTCATATATGTTCTTCAGTGAACTGTCTTGTATGTCTTTTGCTTATTTTCCAATCAGATCATGTTTTGTTTTTAAATGCTGTGTTTTGGGAGTTCTTTATCTATTTTGGGTATCCTAGGTTAGATATGTATTTTGCAGATATTTTCTTCTCTCTGTAATTTGTTTTTTCATTCTCTTAATATAGGGTCTCTCATAAAACAAGTTTTTAATTTTGATAAAGTTCAATGTATCAATTTTTCTTTTATAGATTGTGCTTTTGATGTCATGTCTAAGAACTCTTCGTGATGCCTCTAGTCCTGAAGATTTTCTCCTTTGTTTTTCTCTAAAAGTTGTGTTATTTTTACATTAAAGACTGTGATTCATTTTGAGTTAATTTTATATGTAAGGTGTGAGGCTTAGGCCAAGCTTCACTTTTTTTGCCTATTGATGCCCAGATGCTCCAGCACCATTTGATGAAAAGACTGTCTTTTCATCATTGAATTGCTTTTGCATTGTTATAAAAAACCAGTTGGGTGTGCTTATGTGAGTCTATTTCTGGGTCTCTATTATATTCAGTTGATTTTTATTTGTAGCCTTTCATGAATACCACACTGTCTTGATTACTGTAGCTATTTAGTAAAACTTGAAATCTGGTAAAGTGGTTATTCTCACCTTCTTGTAAAAAATTCTTTTAGCTATTCTAGTTCCCTTCCTTTTCACATAAATTCAGAATAATCTTGCTCTATCTATTTTTAAAAATGTGCCAAGGATTTTGATGTTTTTACTATGTAGACTAATTTAATCTACGAACACTCTGTGTGTCATCATTTGGACTTTTTATTTATTTTACCAGAAGTTTGTAGTTTTCAGCATACAAGTCCTGTACAAAATTTTGTTAGATTTATATCTGGAACTGTAGACTCCAGTACAATGCTGAATAGCAGTGATCAAAGTGGACATCCTTGTTTGTCCTCGATCTTAGGGGAAAACGTCTTTCACTATAGTAAGTATGGTGATAGTGTCGGTTTTGTACATACTGTTTATCAAGTTGAGGAAGTGCCCCTCTGTTCTTGTTTTTTTTGAGGGTTTTTATCATTTAGGTACATGTTGCTGAAATAGTAACGTTATAAGCATGTACATGCTGTAACATAAATATATTTATTATATGTTCTTGTTATTATTCTTAGTAAGAGTGCTGAAAAGGTTGAGGAAATTGTTAGTGAGAGCTCCTCAGAGAGCGAAGAAGATGAAGAACCACCTGATCATCGTCAGGAAGCAAATGCAGATTTGCCATCTGAATATTGGCAAATTCAGAAGCTGGTGAAATATTTGAAGGTAAGACAAACCCTTTGTACTATGTTTGCAATGTTTGTTTATAAATCCTTGCCCCAAAATGTATATTCTGCTTCCAAGTTTATTGTATGTTTCTTTCAAATAAGGGTTGTAGGAACCCTATTTTTATTTAAGTGTGTACAGGGAGGAAGGTCTTCTTCCCTCTAGGATGAGAAGGTTAGTCCTCCTGGAGCAGGCAGGCTGCCTAGAGCCAACTCTCTTGCCTTGCTGGGGCAGCACCAGATACTGTGACTTACCACCAGTGAGTGAGGTGTGATGGAAAGAGCATGAATTTTTGAAGTTGGACTGAATTTTCTGCTGTACCACTTACTAGCAGTGTGGCTGTTCAAAACTTTGGTTTTGAGCCTTATTTTTCTCAACCTATGATATAAAATAAGTATCCTATAGGATTAGTTTAAGGATTGAGAAAACAGTTGAAACATGTGGCATAGTGTCTGATACATAGTAGGTACTTAAAATATTCATTGATGCATTTTCATTATTATCTTCAGTAATAAAAAATACATGTGAAAACAGTTTACATAATAACTGGCCATATAATGTTGTATTTAAGTACTTGGATGTTGGGGGGGGGGGAATCAAAGAAAATGATTTGCCAAAACCCAGATTAATATTATTTTCTGATATTGGATAGCTGATATTGAACATGTCCACGCTGTATTTAAAGCAAAAGTCCAGAAGTACTTGTGAAAACAACATTATGGCTTATCTCATGTTTTCCTTCTGCTTCTCCATGTCTTTGTTCAAATCAACATGGACATTTGCCAGGGCCTTTGCATACTTAATTAAAGATTTTTAGGTAACTCCTAAAGTGCTAATGGGTACTTTTCCTGTGCCTTTGAGGTCTTCCAGAACTGACAGGTAAAATAGCCTATTTGTGCTTTTTTTTTGTGTGTGTGTGTGAATTCTCCAAGGCCCTCTGCATGGATACAGCCTTATAGGCATTAGTCTGTTGAAAAAGTTTTTCTGGCAAGAAACATATGCCCCTTCCTCTGTGAGACACAGCCTCAGCTGCAATTTCTAGAAAAAAAAAGTTTCCTGAATCCCATGGAAAGGTAGTCAAGAAATTTGGAAAATGGGGAAAGAATTCTAATTCTATTTAGAGAATTAAAATTTAGACATTGCTGATTCAAAGGAACTTACTAACATCATTGAAAGCAAGAGCAGTTAATTATCTAATCTTGGTAATCATTCCATAATATATCTGTATTTTAAACCAGCACATTGTACACTTTAAATAGAGATAATTATATTTGTCAATTATCTTATCTAATAATAGACAAATATGCAAATTGACCATACCTCCGACACACCCACAAGCCACGCCCACCATCCAATCAGAGCGAGTATGCAAATTAACCCAAACCAAGATGGCTACAGCCACAGAGAGCAAGGTTTCCTAGGTAACAGAGGAAGCCAAGCTTTCTGCCAGCCGTTGCAGGCCTAAGCCTCCACTCAAGCTACAAAGTTTCAATTATAGAAGGTAAACAAATTCAAACAAATGGTGGCAGAATGGAGCTTGAGAGAGCAGGCCAGGGTTGCCACTGGCAACAAGGGAAGCAAAGCTTTCCACACACCCTGGCCGGGCCCACCTGCTTAAGGCAACAAAGTTTCAATTATAACCCCAACACAAATGGCTGTGGGCCTTGGAGGGAGCCCCAGGCTTGGCTCTGCTCCAGGCTACAAAGTTTCAATTGTAGAAGGAAAATAAATGCCAGATACCAGGGCCTCTGCTTGCGTTGCCAGGGGGCGTGGCCTGCCTACAAACCACCACAGGCCCCTCACTCAGGCCGCCCCACGCCCCAAGGGAACCCCACCCTGATCAGGGACACCCTTCAGGGCAAACCAGCTGGCCCCCAGCCCTGTACCAGGCCTCTATCCTATCTAATAAAAGAGTAATATACAGATTGATCATCACTGCAACACACAATATAGCTTCCCCCATGTGGTCAAACATCCTGCCCCCATGTGTACACAAGATGGCCACCACAAGATGGCCAGCAGGAGAGGGCAGTTGGGAGGCACCCGGCCTGCAAGGGAGGACAGTTGAGAAGGACCAGGCCTGCAAGGGAGGGCAGTTGGAGGTGATCAACCCTGCAGGAGAGGGCAGTTAGGGGTAACCAGGTTGGCAGAAGAGGGAAGTTGGGGGCAAACAGGCTGGCAGCAGAGTGGTTAGGGGGTGATCAGGCTGGCAGGCAGAAGCAGTTAGGGGCAATCAGGAAGGAAGGCAGGCAAGCAGTTGGGAGCCAGCAGTCCTGGATTGTGAGAGGAATGTCCGACTGACCATTTAGGCCCAATCCCTGGGATCGGGCCTAAACGGGTAGTTGGACATCCCTGGAGGGGTCCCAGATTGGAGAGGGTACAGGGGCTGGGCTGAGGGACAACCCCCCTCAGTGCACGAATTTCGTGCACCGAGCCTCTAGTTCCTCAATAAAGTTGAAAAACCACAAAATTCTAACAGCACAGTCAAAATTGAAAGTAGGCATTTCCAAGCATCAGGACAGGAGCAAGTAGGAGAGAAGTGATCACAATCTAATGTCAAGCCTTGCTTGTAGCATTTGCCATGCTCTAAATTTGTGTCTGCTGCTAACAGTGAGTCATTCTTGCATAACTATTAATATGTTTATATGCATAGTGTACTTTATACAAATCCTATTTAGTGGTGTTCCAAGAAATAACAAATTTGGAAGCAAAATAAGTCATTAAATTTTAATTGAGATTTCCACTGTAGCCTTGTCAAGCTCGCTAAGTAGATCTGAATGTTATGATTTTTGGATGTACTACCCAATAATTTTGCTGGCATTTTTTGGTGTTTGAATATTATTACAATTTGTTCTTTCTAAGTAATTTAACAGAAGAAACGCAAAGGGAAGATGATGTGAATATGTTTTGGAACACTCCATTATAAAACCAGAAACTGATCTAAAATCTGAATTAATAAAAAGCCTTAGATGCCCAATCCAGAATCAGGACAAGCAGATAAAATATTTTCATCATTAAAAAAGGAAATGAGCTTATGTGAAGCAAACCCTAATGCCCGCCTTGGCTCTGCTTTTAGAAGCCTCTTAACAATTTGACCAATGTCAAAACAAAATGAAAGAAAAATTATTTTTTATATCTAAAATATTAGCCAAGAAACAAAAACCAGCACTGTTGGATAGGAAAATCAATGCTTTGTGTGCTTTAAAATTTAATTTTAAGAATGATATCTTATAAATGTAAATATTTTAATATCATTTTTCAATTTTTAAAATGACTTTTATTTGGCCTTTATATTGTGTTAATGTTCCTCTATTTTAGTGTTTTCTGGTCTCAAATGTCAGCTAGAGATAATTTTTAAATGTTGTTGTAATATATATATATATATATATATATATATATATATATATATGGCTTATTTTTGTACAGAACACCTCTGAAATTTTTAGTATTGCTATCACAAAAAATGATGCACTGTTTAACATTATTCTCTAGTATGGTCAGGATTATTATTTTTACAATGTAAATAAAGTTTAGGAAAAAGTATGGGGTAATGTGATTTCTGGAATTCCTGAGAATTTCTGGGAATCTGATTATTTATTCCAAATTTTGAAGATTCATATCTGTTGGGAATTTGGAAACAGTAGCATGGAGCACAGGCCGGAGTTCAGGCCCCATGGTCCATCCTGTGACCCCTTTACAGGTATCTTTGTGCACAAGCCATACATACAGTCAACATGGTGGCTCAGCTGGGCGTGCACGGCAGCAATGTCCAGACTCAGGAGACCTTCCTGGCCGTGCCTTGATCCTTTACTGAACTGCAGAGCTGCCCACGATCTCTCCTCTACTCTTAAAGAGCATATCACCCATCTGGAGAAAAGATTGGCAGTGTAGAACTTTTGTCATCCAAAACTTGGGTAGCTTGAGCCAGATGAGCTTTGGTGGTCAGACATGGCCTTTGGAAGAGCCCTGGTGTTTATCCAAATAATTCTGGACTATTAACTACATTTCACTGGTGAAAGAAAATAGTGAAAGGGGCGCAAGCATCAGCAGGGCCAGGAGCAGAAGAACGGATTAGTAGTTAGCAGCATGATCTTCAATATCAGAAAGACTTCAGTTGAGTCAGGATCTGCCACTACTAGTTCAATAGCCTTGGGAAAGCTGGTGGGTCTCCCTAGATTTTACTTTCCTCATTGGTCAAGATGGCAAAATAAAAGTTCCCATATTTTAGGATTATTATGAATATTAAATGAAATCTAATAAATGTAAGGTATTGGCAATAATAATAATTTCTAGTACATATTATTGCTATAGACAGTGTATAGTGTGGAGTCTTGACATACACAGGTGATCTCAACTTTTGCTTTAAGTTTTCTAGCAACCATCAAAAGGAGAGAAATGCAGTGAGTTAATATGTTGAGGGAAAGACTCTTAATCATAATAAGAGAGAAATAACCCAGTTGCCCATGTGTGTAACCCATCCTGGTGCTAAGAGCAGAAGGAATTTTCTCCCTGAGACTGTGAGTGAGGTGGTGAGTGTCTGCTTCAATAATATCCTCTCAGTGAACATGCTAAGGAGGTTCTCAAAATAGTCTAGTTATTGGATAACTATTTTAAGTTTTTCAACCATTTAGGATAAATACATATAATACTAAGCCAAAAAGGGATGCACTATTTCTGTCCCAGAACAGCTAAGAAAAACATTTATTGATGAAGTGCTATTTAAGCTTGCACAAGTTCTTCATCAATAAATTATGTGCAAATGTGATACTTTTGGCCAGACAGTAAATTGCTTGGAATTATTATAGTTCCCACAGGTAAATATTCTTAGCATAGCCAATAAAAGAAAAAGTATATCTACAAATTATTTCAAGGTTTTGATGCAGATAAATATTTTATATGGAGATACAAAAGGATATTAAAAGTCTTTGAAATGCAAAATTGAATGTCTCTAGGTAATCTCAAAATAAATACACTTGACATTTTATTTTATAAAATTATATCTAAATGTAGACTTAAACTAGCAGAGAAATGTTAATGTTGACCTGACTTTCTACTTAATTTTCCAAGTACAGCAATGTCTGTGATTGTTGAAAAAAAATTTGATGAGCTCATTAATACTCAAATGGGTCAATGAACTATAGTTATTATTTATCCAGAGCTATGAGCTCAGATCTTGGCATGCAAGTAAAGGGAGTTTGTATTTAATTATTTGGCTTTGACATACGTTCATTACATCTTGCAACTTTTATATATCTATATATTCTTTTAATCTGGATTTTTTAGAACACAACTTAATTTTTTTCAGATGAATATTTATTCAGAATTGTGGAAAGCCATATTTTTACATAAGACTTTATGACTTGACAACTTTTTTAATTTTCTTTTTATTGTTGTCACTATTACAGATGTCCTCATTTTCTCCTTCTTTGCCCACCTCCACCCAGCCCCTGCTCCTCCCTCCCCTCTGGTCATCTCCACACTGTTTTCTGTGCCTACTATGGGTTATACATATATGTTTTTTGGCTAATCCCTTCACCTTTTTCCATCCAGTCACCTCTTCCCCCTCCCCTACTGACAGCTGTCAATCTTTTCTGTCTATCTATGCCTCTGTTTCTATTTTGTTTGTCAGTTTATTTTGTAGAACATAATTTACTTTTTAAACTAATGAATACTTGGCTTTTTACTCACCACATTCCAACTCCCCCCCCCCCCCACATAGCTGATGACTTTGTACCCTGATTCTAAATGAAACAATAACTCCCGTTTCAGCTACCTTACTGAGATGCACTTGCATTCTGCCTTCTCCTATCATTAAGGTTCAGCACATCTGTCTTATCAGCTGTCTGTCCTATCAGAGACCATATTAAATTATTTGTCTTGCAGCGGTCTTGCTAGTGAGCATCGCCTTGCCTCTCAACCCTTTGCCCAAAAGATGTGACTGGGTGAGCGCAAGGTTCTTGAGGGGCCAGGCTGTGCCATTAATCACACTCAGGTCCTCGAGAGCAGTTCTTCCTCCCTGCAAACCACATTTCTTTCTTCTGACTTTCTGCAGCTTCTCTTCCTCTTCTCTCTCCTCCTTTTTCTGCTCCCTGTCTCTTTGTAGGTGTACTGTTTTGTATACTGCATTTGCTAGCTTTATAAGGATATTATTTTCTTCCCTGGCCAGAAATGCTCCAAAATCTTGCAGTTATAATGTTTTGCTTTGGATCAGTTCTTGCTCCTGGGGGAGATGGTTCATTAAGGTGTATGCATCACACTAGTTCTCTTAATCTCTAAAAATACAGAAGTTTCACTCACTTCTAAATCATGTATGTGGAGAACCCCTTTGTGAAATAGGAGGAGAGTTGGAAGATCTTTTTTGTGTGTTTGAAATGTGGACTTATTAGTCACAAGTATTATGACATAAATTAATGCAAATGGGTTCTCTTTAGTAATGTGAGATAAAATGTTGAAAGGTCATAATTATATGCATTTCATACACATTGTTGTAAGTGTTCTTTTTTAAAAATTTATTTATTTATTAACTTAATTTTTAATTCTTTATTGTTGAAAGTATTACATATGTCTCCTTTTACCCCCATTGACTTCTCTCAGCCTGCTCCCTCCCCACAGCACAGTCCCTCTCCTCCTCCCTACTGTCTGTATCCATTGGTTATGCTTATATGCATGCATATAGATACTTTGGTTAATCTCTTATTCTCCCACTTCCACCCTCCCCTGCCTTCCCTCCGTGGTTTGACAGTGTGTTCAATATTTCTATGTCTCTGGATCTGTTTTTGTTCATCAGTTTATGTAGTTCATTATATTCCACACATGAGTGAGATCATGTGATATTTATCTTTCTCCAACTGGCTTATTTCGCTTAGCATAATGC
This sequence comes from Eptesicus fuscus, assembly GCF_027574615.1. NCBI lineage: Eukaryota > Metazoa > Chordata > Mammalia > Chiroptera > Vespertilionidae > Eptesicus > Eptesicus fuscus. The sequence continues at coordinate 95,352,558 of NC_072477.1, forward strand.
TCTCCAGGTCCATCCATGCTGCTGCAAATGGTAAGAGTTCTTTCTTTTTTAAAAATATATTTTATTGCTTGTAGAGAGGAAGGGAGAGGGAGAGAGAGAAATAGAAACATTAATGATGAGAGAGAACCATTGATTGGCTGCCTCCTGCACGCCCCCTACTGGGGATTGAGCCTGCAACCAGGCATGTGCCTTTGACCAGAATTGAACCCAGGACCCTTCAGTCTGCAGGCTGATGCTCTATCCATTGAGCCAAACCAGCTAGGGCAAGTTCTTTCTTTTTTATAGCAGTGTAGTATTCCATTGTGAAGATGTACTATAGTTTCTTAATCCACTCATCTGCTGATGGGCACTTAGGCTGTTTCCAAATCTTAGCTATTGTAAATTGTGCTGCTGTGAACATAAGGAGTGCATATATTCTTTCTGATTTCTTGGAGGTATATTACTAGAAGTGAGATTACTGGGTCAAATGGGAGTTCCATTTTTTAAATTTTGAGGAAACTCCATTCTGTTCTCCACAGTGGCTGCACCAGTGTGCATTCCCACCAGCAGTGCACGAGGGTTCCTTTTTTTCCACATCCTCGTCAGCACTTGTCATTTGTTGATTTGTTGATGATAGCCATTCTGACAGGTGTGAGATGGTACCTCACTGTCATTTTGCTTTGCAGCTCTCGGATGTTAGTGACTTAGAGTATTTTTTCATATGCCTCTTGACTATTAGTATGTTCATTTTTGGAGAAGTGTCTAGTTAGGTCCTTTGTCCATTTTTTTGATTGGATTGTTTATCTTCCTTTTGTTAAGTTGTATGAGTTCCCTGTAAATGTTGGAAATTAAATGCTTATTAGATATAACATTGACAGATATGTTCTCCCATGCATTGGGCTCTCTTATTGTTTTGTTGATGGTTTCTTTTGCTGTGAAGAAACTTTTTGTTTTGATGTAGTCCCATTTGTTTATTTTCTCCTTAATTTCCATTGCCCTAGGAGCTTTATCGGTAAAGACATTGCTACGACAAATGTCTGCTATTTTGCTGCCGATAGCTTTTTCTAAGATTTTTATTGTTTCCCCTTTTACGTTTACGTCCTTTATCCATTTTGAATTTATTTTTGTGTATGGTGTTAGTTGGTGGTCTAGTTTCATTTTTTTTTTTGCATGTATCTGTCTAATTTTCCCAACACCATTTATTGAAGAGACTGTCTTGACTCCACTGTATGCTCTTGCCTCATTTGTCAAATATTAATTGAGTATAGTGGTTTAGGTCGATTTCTGGGTTCTCTATTCTATTCCATTGGTCTATACGTCTGTTCTTGTGCCAGTACCAGGCAGTTTTGAGAACAGTGGCTTTGTAGTATAGCTTGATATCTGGTATTGAGATCCCTCCAACTTGGTTCTTCTTTCTAAGGATTGCTGCAGCTATTAGGGAATGATGGGGTTTTTAATGTAAATTCACAAATGTGGTATCAGCCTTGAATGTGATATTGGGGCAATCTTTGTTTCTATGTTCTAGGGCAGTGGTTGGCAAACTGCAGCTCACGAGCCACATGCGGCTCGGGAGCCGCGGTTTGCCGCTCTGTTAACTAATGAGTTTGCCGACCACTGTTCTAGGGGAATGGTGATATTATCTGAACTCATGTCATTCAGTGGAAAATGGATGCTGTAGACAACTGAGTGACAGCTTCTGATGACAACTAACATCACCACACTTTTATCCTCTACCCCCACGCAGATGAGTTGATGAGGGGTAGTGCCTTATTTGTTCATTCTACAGTGTATGGTCAGTTTCATAAAACACCGGTGTTGGTCTCATCTTTTACGTGAGCCAGGGGTCTTGCTAGTTATTCTGCCATCATGTATCCACAAATTCAGAATTCTCAGGCCATGAAGAGTGAAGGGCTGAGGTGAGTCCCCTACTTAGCAGGGACGAGACTCTCCTTCAGAGTGACATCTAAAAGATGATCATATCAAAAATCTCATGAGGTTTCCCAAGAAACACTCAGGGCTCCTTCCTTGGCATGGTCTGTATTTCCTGTCTGGAGGGTGGATTCTCAGCAGTGACAGTGTCATACTTGAAAACCTTGGTTAAAGATTGCTTTTGTGGTGCTCAGTTTCTTAATGATCTCTCATTAACTGAGTCAACACACACATGCACACATTCCACCCCCATCCCTTAATTGGTTAAAAAATTCTTCTAAGTTGTAATTGGCAGTTGCAGGCATACCTTATTTCATGGCACTTTATTGCACTTCACAGATGTTGCGTTTTTTACAAATTGAAGGCAAGACCAACCAGCAGAAAGATTACAATTCCCTTTATTGTGATACTCATTTTATTTTGATGGACTGGAACCAACCCCATGGTATCTCCAAGATATGCCTGTATATGATTTTTCATGTAGGAATTTGATGTACGTTGCAATGAATTCCAGTTAATTAAATTCCTTTCCCATTACTTGTGTTTTGGAGTGTCACTTAGTGTGATCCTTGTTTCATTGGTGGAAAAGCTGAGAAATACTTTACTCCCGGCCACACAGAAGGTGCTGTGGGCCAGGACGGCATCCAGGTTTCTGTCTTTATTGCCAGTTGCCTGGTTATTCTGTCCCTCTGTCAAGAAAATCAGGCCCTGAGCCTGCAGACCTTGCTGTTGTATGTTATTATTTTCTCTCTCCTTTATTTTTCTTCATTTGCATAAGGAGCTAATTAAAATGGGATCACTTCTTAACAAAGGAATTCAATGGTCATTTTTGGAAGACCTATGAGAGTATGCTCTTTTACTAAGTTTTAATTAAAGAGATGTAGAAGCACATGATAGTGCAGTGTTATTATTGTTGAAAAGAATCTTTTAAAAATCTAAAATAATGATCACTGTTTATGAACCCAAACACTCTCCAATAGTTTGACAAGTGAGATAAGAACATACAGAGACAGTCTATTCAATAAATGGTGTTGGGAAAATTGAACACATACACGCGAAAAAAAATGAAACTAGACTACCAATTTACACTATACTCAGGAAAAACTCAAAATGGATTAAAGGCATATGTGTAAGGCCTAAAATCATGAAACTCCTAAAAGAAAACATAGGCAGTAAAATCTTGGACATTTCTTCTAGTGATATTTTTTCCTGCAAGGAAAACAAAAGAAAAAATAAACAAATGGGACTACATCAACATAAAAAGTTTTGCTCAGTCAGGGAACAAAACAAAAAAACAACCTACTGAATGGGAGAACGTATTTGCCAATGATACATCTAATGAGGGGTTAATATCCAAAATTTATAAAGAACTCATACAACTCAACACCAAAGAAAAACAAATAAACCAATTAAAAAATAGACAGAGGACCTGTATCGATACTTCTCCAAAGAGGACATACTGATGGCTAATAGACAGATGAAAGGATGCTCAACATCACTAATCATCAGAGAAATGCAATTAAAACCACAATGAGATATCTCCTCACACTTGTCAAAATGGCTGCCATCAATAAATACACAAATAACAAGTGTTGGCAAAGATGTGGAGGAAAGGAACTATTGTGCACTGTTGGGAGAAATGCAGCTTCGTGCAGCTACCATATACAATAGTATGGAGGGTCCTCAAAAAATTAAAAATGGAACTGCCTCATGACCAGAAGATTACACTTCTGGTTTTATATCCAGAAAATCCCCAAACACTATGTTCCCATGTTCATTGCAATGTATTTTCAATAGCCAAGCTATGGGAGCAGCCTAAGTGCCCATCAACAGACAAGTAGATAAAAAAAGTGGTGGTACAGCCCTAGTTAGTTTGGCTCAGCGGATAGCGCATCAGCCAGCGGACTGAAGGGTCTCTGGTTCTTGGTTGCAGGCTCGAATCCTTGGCCCCGGTTAGGGCACATGTGGGAGGCAACCAATCCATGTGTCTCTCTCACATAGATGTTTCTCTCTCTCTCTCCCCCCACCCCTTCCACCTGATCTCAAAATCAATGGAAAACTATCCACAGGTAAGGATTAACAACAACCAAGAAAGTGGTGATACACACACACACACACACACACACACACACACACACACAGTGGAATATCAGTTGGCCATAAAAAAGAATGAAATCTTACCATTTTGACAACATGGATAGAACTAGAGGCAATTATGTAGGCTAAGTGAAATAAGTAAGACAAAAAAAAAATACCATATGATTTTACTTATATGTGGAATCTAAAGAACAAAATAAATGAACAAACAAAATAGAAACTAACTCATAGATGCAGAAAACAGACTGATGGTTGCCAGAGGGAAGGGGGTTAGAGGACTAGGTAAAAAAGGTGAGGAGATTAAGAAGTATAAGTTGATAGCTACAAAATACTCATGGGGATGTAAAGTACACCATAGAGAATATAGTCAGTAACCTATCCTATGTAATAAAGAGGTAATATGCAAATTGACCATCACTCCAACACACAAGATGGCGGCCCCCATGTGATCAAAGATGGCTTCCCCCATGTGGACACAAGATGGCCACCACAAGATGGTCAGCAGGAGAGGGCAGTTGGGAGGGACTAGGCCTGAAAGGGAGGGCAGTTGGGTGCGACCAGGCCTGCACGGGAGGGCAGTTAGGGGTGACCAGGTCTGCAGGGGAGAGCAGTTGGGAGCAATCAGACTGGCAGGGAGCAGTTAGGCGTTGATCAGGCTGGCAGGGGAGGGGTTAGGGGGTGATCAGGCTGGCAGGCAGAAGTGGTTAGGGGCAATTAGGCAGGCAGGCAGGAGAGTGGTTGGGAGCCAGCAGTCCTGGATTGTGAGAGGGATGTCCAACTGCCCATTTAAGCCCAATCCCACTGGGTTTGGGCCTACATGGGCAGTTGGACATCCCTCGAGGGGTCCCAGATTGGATAGGGTGCAGGCTGGGCTGAGGGACACACTCCCCCCGTGCACGAATTTTGTGCACTGGGTCTCTAGTCTTTATATATATAAAGCCAGCGACCAGAATGCCAGAATGACTGGAACGACTGTTCGCTATGATGCCCACTGCAGCCAGCGAACCAACCCAATCTGGAGGTGGGGCTGGCTGGCCAACCTCCCTCGAACCCACCCCCCAGGCAGTCCTGCCCCTGATTGGCCTCTCCCACCCTGATCTGGTGTGGGGCAGCTGGCCAACTCCCCCTCGGCCCCTACCCCCCAGCTGGCCCCACCCCTGATCACCTGTCCTACCCCAATAGGGGGTGAGGATGGCCAACCAACCTCCTTCAGCCCCTCCCCCAGCCAGCTCCACCCCTGATTGGCCCCCCCACTCCAATCAGGGGCAGGGCTGGCCGGCCAACCATCCATGGCCCCTCCCCAGGACACTGGCCCCAATCATTCCCCCCACTCCATTCAGAGGCGGGGCCAGCCGGCCCACCATCCACAGATTCTCCCCATGGCTGGCCTCACCCCCGATCAGCTCCCACCACACCTATCAGCCCACAGCCCCTCCCCCATCTAGCTCTGCCCCTGATCACCCCCCACACACACACACCAATTGGGGGTGGGGCTGGCTGGCCAATCTCCCACAGCCCCTCCCCCGGCCACTGACCTTTAATCACCCCCCCACACCATTTGGGGGTGGAACTGGCCGGCCCACTGCCCACAACCCCTACCCCAGCTAGCCCGGTCCTGATCAGGCCCCAATCAGGGTGGTCCGACCAGCCAACCTCCCGCCATCTCCTCCTCCTGACAGGCCCAACCCAATCCGCCCCAATTGGAGCTGGGCTGGCCAGACCCCACCCATGCATGAATTCAAGCACTGGGCCTCTAGTATATATATAAAAGCCTAAGTCACCGTTATGGCTTGATGACCAGATGACTGGCGGGTAGCTATGATGCACACTGACCACCAGGGGACAGACACTCAACACAGGAGCTCTCCCCTGGTGGCCAGTGCGCTTCCACAGCCAACTTGCCGAGGCCAGCCAACCCAGTCGGTTTCTCCCTCCAGCCTGCCGGCCCCAATCGGGACTGGGTGAGATGGCCCCGATTGGCCGGGAGGGACCCCACCTTTGCATGAATTCATACACCAGTCCTCTAGTATTATAATAACTATGCAGGATGCCAGGTGGGTCCTAGTAATATAGGGGGAACACTTTGTAAAGTATATAATGGTCTAGCCACAATGCTGGGCACCCAAAACTAATACAAAATAATATTGAATGTAAACTGTAGTTGAAAAATAAACAATAAAAATTCCCACATATTCATACCCTGCCACAGCAGTTTGCATACTAAAGAATTTCTAAAGGATAAGCGGTACCAGATTTGGCATAAATAAGCTTTCATTTTACATATGCCTATAGGTCTTTTGTAATAATTTTTTGAAAGTGCATGTTATAGGACAAGTATTAAACTCCATGTCTCTTTTTGATTCACTGGTCTCTGAGATTCCTGCTGACAGGGGCTGCAACACTTTTCCCAGCCTTTGCTCTCTGGGTTTGCATGGTACATCATTGAGGCCTTGTAATATATCTGTGACATGCTCCTTTTTTGGCCCTTTTCTACTTCCTTCTGCATTTACTATCTTAAAATATTCTAAAATGCATTACCATATGCTCATTGTAAATATTCAAGCCACGTAAAAGAATAAAAGTGAAAGCCCCCTTCCAGATATTTGTGTTAATATACCTACACATATATAAGTTTTATCCATAAAATCAATGCATACTATTTGTTATTCAACATTTTTCTTTTATATTTAGTGTTAAGTCTTGGTGATCTTTCATGTCTGCTATTATTTATTTATTTATTTATTATTTATTTAATTTTTTTAATTTCTTTATTGTTTAACTAGAGGCCTGGTGCACGAATTCATGCACGGGTGGGGTCCCTCAGCCTGGCCAGTGATCAGGGCCAATCGGGGTCATCTCTCCCATTCCCAATCAGGGCCTATTGGGGCTGGCCACTGGTGGAGAGGGACCACGGGAGGTTGACTGGCCGTGGGAGGTTGGCTGTGGGAGTGCACTGACAACCAGTGGGCAGCTCCTGCATTGAGTGTCTGCCCCCTGGTGGTCAGTGCACATCAAAGAGACCAGTTGACCGGTTGTTCGGTCGGCCGGTCATAACGGACGCTTAGGTTTTTATATGTAGTACATAAATCTCCTTTTTCCCCCCTTGATCTCTCCCTGGCCGCCCCCTACACCCATCACATGCCCTCACTTCCCCCACCCCATCTGTGTCCATTGGTTATGCTCATATGAATGCATACAAATACTTTGGTTGATCTCTTACCCCCTTATCCCCCGGCTTCCCTCATAGATTGGACAGTCTATTTGATGCTTCTATGACTCTGGTTCTGTTTTTGTTCATCAGTTTATGTTGTTCATTATATTCCACATATGAGTGATATCATGTGATATTTATCTTTCTCTAACTGGCTTATTTCACTTAGCATAATGCTCTCCAGGCCAATCTGTACTGTTGCAAATGGTAAAAATTTCTTCTTTTTTACAGCAGTGTAGTATTCCATTGTGTAGATGTACCAAAGTTTTTTAATCCACTCATCTGCTGATAGGCCCTTAGGCTGTTTCCAAATCTTAGCTATTGTAAATTGTGCTTCTATGAACATAGGGTGCATATATCCTTTCTGATTGCTGTTTCTAATTTCTTGGGATATATTCCTAGAAGTGGAATTACTGGGTCAAATTAGACTTCCATTTTTGATTTTTTGAGAAAATGCTATACTGTTTTTCCACAGTGGCTGCACCAGTCTGTATTCCTACCAGCAGTGCAAGAGGATTCCTTTTTCTGTGCATCCTCGCCAGCACTTGTCATTTGTTGATTTGTTGATGATAGCCATTCTGACAGGTGTGAGATGGTACCTCATTGTTGTTTTGTTTTGCATCTCTCAGAGGATTAGTGAATTTGAGCATGTTTTCATATGTCTCTTGGCCTTCTGTATGTCCTTTTTAAAAAAGCATCTATTTAGATCCTTGCCCGTTTTTGATTGGATTTTTAATCTTCCTTTTATTTATAATGAGTTCCTTATAAATTTTGGACATTAAACCCTTATCGGAGATAACATTGGCAAATATGTTCTCCCATGCAGTGGGATTTCTTGTTGTTTTGTTGATGGTTTCTTTTGCTGTGCAGAACCTTTTTATTTTGAAGTAGTTCCATTTGTTTATTTTCTCCTTAGTTTCTATTGCCCTACAGCTGTATAAGTGAAGATATTGCTATCGGTAAAAATGTCTGCTATGTTGCTGCCTATGGCTTCTTCTAGGATTGTTATGGTTTCCTGTCTTATGTTTAAGTCCTTTATCTATTTTGAGTTTATTTTTGTGTATGGTGTAAGTTGGTGTTCTAGTATTTTTGTTTTTTTGCATGTATCCGTCCAATTTTCCCAACACCATTTATTGAAGAGACTGTCTTGACTCCATTGTATGCTCTTGGCTCCTTTGTCAAATATTAATGGAGCATAATGGCTTGGGTCTATTTCTGGGTTCTCTTTTCTGTTCCATTGGTCTATATGTCTGTTCTTGTGCCAGTACCAGGCAGTTTTGAGAACAGTAGATTTGTAATATAGCTTGATATCTAGTATTGTGATCCCTCCTACTTTGGTCTTCTTTCTCAAGATTGCTGCAACTACTCAGGGTCTTTTTTTGTTCCAGATGAATTTTTGGAGAGTTTGTTCTAGATCTTTGAAGTATGCAGTTGGTATTTTAACTGGGATTGCATTGAATCTATATATTGCTTTGGGTAGTATGGACATTTTAATGATGTTAATTCTTCCAATCCATAAACACGATATATTCTTCCATTTGTTCATGTCTTTCTCTATCTCTTTTTTCAGTGTCCTGTAATTTTCTGAGTACAGGTCCTTTACCTCCTTTGTTAAATTTATTCCTAGGTACCTTAATTTTTTTGTTGCAATGGTAATTGGGATTGTTTTTTTTTAGTTTTTCTTTCTGTGAGTTAATTATTGGTGTATAAAAAAACCTATGGATTTCTGAGTGTTAATTTTGTATCCTGCTACATTGCCGAATTCATTTATTAAGTCTCCTATTTTTGGATGCCTTTTATTTCTTCTTCTTGTCTGATCACTATGGCTAGCACTATGTCAAACAAGAATGGTGAAAGTGGGCATCCTTGTCTTGTTCCTGTTCTTAGGAAAAATGAGTTTATTTTTTTACCCATTGAGTATGATGATGGCTGTAGGTTTGTCATATAAGGCTTTTATTATGTTGGGATATGATCCCTCTATTCCCACTTTGTTGAGTTTTTTATCAGGAAAGTGTGTGGGATTTTGTCAAATGCCTTTTCTGCATCAATTGATACGATTGTGTGATTTTTGTCTTTCAATTTGTTTATGTGATGTATCATGTTTATTTATTTGCGAATATTGTACCAGTTTTTTATCCCTGGGATAAATCCCACTTGGTCATGGTGTATGATCTTTCTAATGTAATGCTGGATCTGATTTGCTAGAATTTTGTTGAGGATTTTAGCATCTATGTTTATCAAGGATATTAGCCTGTAATTCTCTTTCTCTGTAGTGTCTTTATCTGGTTTTGAGATTAGGGTAATGCTGGCTTCATAGGAAGAGCTTGGAAGTGTGCCTTCCTCTTGTATTTTTTGGAATAGTCTGAGAAGGTTAGGTTTTAGTTCTTTTTTGAATATTTGGTAAAACTGCCCTGTGAAGCCCCAGGCTTTTGTTTGCTGGAAATTTATTGATGACTGCTTCAATTTCCTCTTTAGTTATCGGCCTGTTGAGATTTTTTATTCTTCTTGGTTGAGTTTTGGAAGGTTGTATTTTTCTAGGAATATGTCCATTTTCTCTAGGTTGTTAAGTTTTTTGGAATAGAGTTGTTCATAGTATTGTTTTACAATCCTTTGTATTTCTGTAGGGTCTGTTGTTTTTTCGCCTCTTTCATTTCTGATTTTGTTTATTTGGGTCCTCTCTCTTTGTTTCTTGGTGAGCCTGGCTAGAGGTTCATCAATCTTGTTTATCCTTTCAAAGAACCAGCTCTTGGTTTCATTGATATATTGTTTTGTTTTTTTTTTGTCTCTATGTCATTTATTTCTGCTCTGATCTTTATTATCTTTTTCCTTCTGCTCTCTCTGGGCTTTTCTTGTTGTTCTCTTTCTAATTATTTAAGTTGTAGAGTTAGATAATTTATTACCTTTTTTTTTTTTTTTTTTGAGGTATCCCTGTAATGCTATGAACTTTCCTCTCAGGAATGCTTTCACTGTGTCCCATAGGTTTTTTATTGTTGTGTTAAATTTGTCATTCGTTTTCAAGATGTTTTTAATTTCTTCTTTGAACTCTTTGGTAACCCAATCATTGTTTAATAGCATGCTATTCAGTCTCCAAGAGTTTGAATTTTTTTGATTGTTTTTATTGTAGTTGATTTATAATATTATGCCATTGTGGTCTGAGAAGATGCTTGATATGATTTCAATCTTCTTGAATTTGGAGAGATTTTTTGTGTAACCCAATATGTGATCTATCTTTGAATATGTCCCAGGTGCACTTGAAAAGAATATATATTCTGTAGCTTTGGGATGAAATGTTCTGAATATGTCAACTAAGTCCATCTGATCTAGTGAGTCATTTAGGGTAGCTGTTTGTTTGCTGATTTTTTGTCTAGAGGATTTATCCAGTGATGTCAGTGGGGTATTAAAGTCTCCTACTATTATCTTATTGCTGTTTATTTCTCCCCTGATATCTTTCAGCAGTTTTTTAATGTATTTGGGTGCTCCTGCATTGGGTGCATGTATGTTTACCAGAGTTTTATCATCTTGTTGTATGGATCCCTTTAGTATTATGAAATGGCCTTTCTTATCTCTAGTTATGGACTTCACTTTGAGGTCTATCTTGTTAGATATAAGTATTGCTACCCCAGCTTTTTTTTTTTCATTTCTATTTGTGTGAAAAATATTTTTCTATCCCTTCACTTTCAGTCTGTGTGAATCTCTTGTTCTGAAGTAGGTCTCTTGTAGACAGCAAATATATGGGTCATGTCTTTTTTACCCATTCAGCCACTCAATGTTTTTTGATTGGAGCATTTAATCCATTTACATTTAAAATTATTATTGATAGGTACTTCTTTGTAGCCATTTTTATTTATATTTTGCCTGTTTTCCTTCTTCTCCCTTTTTTAAAATCTTTTTTCTTATTTTTACTACAGTTCATTTAGCATTTTTACATTTATAGCATTTCTTATATACTTCCTTACATTCCTTTCTGGCCTGATGTGTTTCTGTTGAGAAATTATTTGATAATCTAATGGGAGATCCATTGTAAGTAACTTTCTGTCTCTCTCTTGCAGCCTTTAAGATTCTCTCTTTGTCGTTAACGTTTGCCATTGTAATTACGAAGTGTGTTGGTGTGGATCTTTTGTGTGTATCTTGTTTGGGACTCTTTGCTTGTGTGACTTTTTTCTTCCCCAAATCAGGGAAGTTTTCTGACATTATTTCTTCGAATAGGTTTTCTAGCCCTTGCTCTAATAGGTTTTCTAGCCCTTGCTCTTGTCGTTCTGGCACCCCTGTTATACGTATGTTGCTTTGTTTCATATTGTCCCAAAGCTCCCTCCATCTCTCCTCCTGAATTTTGAATTTTTTCTCCAATTGCTGTTCAGATTGGGTGTGTTTTTCTAGCCTGTCTTCTAATTCACTAATTTGGTTTTCCGCTTCTCATAGTATACTGTTGAAAGCTTCCATAGTGTTTTTATTGTAGCTATATCACTTTTTATTTCTTCTTGGTTCTTACATAGGTTGTTGATTTTTTCATCCATCCTATTTATGAATTGTATGACCCTTATTGTGAATTCCTTTTCTCACATATTGCAGGCCTCCATTTCATTTAGTTCCCTTTCTGGTGATTCCTCCTTTTCTTTCCTTTGGGGGTTGTGCTTATGTCTCCCCATTTTGGTGAAGGGTTTAGTTGTCCAATCGCACGGGGCCTGAGGCTACAGCAGAAGGCCTGGTGGCAGGTCGCACAGTCATGGTCTGTGGCTGCTCCTCTTGTGGTCTTGGGGAAGTAGCTGCTCCTTGGGCAGTCGTGGGTGGTAGCTGCTCTCCATGCAGTCACCGGCTGCTCCTTGGGGGTCACGAGGCAGCTGTAGGCTCCCCACATGGTTGCGAGTGGCAGCTGCTGGCTCCCTGCGCGGTCACAGGTGGTGTCTGCTGGCTCCCCATGTGTGTGCACAGTCTCCGGCAGTTGCTGCTGGCTCCCCATGAGGTCGCGGACAGCAGCTTCTGGCTCCTCACATGGTTGCGGGTGCTGTCTGCTGGCTCTTCTTGTGTGCGTGGTCGCAGGTGGTGTCTGCTGGCTCCCCACACGTGCATGTGGTCTCGGGCATCAGCTGCTGGCTCCCCAGAGGTTGCAGACAGCAGTTGCTGCTCCTTGCACATGCCCAGTCATGGGCGGTGGCTGCTGGCTTCGTGCACGCATGTGGTCCTGGGCAGTGGCTGCTGGCTCTCCCCTTTAAAATGGCACAGCTTCTGTGCTCATATCTGCTTTTGATCGGTGGACAGTATTTCACTGTATCTGAAGGGTAAAACAAAAGTAGTTTTACAGTTGTACGTATGGAAAATAATACAATAATTAATAAATAACAAGATTAAACCATGTTTTGCATACTCACAACTGTAAACCTACTTTTGCCCAAGCCTGAATATATCAGCAATGTAACATTTCCCCCCCCCCTTTTTTTTTGTTTTGTTAATTCACACTCAAGAATATTCGTGCTGTTAATTCACACTCAAGGATATTCGTGCGCCCCCCCCCCCCAATTGATTTTTAGAGAGTGGCAGGGAGATGGTAGGTGGTAGAGAGAGAGAGAGAGGCATCGATGTGGGAGAGACACATTTATTGGTTGCCTCCCACACATTTCCCACTCCCTGACTAGAATCAAACCATAACCCGTCCATGTGTAGGCTGGGGCTCCAGTCATTGAGCCACACCAGCCAAGGCAACACTTCCCTTATTGATAACTTTTTAAGGTTATTTCCAAAATCAATATTTTGTTTTTTACAACAATGCTACAAAAATATTTTTATATATCCTTTAATATTACACTATTTCTGTAGAATAAATGTTTTCAAATGAAATCACTTGAGTCAAAATGTATGCACATGTAGTTTTTAATAGTTCTAATGGGGAGTTATTCGGTGCATATAAAAATTTCAGATATGCAAGATAAATAAGTTCTAGAGATCTGCTCTACAGCATAGTGCCTATCATTAACATGACTGTATTGTGCAAAAAAAAAATATATTAAGAGGGTAGATCTCATGTTAAGTGCTATTACTACAACAAAAGGAAGAAGCTTAGGAAAACTTTTGGAGTAGATAAATTTGTCTATTACCTTGATTGTGGTGATGGCTTCACAGCTATATGCATATGTCCAAGCTCTTCAAATTGTATATTTTAAGTATGTGTAGCTTTTGTATATCAATTATACTTCAATAAAACAGTTTTAATAAAAAGAAGACTATATGCACAATAAGTTTGAGAAGTACCGCATATTTTTTTTCTTAATTTAATTTATTATGTTGAGGTATGATCACCCTATTCCAATTTTGCTGAGAGTTTTTATCAAAAAAGTGTGTTGGATTTTGTCGAATGCATTTTTGTTTGTTTGTTTTTTTTTGTTTTTTTTTTTTTGCATCAATTGATATGATCATGTGATTTTTGTCTAGCAATATGTTTATGTTATATATCATATTTATTGATTTGTGAATATTGTACCAGCCTTGAATCCCTGGAATAAATCCCTGTTGGTCATGGTGTATGATCTTTTTAATGTATTGCTGGATCTGATTTGCTAATAGTTTGTTGAGAATTTTAGCATCTATGGTCATCAGTGATAATGGGCTGTAATTCTCTTTCTTTGTAGTGCCTTTATTTGGTTTTGGAATTAGGGTAATGCTGGCCTCATAGAGGTTGGAAGTGTTCCTTCCTCTTGAATTTTTTGCAATAGTTTGAGGAGAATAGGTGTTAGTTCTTTTTGAATGTTTGGTAAAACTCCCCTGTGAAGATGTCTTGACCAGGGCTTTTGTTTGATGGATTTATTATTATTATTATTAATTATTATTATTATTAACACTGCTTCAATTTCATCAGTAGTTATCAGCCTATTTAGGTTTTCTCATTCTTCCTGATTGAACTTTGGAAGATTGTATTTTTCTAGGAATATGTCCATTTTATCCAGGTTGTCCAGTTAGTTATAATAAAGTCATTCATAGTATTTCTTTTTTTTTTTTTTACAATCCTTTGTATTTCTGTAGGGTCAGTTGTCACTCACCTCTTTTCTTTCTGATTTTGTTTATTTGTGTCCTCTCTCTTTGTTTCTTGATGAGTCTGGGTAGATGTTTATCAGTCTTGTTTATCCTTTCAAAGAACAAGCTCTTGGTTGTATTGATCTTTTGTATTTTTTTTGTCTATATGTCATTTATTTCTGCTCTGATTTTTATCATTTCTTTCCTTCTACTTACTCTAGGCTTTTCTTATTATTCTCTTTTTAATTATTTAAGTTGTATGGCTAAATAACTTATTAAAAGTTTTTGCTGTTTTTTGGGATAGGCCTGTAGTGCTATGAACATCTCACTCAGGACTACTTTTGCTTGTCACATTGATTTGGTTGTTGCATTTTCATTTTCATTTGTTTCCAGGATATTTTTTATTTCTTCTTTGGTCTTTTTGGTAATTCATTTATTGTTTAACTAGAGGCCTGGTGCATGAAATGCATGCACTCGGGGGCAAGGGGTGTCCCTCAGCCCGGCCTGTGCCCTCTCGCAGTCTGGGAGCCCTCGGGGGATGTTCAACTGACGGCTTAGGCCTGCTCCCTGGGATGAGTGGGCCTAAGTTGGCAGTTGGACATCCTTAGCGCTGCCCTAGAGGCAGGAGAGGCTCCCACCACTGCCACTTTGCTCACCAGCTGTGAGCCCAGCTTCTGGCTGACTGGTGCTCCCCCTTTTGGAGCGCACTGACCACCAGGGGGCAGCTCCTGCGTTGAGCAGGATCAGGCTGAAACCGGCCCTCCAACATCCCCCGAGGTGTCCTGGATTGCGAGAGGGTGTAGGCCAGGCCAAGGGACCCCACCAGTGCATGATCGGGGCTGAGAAG
The DNA here is from genome assembly GCF_027574615.1 of Eptesicus fuscus. NCBI lineage: Eukaryota > Metazoa > Chordata > Mammalia > Chiroptera > Vespertilionidae > Eptesicus > Eptesicus fuscus. The sequence goes on from NC_072477.1 coordinate 95,367,623, forward strand.
GGACCGCAGGAGGGCTCCAGGGCATGTCCAGCCCATTTCGCTCAGTCCTGAATGGCTGGACCCCAGTAACAAGCTAACCTACCGGTCAACTGTCTTCCCCCTGGTGGTCAGTGCATGTCATAGCAAGCATTTGAGCAGCCTTAGAATATCATTAGCATATTATGCTTTGATTGGTTGAAAGGATGACTGGACGACTGGACACTTAGCATATTAGGCTTTTATTATATAGGATAGCATGCTATTTAGCCTCCATGTGTTGAATTTAGCTGATTTCTAATTTTATGCCATTGTGATCTGAGAAGGTGCTTGATATGATTTCAATCTTTTTGAACTTGTAGAGACTTAACTTGTTTTCTATATTTGAAAATGTCCCATGTGCACTTGAGAAGAATGTATATTTTGTAGCTTTGGTGTGAAATGTTCTGAAAATGTCAATTAATTCCATCTGATCTACTGTGTCTTTTAGGATTGCTGTTTTCTTGTTGATTTTTTTTGTCTAGAAGATCTATCCAGTGATGTCAGTGGGGTGTTAAAGTTCCCAATTGTGATTGTATTGTTGTCAATCTCTTCCTTAACATCCTCCAGACTTTTAAAAATATATTTAGGTGCTCCTATATTGGATGCATATATGTTTACCAGTTATATCCTGTTGTTGTATTGATCCCTTTAGTATTATGAAGTGGCCTTCATTATCTCTTGTTATGGCTTTCACTTTGAGGTCCATATTGTCAGATATGAGTATTGCTACCCCAGCTTTTTTTTAATTTCCATTTTCCTGGAAAATTTTTTTAATTCCTTCATTTTCAGTCTGTGTGAGTCCTTTGTTCTGAGGTGTATCTCTTGTAGACAGCATATATATGGATCTTATTTTATTATCCATTAAGCTACCCTATGTCTTTTGATTGGAGCATTTAATCCATTTATGTTTAAGGTTATTATTGATAAGTACTTGTTTGTTGCCATTTTTATTCTTTATGCCTGTTTTCCTCCCTCTCTTTCTATTTCTTCTTCTTACAACAGTCCCATTAGGATTTCTTGCATTGCTGGTTTGGTGGTAATAAACTCCTTTAGCCTTTTTTTTTTGTCTGTGGAGCTCCTGATTTCACCTTCAATTTTGAATGATAGCCTTGGTGGATAGAGTAGTCTTGGATTCAGTTCCTTGCTTTTCACTGCTTTATATACTTCATTCCACTCCCTTCTGGCCTGATGTGTTTCTGTTGAGAAATCAGCTGGTAGGCTAATGGGAGATCCTTTCTAGGTAACTTTCTGTCTCTCTCTTGCAGCCTTTAAAATTCTTTCTTTGTCTGTAAAGTTTGCCATTTTAATTATTATGTGTCTTTGTATGGGTCTTTTTGGGTTCATCTTGATTGGTACTCTTTGTGCTTCTTGTACTTGTGTGATTTTCTTTTCTTCCCCAAGTCAGAGAACTTTTCTGTCATTATTACTTTCAACAGGTCTTCTATTCCTTGCTCAGTGTCTTCTCCTTCTGGCATCCCTATTATGTGGATATTGTTTCATTGCATGTTGTCCTAAAGCTCCCTTAAACTCCTCCTGCTTTAATATTGTTTTCCATTTGCTGCTCTGAATGGGTGTTTTTCTACCTTGTCTTCTAATTCACTGATTTGGTCCTCAGCTTCTTCTAGTCTATTTTTGAATCCTCCCAGGGTGTTTATTATCAGGCTCTGTCATTAATAATTTCCAATTGATTCTTATTTATTCTTTCAACATCTCTTTTCAAGTTGGTGTAACTCTCATTAAGTTCCTTAATATTCTCCTTAATTTTCATATACTTCTCATTAAGTTGCTTGTAGTTCTCAATGAATTGTTTTAGCCCCTTATTACCATTACTCTGAATTCTTTATCTGACAAATTGCTTGCCTGCATTTCATTTAGTTCCTTTTCTGGCAATTCCTCCTTTTCTTTCATTTTGGGGTTGTTTCTTTTTCTCCCCATTTTTGCTGTCCCTTTGTGTTTGTTTCTGTATATTAGATCAAAGTGCTATGCCTCCCAGATTTTTGGGGTGGTCTTATGTAGTAGGTGTTTTGTGGGACCCAGTGGTGCAGTCTCTTAGATCTCTTGAACTGGGTATTCTAGGAAAACCCTTTACTTGAGTTATTTTTGATTCTCCTATTGTAGTTTGGTCTTGAATATTATTGTCCCATTCATGAATGGAGTCTCTTCTCTCAGGCTGGCTGACTATGTGGCTCACCCATGATCATGTTATGAAAGTTGTTGTGGAGATGCTGACTGAATAGAATGAAATACAACAAGAAAAAACATAAAAGAGAAGAAACAAAACAAGAACATACACCAGACCCCTACAGCACCAACAAAAGCAACCACCAAAGAAGAGAGTATTAGGAAAGAGAAAACAGAGCAAGGATGATAGATACAAAAGAAAAGGGGGGAAAATGGGGAGAAAACAAAAGAAACAAAAAAGCACAAACAAACAAAAAAACAGCAAGAATATGTAGATGCAGAGCTGAAATAAAGAAAATAAAAATAAAGAATTAGAGGAATAGGGGAAGGAAACAGTTTACAATAAAGGAGGGGAGAATGAAATGAAAAGATAAGAAAAAAATTTTTGGAAAGGAAAATAGAGGAGAAAACAGATAGACCTAAAATAATAAGAAGAAAAATGATGAGAAAGTAGGAGAAAAAGAAAAGGGAAAGAAAAGAGAGAGAGAAAAAATGAGTAGTGGAAAAAAGAAAAATTGAGGAGAAGGGAAGTGGAAAATTAGATGTATGAATGAAACAACAGAGACTAGAATAATGACAAATCATTAAAGCAGATATATAAAGAAGATAAATTTGAAAAGGGAAAAAAAAGAAAGGGAAGAGAAAAACTGAAAAAGAGAAAAGGGAGGAAGGAAAAAGAGTGAACTGGCATTCATTTCAGCCGAGTTTAATACCCCATGGGAGTTTGCTTTGGACCCCACTCCTCTGTCTGCCAATTCTGGGCTTCCTGTTAGGTATTTAGGTGCTAACCACTGTCAGGCACTGTCTTTTGGCTTTCAGCAACCTGCTTGAAGCTCCAAGCAACCCACCATTTTTGTCTGTCTCCACAATCATTGTCTGCAAGCAGGAGGGGCCAATCTGCCCTTTAAGGTAGGTTTGTGAGCAGTACAGAGCCCAGGGCTGGGTCAGCAAACTTCCCCTGGATCCTGGACTCAGCCTTTGCCTGCCTTTGCCAGCTAGCCAGCTGTCAATCATAATCACTCAAAAGTCTGTTACTGAAAGGGCTTTAGGTGGGGGAGGTGCTGTTTAGCTTTCAGGGAATATGGTGGGTGTATTTTCTTGTCCCAGAGCTACTCCTCTGAGAGTGTCCCAAAATATTACTCTGCCCCTGGCTGGACAGAGATCCTATATGGAGACCAACAGGGTTGTCTGGGAACCTGGAGTTTTTAAGTCTGGTTCCCAGAATAGTGGGGCAGACAGCCCCTCCTCCAATCCAGCCAACGAGGGCTCCTTGAGACTGTTCAGACCCGTAAGCTTGGCCTCTGCTTTTATTTCCTCTGAAAAGCAAAGGTGGTGTGCAGGGCTCCTGAGGGTGGGACAGGCTGTATCCCTGGGCCTGGGGCTACTGGGAGGGGCTAGCTTCTCTCAGGAAAAATGGCCGTTTTCGTTTGGATGCATATGAAGGACCAAATGCAGGACTCCCGGCTACTACTTTTCCACATCTCCCTGCCCTGCTTCCCACCCCGGCCTCTCCTCGGGCACCTCAAGTCCGTGCCTCCCTCCCTGAACCAAAACCTTGGTTGAGTAGTTGCAAATGAAACCTTCTGTGCTCTGGGTTTAGAGAAAAAAAAAAAAAAAAAAAAAACCCCCACTGAAAAAAAACAAACAAAAAAGAACAAAACTGCAGCTTTCTCTCTGATTGGCTCGAGTCTGCCTGCTCCAGACTCCGTCTCAGCCAGCAGCCCTGCCACCTTTCATGGCTGGATGTTATGTGGGCCCCACGTGGGTCTCTGCTCTGGTGCTTTGGGCTGTGGAGCCCACTTGGGGTCTGGGCCTCTATTTCTGAGGGAACAGACCCTCCTGTAGCCCAGTGCTCCCTCCTTACTCTCCGCCTGCCGGCCTGTCGCCCCTGGGAACTGGGGCAGCTCCTCTCCCAACCTCACCCTTCCTATTGTCCTTCCTTGATATGTCTCCTCCTCAGCTGGACCTCAGTTGGTAATTCCAGGTGAATGTTCTCCAGTTTAGTTGTATTTTTAGTCTGGCCCTGGGACGAGGTGCATGACAGGTCTGCCTATTCAGCTGCCATTTTTTTCGAGTAACTCATTTTTTTTAATGTGTCTCTTGCATCCATCCACTTTACTGAGATATTTTAATCATCATAATTATTCAGTTACTCTTCTAATATTTTTAGGAAAACAGTTACATTTGATACAGATTTTTCCTCGTTGTAATGACTAGCACATTCCAGTAGAGTGACAATATCTATAAATGTTCCATCGCTATTTTAAAAGAATGTGTGGGGAATCCTTGCATTGTTCTTTACCGACTCCCTAACACAAATTCTTAGCAAGCTTGTAATACAGCAGTCTGAGTCAAATTTCTTTTTTCTTCTGGAACAGTGTTTTCTAATTTTCCTTCCTGGAGTTCTCTGGTCTCGTCTCTGGAGTCTTCGGTTTATGAGGGCTGAATCATCAGTATAAAATCAGTTTGCAAATAAGCAGAAGTCAAAGCAATATGTTTTACTACCTTGACTTATGTGGTCACATGCCACTCACTTGGAGCATTGGCTTTTTGCCATTTCTGATCCTGGGAGATGAAGAGCATCTGGAAGCCAAACCTCTATGTTGGGCACCAGGCCCTCTGTTGTCATTAATAAACAGTCACTGGCAGGGGCTCCCTTTCCTTGCTGAGTGGCGTGTTTGGAAGAAAAAGTGTCCAGAGCATAGAAAGCTAGCTGGATGGCTGTGTGATGGTTGTGTCACCTCACCAGGTCTCGCCTGCTGCCCCTTGATTGCAGACAGTGGGGAACAGGAAAAGAGAGTCCTTTTCAGTCCTTTTCAGTCCCAGTCCTGCCTCTCTGCCTTCTGTCTTCACTGTTGTCATATGAGGCTCTGACAGTAAGCTGATGATGACCCTGTGAGTATATTGCCCATCAGAGTTTCATCTACTAGCTTTGTAGTAATCTTTCTTAATTAAGTTACTCGATTTTTTTTTACAACACATGCTAAATCATGTTGGCCTCCTAATCCAAGTTATCCCCTTCTTTGTCCTTTTCTCTGCATAGCTGCCATAACCTGAGGGGTCTCCACACGTCCACACTTGCCTCCTCCAGCCAGGGGCCTCTTTAGCCAGAATGATTTCTTCAAAATATACTCAGCTCATGTTAGTCCTCCACGTCACCACCAAACAAACAAATAAAAAACAAATAAACAAAACTACAGCCTTTGAATATTTCCTATCAATCATCAATAAAGATTAAAATTCTCAACCTGGCCTATTGGCCAGCTGGTTTTGTTGCCCACCTTGCTCATCTCCTCCCACTCCACCACCCACTCTGTGGGTCTCAGTCACACTGCCTTTCTTTAGGTCTTCAACATACCCTGCTCCACTCCACTGTAGGACTTTTGCACATACTGTTTCCTCTGACTGACGTGCCTTTCATCACCTACCTCCTTCTCCAGGGAAAGCTCCTGCTCTTTGTCCAGACCTCAGTCCAGACGTACATTCCTCAGGGAAACCTTCTCTGATTCCCACACCTTGTCTAAGTTCCCTGTTGTGGGCGTCCACAGTCCCATGCCCTTCTCCCTTATAGCACTTCTCATACTTCAAGTTTCTATATATTTGAATGGGATTAAAAAATTAAAACCTTTTTTCTCCACTAAACCGTGAGCTCCATGAAGGCAAATACCATCTCTGTTTTTGTTTATCTGATGTCTCGGAGGCATAGCATTAGACTTGGTGAATAATAATTGTGTCAATTTGTTGAATGAGAGAATACAAAAATGATGTGAGGCAACTTGTTTCTTTATTTGATCTTGAATACATTCCTAATCTCAATTTAGTAAATGTTTTTTTGTTCCTTATCAGCAGCAACAAGGGTGAGGGTGCATTGCTTTGTACACCAAATAGGGTAATAATACTTTTTATTTCAAATATTTTACTTAAAACAATGGAAAACATTATTTATAAAAATGTCTTTTATTTATCTTGTCTTTCAAAAAGAAATTTTGAGAAAAATGAGAGAAGGCAATATTAATTCAACCTTTGCATGTTTGAAAACTGATTGTGACAATGAACAAATGCCTCCTGGTCGTAGAAAGGAATGTGAGCTGCAAAATATCTGGAGGTGGAAAGAGCCAGGAGATGTCTGACAAGAAGCAGGGGCAGGAAGACAACTGGCAAAAGAATTACATTAATTTAAGGAGTAGAAAAGCTTATTGGAATCATTCTTCAAAACCCTTCAGAAGCTAGTAAAATAATATTTTACTATGTTTTCTCCATCTCTTAAAATTCTCACAAATGCAAATGA